>NC_092135.1:134861246-135168388 GCF_043159975.1 Macaca nemestrina | reverse complement strand
GGCTGTCACACATAGAATGAAAGACTTGCTCAGTATTTCTCCAAAGGGCAGAACTTGAGCCAAGAGATAAATATAAGCAACCAATGGGCTGCAGGATAGTTGTACAAAGTGTATCATGTATCTTCATAGCTTCTTTGCCCATACAATGCATTCCACACTTAAGTTTTCCCTTCTAAAAGGAGACAGCATAAGTTAATACGTCTCATGAATGTCTTAAATAAGTTGCATTTTCATGGCAAGCCCTCCACTGCCAGCAATGGATATACTCACACTATTGGAAAAAATCTAAAGTCAACAAACTGGTTTAGTATGGAAATGGTCTATTTGTTCCTCAGCTATGTTTCTGTATTTTACATTAGTGGCTCTTAGGAGGTGGGGGTGAAAAGAGAGCATATTCTCCAAAAAGCGTGAATCATAATCTCCAGGGATTCCGATACTGTGCCTGGGGACAGTCTTGCTTCAAGTCCAAATGAGTCATGACAATTATCAACCAATGGTCCAGGTAAGAGTGTGGCATGTGCTGGGGCAGACAAAAGTTGACAAACACTATTCTACATGAAACAGGAAACCTTATTTTATGAGTCACCAGAAAACAAACTAACTGTAATACTGACGGGCTCCATCCAGATTATTAAGTATTACAAAATGAGAACTGTTTCAACAACTATTCAGCATAATGTTTAAGGACAAAATGTATACAGTATATTTTATATTCTATATGTATTTTATCACATACTCAGTAAGGAATGCTGAGGTGCTTAAGCCATCCAATAAACTGAAAACACAAACTTTACATTTCGATATTTGTCAGTATACAGGATTCTGAAGATGAATCTTGAACTCAGAGTGATAATTCAGTTTTCAAGGAAAGCTACATAATCCGTCAGTCTGGCTAACTGCTGTTCATTGGGTATTGGGGGAACTGGAGCAGGCTCTGTATGTTAAAGAATAAACACACTTCAAGTTAGATACCACTGTAACAAAGCTTTGGCCCCAACACCTATCTCCCCCAATGCCTTCCATTTTTAACAGTAAGTTAATTTTCTTAGATTTGTCCTGGTTTTAGACAAAATCTTACATCATAGAGCCTTGGACATTTTTGAAAAGCAAGTCAAGAAGTCTCAACTTTTTTGAGTATGGTTTTACCTAATTGGTAGTAAAGGCATGTCTGATGTTGTTATTGAAGTATTCTATGTAAAGGTTAAAGACACTTTTATCAAGCAACATCTCGTTTAAAAGATCACAGCTCTTCTTGAAAACATCCGTACCCATGCAACATTAAATTCAAGAAATAATTAGCGTGCCTACCATGTCCCAGGCTTCATTGAAGAATATTAAATTGTCAATGAACCAAAAAAAAAAAAAAAAAAAAAACCCACAAAGAACCTCAAGGAATTTACATTCCAACATTTAAGTTACTCAGGATGCCTTCTGAATAACTGCTGGTGAACAGCTCTGGTGGGTCTCCCCAACGTGAGAATAAGAAGGCTCTGCAGCTGGCCCAGAAGAGGCCACTGTCTCAAGGCAAGCTCTGGGGGAGCCCAGTTTCACTCTTGTAACCAGATGTATTATTACACATTTATGAAATTTAACCTCTGTTTACAAGGTAAGAAATAGATACACACACTCACACACACATATACATATATATACTACAAAAAAGAAATTAGGAACAATGAGACATTTAAAAAATGTGCATATGAAAATACATACCTGATAAGGGAATAAACTTGTTAAAGGAAACATCCAGGGCCCCTGCAACTAAATTAAAAAAAAAAAAAAAAATGTACAGCTCAATTTACAAGTCATTGTAAAGACCTTTCATAGAACATGCGATTTTCAGCACAACATGCATTTATGGCCATTTATTTCTCAAACAGGGATAATAACTGTCCTCTATTATAAGTCTTCATTATATTACTCTTCCCCACTATCTCACTTGACTGGGATCGTGTCTTCCCACTCTTTGTAACTCAAAGGACTGAGCACATTGAGAATCCTTTACTGTATGTTCAACAATGTCTAAACATAGGCATTCCGAGTAGGTGGAAGGAAATCTGGGTTGACGTGGATGCAGGCGGGTTTGTGGAAGTGGGCATTAAGCCTGGCTCTAAAGACCTGGCAGAAAAGGACACTCCTGGTTAGCAGAGGGAAGAGAAACTATCAGGCAGGAAGGAGTGTGGCTCACTTCTAACAGCAAGACTGAGGGGCTGGGAATTCAGATAATGACAACAAGGGCAGGTCACAGAAATTAAGGCCTTAAAAGGAGGGCTAGAGAAGTTAACTCTGTGAAAGTGGAAGCCACAGGAAAAGTGCCCGTATGACTTGAGAGCAAGCAGAAAAGGGGGCCAGTTGAATATTTAAGGTTTTTTTAAATACAGACAACAGTTTCGATATGAAGGATAAGCTCAGTTACAAATGGCTCCATAAAAGGATGGAGATTAATATTTAGTAAAAACTATGGTGTAAGAAGGACCATGAAACACCTATATAAAATCATTTATATACAGGAAATACATTTTTTTTTTAAAATTTATTTATTTATTTATTTATTTTTTTTTTTTTTGAGACAGAGTCTGGCTCTGTCACCCAGGCTGGAGTGCAGTGGCGCGATCTCGGCTCACTGCAAGCTCCGCCTCCCGGGTTTACGCCATTCTCCTGCCTCAGCCTCCCGAGTAGCTGGGACTACAGGCGCCCGCCACCTCGCCCGGCTAGTTTTTTGTATTTTTTAGTAGAGACGGGGTTTCACCGTGTTAGCCAGGAATTTATTTATTATTATTATACTTTAAGTTGTAGGGTACATGTGCCTAATGTGCAGGTTTGTTACATATGTATACTTGTGCCATATTGGTGTGCCGCACCCATCAACTCGTCATTTACATCAGGTATAACTCCCAGTGCAATCCCTCCCCCCTCCCCCCTCCCCATGATAGGCCCCTGTGTGTGATGTTCTCCTCCCTGAGTCCAAGTGATCTCATTGTTCAGTTCCCACCTATGAGTGAGAACATGCGGTGTTTGGTTTTCTGTTCTTGTGATAGTTTGCTAAGAATGATGGTTTCCAGCTGCATCCATGTCCCTACAAAGGACACAAACTCATCCTTTTTGATGGCTGCATAGTATTCCATGGTGTATATGTGCCACATTTTCTTAATCCAATCTGTCACTGATGGACATTTGGGTTGATTCCAAGTCTTTGCTATTGTGAATAGTGCTGCAATAAACATACGTGTGCATGTGTCTTTATAGCAGCATAATTTATAATCCTTTGGGTATATACCCAGTAATGGGATGGCTGGGTCATATGGTACATCTAGTTCTAGATCCTTGAGGAATCGCCATACTGTTTTCCATAATGGTTGAACTAGTTTACAATCCCACCAACGGTGTAAAAGTGTTCCTATTTCTCCACATCCTCTCCAGCAGGAAATACATTTTTAAGAGTTTAAACTAGCTGATCCTTTCTACCCTGTCTACTATGCTTTATTTAAAATGTGTTATTTCCATCATTAGAAATAACTGACGTTAGGAAACAAATCACGATCTTTAAAAGATTCTTTCTACCCTGTTGACGCTTTATTTAAAATGAGTTATTTCCATTATGTTGGTATAGCAGAATTTTATATGCAATTATCAAAAATCAAAGCCTGAAAACCTGAAGCAGTCTTAGAAGAGTTCAATGCTGCATAAATGGGTGAAAGCTCCACCTACCTGGCTTTCTGGGCAGAACCATTCTTGTGGTGGAATCAGCTTGCCATCCTTGTTCTAATATACCTAAAAAAGTATATTATACATAAAGATGCGGAAAGAATAAAACACCCCAAAAAATCCAAAACGTGTCCATGACATTAGTTGTACAGAAGACCTGATGTGTTTAGTATAACCCATCGTATGCATTTTTACTAGAAAGGTATATCACAAAGAGCATGGAAACTTATTATTGAAATATTTCTGAAACAGGTATCAAAGCCTCATTTTACTCTATTAGGCTGCTATAATCATTAAAAGATGGTTAGTTTTCTGTCAAGAATACATTACAGTATTAACCTAATCAGTATTATTTGAAACAAACATAAGGAAAACTCATATGGTGCCTTTTGTGATCATCATATCAGTAATAACAAAAATGGCAATAATAAAAACAGCTTCCATATACAGAAGGTTTACCTGTAGGTATCAGACTACGTGCTTTTATAGGGATCATTTTATGTAACCACCACAACTCTATGAAGTGGGATATAGGGCCATTATTTGACAGGTATGGAAAATGAAGCTGAGGGAATTCAAGTGATTTGTCCTAAGTCACACAGGCACTAGCATCAGGGATGGGTGGTACCAGGATTCACATCCAGGTGGTCAGCTGAGAGTATGAGCTCTGAAGTATGTTATATATAGAAAATAAATGATGGATCAATTTTAAGAGCCAAAAGAAGAAATAAAAGTATTTAATAACTTAGTATAAGAACTTGCATTAACCTATCTTCATGTATCTAGAACTATGCTAGGCCCTGGAAATTTAGGATGTGGTGCTCGATGGAGCTCATATTGTAGCTGGAGAATCAAAAATGTCAATCATGGTAAAACAATGCAACAAGGTGTATACAATATTCTTTTTTTTTTGGAAACAGAGTCTCACTCTGTTGCCCAGGCTGGAGTGCAGTGGCACAATCTTGGCTCACTGCAATCTCCACCTCCCAGGTTCAAATGATTCTCCTGCCTCAGCCTCCCAAGCAGCTGGGATTACAGGTGCCTGCCACCATGCCCAGCTAATTTTTTGTATTTTTAGTAGAGATGGGTTTTCACCATGTTGGCCAGGCTGGTCTCGAACTCCTGACCTCATGATCCACCTGCCTTGGCCTCTCAAAGTGCTGGGACTACAGGTGTGAGCCACTGCACCCGGCCAGGTGTATACAATATTCTATAGCAACGAGCAGGAGGAAGGATTAGTCTGGGCATCAGCTGAGAAATGAAAATGCGAAGTTACATTTGGAGAGACCAGCAGGTAGGTGTGAGTGGGGAGCAAGCGCCTAAGGTATGGGTCCGAAATGGCAGGGAAAATGGGCTGAAAAGGGATGTGGGGATGATGCTGCCTTTACCAAATAAGGGCGAAATAAGGATTTCCAGATATGAGTAAAGAGGCCAATTAAGACATATTTTTGTAACCACCTGTGTGGATATTCACGCATTTGCTTGCCACAGAACTATTAATATGCTTGACTGCAGGGTGCCTGCTGCGTGTTCCACAACACCTGTTTCATATCACCTCTCAAAAAACACTGCCTGGACTCCAAAAGCATATTCTGTTCCAAGCGTTTCAGAGGAGACTGAGAAACCTACAATTCACACTTCCATTTTCCATTTTCCTTGTAAAGTAAAAAGTAAGCCAAAAATACCTTTCACAGCCTCTTCTACAGGAAGTCCAACAAAGGCTGCAAAATCATCAGCGATGATTGAAGTATACGCTTGAGAGACCAGGGCGAAGGCGCGTCTCCTGGTTGCATCTATTGTGGGAGTGGAGGGTTGGCAGAGAGTGAACCAGGGGAGCAGGTATTTTCAACACACATCGCTAAATCACACCACTGTCCTTGTCCAGTTTTCATAAGCAAGACCAGATGAACCCAAAGATTTCTGTGCTTATAGATACAAATATATATGTCCAGTATGTAAAGGGGGTTCAAATATTGCTGAATAAAAAAATACATTTCTTACACTTCTTCTCGGATGAAAAATCTCAGATAATGAAAATTACAAAGATGGAAAAGGGTTACTAAACACAAGGCTCTAACCCTAAGAAAATACAGTTCGTTTACACAATGGGGGTATAAATGTACTTATCTTATTTCATTCACAAATGCTGGAATCAAAGCAGCAGAAAACTGATTTGTGTAACCAGTTGTCCTTTTCAAAAATGTCTCTAATACAGGACCACACCTGGGAGTCACAGGACAGATCCTGTAACTGAGGCACTCTTCAAGTCTGCATCAAACTCTTGACTGAATTAAGGTTCAAACTCTTAAATTCCCACCCTGAAAGAATGAGTCTAAGAAGAGACTGCCAAACACCACCAGCAACAAAACCTTTCCTGAAAATGGCATTTAGGATTGTCCCCAGGCTCACATACCCACATAAATCAATTCCGGAGTGATGCAGAGTTGAGCACTGTGGAACCAGCTGGCCTTTCTTCCTGTGCAGTGCTTTGTGGTAACGCAAGAGCTCCTCCACCTGGCTGTCCACATGCTTAGGAAAGATTCTGGGTCTTACTTTCCATATTTAATAGGCCAGTGGACGTATGTAAAACACACACCCTAACGTATTTAAAATCTTCTCTCCATTCCTGGGACATTGTCAAACTACACCAATTCCCTCAGATGCCCTTTGTGCCAAACTAGTCCACTGGCTCTCAGACAAGTCTTACACCTTCTCCCACTGGGAATTTTGGTTTATGCTGTTCCGTGGCCTGAAATGCCCTCCTGTCTGCTCTCTACCATTCCTAAGTCTGTTTATAATTCATTACGATCTCTGCCCTTCTCTAAACTCAGCAGTATCGTTTACACTTCTACTTTAACAAGCAACTTTCCACCTACGCGGCAGACACTGTTCCACCTACCCGCTTCTTTTCAGTTCTATTCCAAACTTCTCAACAGGAAGGGCTATTCTTATCTTTATAGTCCCCCAAACACCTAGCATCTCCAGTGAAATCTATGCCAAATACATGCTTGTTGACGGTATCACAAGGACCAAAATGGGGCACAACTCCAACACTCAGGCTTTGTTTTCTCAGATTCCTTAAAAACTGCTGACACTCCCGTGCCTTCCCTTCATACTGAGCCCGACATCCTCTCCAGCTTTCACTCAGCCACTGTCTGTCCGCTCTTCATTCTGTGGCTTTACACTTACTATTGTAGGTTCCTTCCTTCCTTTAACCAGCCTGTAACCTAACAGACTTTACAACACCAAGAAACGTTTTCTATTAAGGCTGCAGACATTCAATGGAAAAGAACGGAGCCAACAATGTAAAAGAAATATATATTTTTTAGAGAAACAAAAGTATACACCATAAAACTATATTCATTTGGTAAGCCAACCATATTTCAAAAACATTTACTTCAGTTCAAATATTCTGATCATATTTTCAGAGTGGGGAATAAAACAGAAATACAATAAGAATGGAGGAGATAAACAAAAGGGAGAGAAAAGTAAAAAGATATAACTGGAAAAGGAAAGAAAAACGTGCAATGGGAGGCAGAAGTGAGTTGACGAAGCAAAAATAAAGGCTAAGTGTTCTTAGTCTCAGGGGCTGCAATATCCACTTGGCACGAATCACATCTACATTCCAACTAGTCACTCTGTGATCCCCAAGTTGTGAAATCTGTAACCTCAGGCCCCAGAATGACATGCTGGAAGGTGGAATAAATTGAGCCAGCACCTAATATCTGTGGCAGTTGTTGATGGAACACATTTTTGGTGAAAACAGAAATGCTAACAGAATGCAAATTCAGTTGTTCAACAAATACTCAAGTGCTGCTCATCCATCTCTGCCTGTGCTAGAGACAGAAGGGAAGAGGAGCTAGTCACTCCCATCCTTTCGAATCCTCTTCTGTCTTTCCCAGCCATGCTGTAAGCCAGGGAGGTTGGCCACCAATGCCTGTGGCACCTGAGCTCTCCTGCTTTGGCAAATGGGGGTCTATCAGGTCACAGGCTGGGAAAGAAGGTCAGGGAATTTACTTCCTATGTCCCTTCCCCGCCTTGCTCCAGCTGACCTTCTGTATCCATCCCGTGGGGCAGCCCCAGAAACACTGGCCCCTCGCCTTGCCCTTTCAGGCCTCAGATGAGAATGGCTACTGTCTCCCTAGTTCCTGGGTACTTCCTCAGCCCTTGTTTCCTGCAAAAATACTTTTCGCTAGCTTCTCTTCAGTTAAGTCATTTTCAGTTTAATAGGACTGTGCCTAATTTAGAATAGAATGGAAAGAGATCTTAGCTAGAAAATAAGTTTCTAATACGTTAAGAAGCAAAATGTTAAATTCATTAGTAAGACCAATCTGTTAAGAGACTATCCTGACCTGGCTGCATTTTACAAAGGAAACCACAGTACCATTCATGAATCTGGAGATTTGTAAAAGTCTCAGGATATGTTCAGGAATATTGTAGTACTTTAGAATAAGGTACATGATTATATATTAACTCATTTATAACCTGAAAAAGTACTATTTCTAATCACATTTCACAAATGAGGAAAATGAGACACTGAGGAGTCACCCCAGTAAGTGAAAGAATCAGAATTTAAACTCCAGAAGCATGGATCCAGAGTTCAAACTCCCACATGGTATGCTGTATAGCCTTTCCTGGGTCTACTGAACTTCTTTCCAAGAATTCTCAATCTCATGGAATTCAGTGAAAGGAGGCTCTGGGAAGGAATAAAACTACAGATCCCAACGGTGCACAACAGAATGCTTGCTGAATGAGTAAAGAGCCCCAAGCCCAGTCCTGCCAATGAACCCGCTGTGTAACACTGGGAAAAGGCAAATGGCCTGTGACCGCACCACCACAATCACAAGGCTGATTCACAAGGATACTATGAAAGCCCACTGTAATACCAATTCCTCAGGCCTTATATGAAGAGGTTTCCAGTGCTACTTTCTGAAACGGCCCCTGCTATACCTGTGCAATCTTCTTCCACACTCCTCCCTTCCCATCTATCTGCCTGCCTTAGGATTCTGCTCATTTCATTCACATTTAAAGAAGCTGCCTCCTGTTTTGTCACTTACATTGCTCTGTTTTATGCTGCTAAGAATTTTACCATGCCAAGGGAATTATGTGCATCTCAGAAACAATCTTTGCTGTCTGCTGCCCTGTAAAGCTGATATCCCGTAGCAGAATGATGAACAGTTATTAAAAAATCCCTGCTCCCTGACTTCCTCCACAGCAGGAGGGCATACACTGAAGGTGGATATTAACTGTGGAAGTAAGGGTAACAGTAAGAAATAAGAGTATACAACAACGTAAAACCAGATTATACAATTTTATAAAGAGTGAACCAGGACGACTGGGGGCAAATGTTAAGGGTGGGAGAACGTAGAGAGGCAGGGAATGAGATTTTATTGTGGGATCAGTGCTCTGTCACACCAGGCTTGTAATCTTTCAAAGCAATTAAAAATGCATTTGAGCATCTATGTATTAAACTGATTAGTTACAAAATCCAGAAGCTTAAGACAACACCTATCAAAGGCTGAGGCTGACATAATTCAAAGAGCAGTCTCTATTTTCACATCTCTACAAACCCATACCTTAAACTTGTTAGAATACTACAACATCTCATTTTAACAGCAAAAAAACAAAACAAAACAAAACAAAAAAAACTTAAAACTGATGAGCAATTTCCATCTAGAATTAAGAAACAACAAAGGCACAGGAGCCAATGTAATCTCAAGCAACAAAAAATGAAGAAGCATGATTAGGGCAAATCTGAAAAATTTTGAAAACTGCTCTTTTCACCTATCAAAAATATCTACTTAAACACACACCACTGATTTATTACTTCAACACTGCAGCACTTAGGGACCAAGTCTCATCTAATTTCATTTTGAATCACAAAGAAACACTACCTCTAAGTGCTTCCATAATTGGCTGGACCGTCTCAGACCACTGGTGAGCGTTGATGGTTGTATAGATCCCAGGGAAATCTCTCTGCCAGATTCTTTGTCCTACTGACCAAATTCCCCCAAGTTCAGAATTTGCCTGCAATAAATATTATTGCCTTAGAGGGTATTCACTCTGTAAATGTACCAATGATTGTATCTTAAAACAAAATACCAGAAATGATATAAAAACTTATTAGTTACATCATTAAAACATTTATTTTAAAAGATGCAATTACTTTTTCAGCCCAATCACTATCAAAAAGGTTTTCAAACACTATGAGCAGTAAGGTAAAATTTATCTGTAGGCCTGATACACATTTTTAATTACAACAGCAAATTAAGGCATGAGAAAGTAGTCCAAAACCATTTCAGAATTAAGCCTGGGGACTAATTAGCTTAAGCATTGTTTTTAAAGATGCTGTCTTTGTATTTCATAGATATATTATGTATAGATATTTAGGTCAAAAGTAATAGCAAAATGGTTAATAGAGACTGTCAACCTAAGATGTCACACATTGTAGCCTAAGGATAGAGCTTCCACTAATATCATTGAAACTTAAGTGCATAATTTATAGTTGTTCTTTATTTAGCCAAAGAAGTTGAGGAATATTCCAATCTTACTTAACAGGATGTGTGAGGAAAAAAAAAAAAGTAAAAATACTAATCTGATCTCTTGATGAATATCGACAATGAACAAAAGTTGAGATGAATTCTTGGTAATATCCTGAGAATGCTAAAAATTTCACTTTACACTCATGTTAGACACATGGAACCATCTGACATTAAAATTTTACTTCATTCCACTTTGGAAGAACCTTTTCACAGGCTATTTCTTCTAATCTCCCATCCAAAATAAGAAATTTAAAATCTTAATTAGCAAAAATAATCTTATTGCTGTGAATCATTCTTAGAATATTCTTGTAAACAATGGCAGTTTCAAAATAAGTACCATTACAGGAAGCAACATAAACCGGTTGAAAATCACCTCGGCTGCTTCCGCCACCTCCAGGACCTTCCTTCATCTAAACTGGCTCAGTTGTTTAACTAGGGAAGCTGCCCATAGAATTGACTCAAGAAATCTAATCAGTAGGAACTGGGCACAAATTCTACATCATCCCAGCAAAATTCAAATTTCTGACTAGAGGACTCTGAAGATTTATTTTGAAACCTTAATACTAGTTTGATGACTATTTCTAGGACATCAGACAGAAAACAGAAACTTATAAAAGGTTGCCATTTAAGGGAATGTCATTACATTAAAGCAGTAAGGCAGGTTTAAAGGATACTTACAGATTTTATAGCAGGTGGTATTCTTTTCCAAAGATATCTTGCATTATTCCTAATTTACGCCACCACAAAGAAGAATAATCAATTAAAAACATAATCATCTCTGTAAATGTTAAAAACTATCAGGTCCCAAGGCAAACATTCAGAAGTATACTTTACATAACACAAAGTAAAATTTAGTGTTATATGAATTTGTTTTGGGGAAACAATAGTAGTTTTCCAGATAAAAAGGACATGAAATATTTTTACCAAAGTAATATTCTGCCATTTCTACTGAACTTTTTAAAAATAATAATCCATATCCTAAATTAAGGCAACAGCACACTAAAAACACAAGGACGTATAGAACGGCCCAAATGATTTATTCGGATACAAAAGTAAACAAATTTATGTACTATGAAGGCTCCAGCATTCCCTGACAATAAGCCTGGTACACAACACTTCTCTCCCTGTCACAGTCCCTCCTACCAGTGGGTACAGAGCTTCTGAGGCAGGAGTTTGTATGGGTTTGGAGGCTTGAACTATGACAAACATATAATGATAGTTTTACAAAAAATAAAAAACCAAACGTACATGTGTAATAAAAATTTCAATTTAGTTTTTAAAAAGATATAAAAGAAAGGTTTTGGAACAATTTAAAATAAAATTTTATCAGGAATGATCAGTGAGTCTACAGGAGAACTATAGGAGATTTTTTTTTTTTTTTTTTTTTGCACAGTTACGCTTTCTTTTTGAGACAGGGTCTCACTCTGGCTGCCCAGGCTGCAGTGCAGTGGCGCAATATCGGCTCACTGCAGCCTCGACTTTCTGGGCTCTGGTAATTCTCCCCACCTCAGCCTCCTGGGTAGCTGGGATTAGAGGCATGCGCAACCACATCCAGCTAATTTTTTGTATTTTTAGAGCACATAGGGTTTCACTATAATCCCCAGGCTGGTCTCAAACTCCTGGACTCAAGCCATCCACTTGCCTCGGTCTCCCAGAGTGCTGGGATTACAGGTGTGTGTCACCACGCCTGGCCTAGCATAGTTATGCTTTCTGACTTTTCCATGTGAACGTGAAATAGGAATAATTAAAAATTTAAAAAAACTTTCAAATCTCATACATGTTTGTAATGAATCTCTTGGCTGCAATCTTCTCTTTCCACTTCTTTTGTTTTATTAATATGAAGTAAATAAAGATCATAAAAGTATTTTAAAAAGACAAAGATTAAATGAATTTACTGACATAGTTTCTCATAATAAATTGAAATGTTTTCTAGAAAGTATATATAAGACAATGACGACCTAATCATAATTCATTAAGCTATGATTCAATAGGAAATAGATGTAATAGTTATTATAATAAAAGAGGTAGCTCGTTGTGCCTATGTTTGGTGGTGCTACTTCAGGGCAGAAATATTTCCATGTAACTTTTGAGAAACCTGTTGCTCTTGGCTTTAGGTTAAACGTACTTACATGTCATTATGGAGCAAATATAAAGCTAGAAGCTGACCATACACTGGGGGTGTAGCAATTCCTCCAGGGGCCTAGAAGGCCAAAAATGAAAACAAAACAAAACAACACAAAATTTAAAAAACCTCATTTACCCTTTAACTTTCATTTTTGAAATAATATTTTATAAATGCTAATTAAAAAGTAAGCCTTTTTAGTCTAAGATTATAAATAATCTTATAGTCCTAGTATAGATTTAGAAACAGCTTAGAGAAGTATTAAACACGAAAATCCTAAGTATTAAGTTTATATTCGTCATCAGCTTTGATTTATCTCCCTTTGGGCCTCAGTTTCTCTATACATTCAAGAATATGTAAGAGGATCCCCTTCCCCAGTTCTCAAATTCCCATTTAAATGATCTTACTAGTATAAGAAACAATTTCGACAGATTCCTGAAGCATTCTGATTCTGCCCATTACATCAAGCGTCCTGAATAAGAGACAGAAAATCACCACAGCTGCGTGGCAAAGACAATTCTTTCAATTTTAACTCAATTGGGAAGTGTCTATTGTCTATTAGTGAGCTGCTTCTTCTGGATGTTGTCTCCTTTAGTTAATTTTAAAACTAATGATATAAACGCTTTTAAGTGTCTAAAAAAAACGTTAACTTTAACAGCTGCATAACTTTCACTTGTCTTACTAAAGACAAAATGGCAAGCTTACTTGACAACATTACGAGAAAGGCTCTGTGAGTTAAGAAAAGGTTACAATGGTCACATCTTTCTTGGTGTGTGTGTGTGCTTTGGGGTGTGTGTGTTGGTGTGTGTGTATATACCAAGATCTTTAATAAAATCCACATTACTACTCTCTCCCAACCCGATACTGGGAATGAAAGATGTCTAATTAATATGAGCTTATCGATAGGTGCTGGAGCAAACATGCACAGGGTTTTCGGGATCACAAGCTGAAGACATATAACAAAAAGGTCCCGGTGACTTAGGGGAGACCGGGCCTGGTCGCAGCAGGCCGCGACGGTCAGGGCTCCACACGTCCACCTCCCGCGCCCGCCCCGCGAGCTCCCAAAGCCCGCGAGCCTCAGACCCCGTTACCCTGGAAACTGGTGCCGCCCCGGGGCCTAAGACTACTCCGCAGTTTCTCCCAGGGAACGCAAAGGGCTACCTCGAGCTCCTGGTTCTCGCACTGATCCAGCAACTTTTTGAAACTGAAGGCACTTTCCGCCATCACCGCCACTGGCATCTTCCCGGCCGGTCTCGCCGCCGCACCTTCCGGACAGCCAAACCCCAGACCGTCCCTCGGGCGTCGCGCCCGCGATGACGTTTAAAGCCGCCGTTGCCGCCGAGCGCCCCTGCGTACCAGATCGTCAGTTCCGGGGCGCCGTCAGACATTGCCGCGGCCGGGATAAGGCGCCGCCGTTCTGGCCGGCTCTCTCGGTGCCCTGGAGGACCTGGCCGGCTTGGCTGGAAGCTGTGCTCAGAGCGCACGGCCGCCCCCTGGCAGGGAGGAGTTCGTTGCACTTTTGAGGGTTCTTCACGAAGACATCCAATATATAGAAAACAACAGCAACAGTAGCGCATTTTTAAATATTAAAATTGCTGGGGAACACGACGGATCCTGCAGCTGCTCGGCTGTCCTGGTCAAGTCGGTGACCCTAGGGCTCCGCTCCGTGCCCTGCATACCGTAGGCGCTCACGAAACGTTCGTGAGTTCCCCGCTTTGAGGAGACAAGCTTAAAAACTCGGAATGTAAGGTTCGAGTCTCCCCAAACCTGCTTGTTGGGTAGCGTCTCCCGCCCGGGCCCGCCCCGCACACCCCCCACTCCGGAACCACGCTTCTGCAGCCGGGACCCCTGCCTCCTTCCGGGCTATTCTCGGAACCGCAGCCAGAGGGAATTTTTTTTTCTTTCCTGAAACGTAGAGCAGATCTGGTTACTCTTATGCACAACGCCCTAAAATCCAGGGCCCTTCCCGTCGCTCAGAATTTACGGCTAATTCTCAGCTCTCCCCCGGCTTGCTGTGGCCATCCTGGCCTCTTCAGTTTTAGTTTCGCACAGCACTGATTGTTAGCGAACATTATATATTGCATATTATTTATTAACATACTTGTTTTTTACATCCCTCACTAGACCCCCAGGAAAGAGGCTTTGATTGTTCCCTGCTGCAAGGCTGGCTGCATAATTTGTGGGTCTCAGAGAAAAAGTGCAGAGCTTCCTTATTCAAAAAACAGAAGGAAAGTGACTTTAAGGTCATAAAATATAAAACTTTCTCTTTCCTCTCAGTTTCTCTCTTTTCATAGTGTTCTTATGGGTTATTTAATATCATTCCAAGAAAAATTTAGATTTAAATTGTTAGCATGAAGTTTACCATTCATCTTTACGTTGTGCAATGCCAGTTTTAAATACTAATATAAGTGCACTGAACTCATATGTGGAATCACAGAAATGATACAATTTGTACTTCATAGCTTATACATGCGCATGTATTTTGTTTTTACCAGAACCACGCTGCACAAAGTGAACTTACCTGTTTTCATCGCACTTTATATGCACGAATTCTACCTCCGCTCTCGACCTGGGACTCACTCCTGAGTAAGGAAGGACTGAAAGGCAAAAGGACCATGGACTGGCCTTTTGGCATAATCAGGTGTTTAATATAAAGAAGTGCACGAATAAGAAAAGATATGATATGTGTGATGGTTAATACTGAGCGTCAACTTGATTGGATTGAAGGATGCAAAGTGTTGATCCTGGGTGTGTCCGTGAGGGTGTTGCCAAAGGAGATCGACATTTGAGTCAGTGGGCTGGGAAAGGCAGATCCACTGTTAATCTAGATGGTCACCATCTAATCAGATACCAGCGCAGCTAGAAATATAAAGCAGGCTGAAAAATGCGAAAAGAGTGACTGGCCTACCCTCCCAACCTCCCAGCCTACATCTTTCTCCCGTGCTGGGTGCTTCCTGCCCTGGAACACTGGACTCCAAGTTCTTCAGTTTGGGACTCGGACTGGCTCTCCTTGCTCCTCAGCTTGAAGACAGCCTATTGTGGGACTTGTGATCATGTGAGTTAATAAACTCCTCTCTTTCTCTTGATAGATAGATACATAGATAGATGGATGGATGGATGGATAGATAGATAGATAGATAGATAGATAGATAGATATAGATATATATCCTATTAGTTCTGTCCCTCTAGAGAACCCTGACTAACACAATATGGTTCCTTCATGTTTCTTAAGACATAATTGCCTTCTTTCTGCCTTCGAAACAAGTTTAAGCTCTAAGGGGAAAAGTGTGGCCTTTCAGGGCTCAGCACCCAGCTCACTCAGTTGTAGATACAGCACGAGTACCTTGTGCTCACTTTGAGTCTTGCTGGCCTTGCAACATCAGGGGTCCACAGGGAATTCAGTGTGCATGGTGCATTGTGAATGCTGTATGGAACATCAGTGGCCACATGTAGAGGCCTGTTTCCCTGGCTCATGCTCCATTGTCTTAGTGGACCTCACTTACAAACCACAAGTTTACAGATAAAATTATTAAGCATTTCAAGACAGAAACAGCCATCTTTGATTATTTTTGTGTAATCCACAACATCTCTGTGTGGAAATGATTGTTTAGTAATTCCCTGAATGGAATGTAAAGAAAAAACAAAACACTACAGTGTTCCTCATGGAACTGCCAACATTAAATAGAAGGGCACATAAGCAGTTAGCAGAACTAGAGAGATCTTGGAGGAATAAAGCAACGGAGTTTCATCCATGGCTGCAAGGAAGGAAGGACTCAGGGTAGTATGATTGTCAGATCATTTGACAGAACTATGAAGAGCAGGATTTTGAAGCTTGTAATATGGTCTCTAACCCTTTTGGGGCAAAGAAATATTCAGTAGAAACGCTGCTTGGCAATTTGATCATTTAAAGGGAAAACTATCATGTGAAAGCTTTGGCAGGTGCTTTGGGCCTGTAAGAGGTGGAAACCTACAAAGGTGGCTCTTCGCTGAATAGAAAATCCCGGTGAGGCTTTTGATACATATCACAGGTTAGAGGTGGAGATGGGGTGTCACTTAAAGGACCAAGCTGTTCTTTAGAAGACCAGTACGGGAATTTGGGAGTTGGAGCCTGGGTGCCAGAAAGGGTAGGAAGAGAGTCTTTGTGGGGCAGAGAGGAGTCTCTGGGAGCAGTTGGGGTCTAAGGTGAGACCCTGGTCTGGACACCGGGAACTCCAAGTGGCAGTGAAGCACTGAAGCGTCTTCAGGGCTGTGATGGTTGACATTCAGTTTTAAGTTGTCACTGTACTGTGCTGGCGCCACCTTTCCCCCCAGACTTTTGACAGTAAATGGGAGAAGTGAAAGGGTACAGGAAAGGGCAGTGTGGCGTAAAAGGCTGTCATCTCCGGAGGTGTGACTCAGAAGAGGGGTCGAGACTGGGAAGAAACAAGAAAGTCAATGAGAGGCACCCACAGGGACCCTCTGTTCCTGGAGATGCTGGCGCTGTAGTGGCAAGGACTGCGTTTCTCTCTGCTCTTGCAATGAGGGATGGGGTCAGCATGCTGAAGGGAAGCGTGCACTCCGAAAGCTGGAGGATGGGGGTCTCAGACCCGTTACTGCCCCTGGTCTTCCCCTTGTGCAGGCGGACCCTTTTTCCATAACTCTTCTCTGGGAGAAGCACAGTGATGGAGGAGGTTGGAAATTGTACCAGGATGGCTGACACAGTTTGGGCGTTTGTGCCCTCCACGTCTCGTGTTGAAATGTGATCCCCAGTGTTGGAGGGGGGCCTCGTGGGAGGCGATTGGATCATGGGGATGGATCTCTCACGAATGGCTTAGTGCCATCCACTTGGTGATGAGTGAGTTTTCCCTCTGGCAGTTCACATGACACCTGGTTGTTTAAAGGAACACGAAATCTCCTCCCTCCGTCTTGTTCCCTGTCTTGCCATGCGACATGTCTGCTCCCCCTTCACCTTCCACCATAATTGGAAATTTACTGAAGCGTCACCAGAAGCAAAAGCCAGCACTATGCCTCCTGTACAGCCAACAGAATCATGAGCCAAAGTAGACCTGTTTTCTCCATAAATTACCCAGTCTCAGGTATTTCTTTATAGTAATACAAAAATGGACTAGCACAATGGCTAACTCAAAACTCTGAAATTTGATGTTTTTTGGTCCTATTTTCTACCCTTTCAAAGTTTTCTGCTCCATTTGCTCCTGGGGACTATAGAGTCATTTATTATGAATAAAGTCCCTGAAGAAGTGATGTCACAGGGCCTCAGGTGTGCTCCCCCCAGTTTCACACTGGTTGCCCATTTGCTTCGGGATCACAGTTTCCATAGCTGGGTCTACGGCTACATGATCTGTCTGATTCATGTCATGAAGAAACCACAGCAAGCATTTATCAAGTGGCCCATCTCCCCTCCTGGGGCTCTTGGGCCCATGCACCTGCTCTTGAAGCTCTGGGATGTGGATAAGTCGGCCAGTGTGGGACAAAGCATAGGAGAGGAGAACGGAGGATGAGCCCTGGTCACCTCTGTGCTCAGAACACTCCCATTGTGTCAGTCAGGATTGCAGCAAGAAACATGGAATGCTTAGTGTATTCATCTGTTTTCACACCGTTATAAAGAAATACCCAAGAGTGGATCATTTATACAGGAAAGACGTTTGATTGACTCACAGTTCTGCACAGCTGAGGAGGCCTCAGGAAACTTACAATCATGGCAGAAGGGGAATCAGGTACATCTTACATGGAGGCAGGTGAGAGAAGAGCAAAGGAGGAATTCTCAAACACTTATAAAACTGTCAGATCTTGGCCAGGTGCGGTGGCTCACGCCTGTAATCCCAGCACTTTGGGAGGCTGAGATGGGTGGATCATGAGGTCAGGAGATTGAGACTATCCTGGCTAACACGATGAAACCCCATCTCTACTAAAAATACAAAAAATTAGCCGGGCATGGTGGCAGGCACCTGTAGTCCCAGCTACTCAGGAGGCTGAGGCAGGAGAACCCCTGGAACCTGGGAGGTGGAGGTTGCAGTGAGCCGAGATCACGCCACTGCACTCCAGCCTGGGCGACAGAGTGAGACTCCATCAAAAAAAACAAAACAAAACAAAAACAAAAAGAAAAAACACCAAAAAACTGTCAGATCTCATAAGAACTCACTATCACGAGAATAGGAGAATAGCAGGGGGCAACCGCCCTCATGATCCAATCACCTCCCTCCCTTGACACATGGGGATTACAATTCGAGATGAGATTTGGGTGGGGACACAGAGCCAAACCATATCTCAGATTGGGGAATTTGAGGAAAATTTAATAAAATGGCTATTTACAAAGATATTGGAAAACTACAAAGGATAGCACCCCAGGGCTCGCAATAGTGTAACATCGTTACCACCCCTAGAGTTTAAAAAGTACATGAAGGGGAGTTCTACTTCTGTGGACACACTCCCCACTGAAACAGCCATCGTTGGAGAAAATGATTTCTAAGAAAACTTAAAAGTTTCTGGAAATTATCTTAAAGGTATATAAAAAACGAAAAAACAATTCAATAAAATATATCACAACTTGGTAAGAACAGAGAGAGTGTGTGGCATTTGAGCTGCAACCTGCTCCTTCCCGCCCCACACCTAGCTCAGCTTGATAGAAGCTCCACTGTGGGTGGATGTGGTCAAGAAGATGGGGCTCACTCTCCCTTCTTCTCTCAAACAAGGGATAAGGTGTCCCACAAGAAGGCAAAGGATGCAAGCATTTCTCATCCACTCCAACTCCAAGTTTAAGGCCAAATTCCAGATAAGTGTGGCCAAGAGGCAGGAGGCTGCCTTCCTCCACCAAGCTCCCACTCATGGGTGGAGACTATGCACTAGGTATAACAGGCCCGGAAGCAGGGGTCCTAATTGCCTTCACTGCAGCTTGCTTTCTAGGGTAAACATATATTCTGTGTACAGTAGAAAAGCTGAGAAGACCAAAGGCTACTACTCCTGCCATGTGCCAGAGTAATGACTGTGGCATCCAAAAATCGATCAGTGTAATAAGCCATATCAGCAGAATAATGGATCAAAACACACGTTCAATAATGGATCAAAAACACATTCTGCATCAATAGATGCAGAATACATTTATAAAACAAAATCCAACTTTTTTTTAGTAATAAAAACACTTAATGAAGAGAAGGGAATGTCTTCAAACGGATAAAAGGCACTTATGTAAAACCTGCAGTTAACATTACATTTAATGGTCAAAGACTGATGGCTTTTCTCTATGATCAGGAGGAAGACAAGAAAGTCTGCTTTTGCCATTTTTAGTCAACAACGTACTACAGGTTCTAGCCAGGGAGATTAGAGAAGAAAAATCAATGAAAAGCGTCCAGATTTGAAAGGAAGTAGTAAAGCTCTATCTACTAAAGATGGCGTGATCTTGTATATAAGAAATCCACCAAGGCCGGGCGCGGTGGCTCAAGCCTGTAATCCCAGCACTTTGGGAGGCCGAGACGGGCAGATCACGAGGTCAGGAGATCAAGACCATCCTGGCGAACACGGTGAAACCCCGTCTCTACTAAAAAATACAAAAAGCTAGCCGGGCGAGGTGGCGGGCCCCTGTAGTCCCAGCTACTTCGGAGGCTGAGGCAGGAGAATGGCGTGAACCCAGGAGGCGGAGCTTGCTGTGAGCTGAGATCCGGCCACTGCACTCCAGCCCGGGCGACAGAGGGAGACTCCGTCTCAAAAAAAAAAAAAAAAAAGAAGTCCCCCAAAAAACAAAAACAAACAAAAAAACAGGTAGAACTAATTGTGAAAGGAAAATAAATCTTTGGATCCCAAACTTACTAAGCCAAAGGGAAAAGTCAAACCGGAAAGTGGGTCATGCAAGCCTACCTCCCATTTTGTTTCCTAAATAAGATGGCTACACACATGAAAAGCTACACACCTCCTCTGTGGGCGCCAAGATCTTTACCCTACAGCATTTCTGTTAAAGTTCACCATGGCAATGTAAATTAATAGCTTATCTTCACAGGTGCGAGGACGTAGGACAGAACTCAAAGCTATCCCTCTGCCCACCTGAGACAAATTCATATCTAATTTTTTCCTCTGCCCTATCATCTACGTTATCTTAAGTAAAAACGTATATTCACAGAGCCAAAGACATGAATGACTCTTTTCCTCTAACCCACTCTTACATGAAAATTGTGCATTTCTCAATATCCCACCCTTTCCCCCTTAAACATTGAAGCTCTCAAAGATCATCTCTCGAGAAAGGCATAGACCTGTCTCTCAGGCACATCCTTAACTTTGGCAAATAAACCTCCTTAAAATGATTGAGACTTGCCTTGGTCATTTACCTTGATTGACATAGTATTGGGTCCAGTGAGGTTGCAGGATACAAAATAAACATGCAAATATCAATTTTATTTCTGTACATTAGCAATGAATAAACCAAATGTGAAATTAAGAAAACAATTTCACCTGTTGTATTAGTCCATTCTCATGCTACTATTAATGTAAAGAACTGCCCAAGACTGGGTAATTTGTGAAGGAAAGAGATTTAATTGACTCCGTTCCGCATATCTGAGAAGGCCTCGGGAAACTTACAATCATGGCAGAAGGTGAAAAGGAAGCATAGACCTTCACACGGCAGCAGGAAAGAGACAGCTAGCAAGAGCAGGGAAAACTGCCTTATAAAACCCATCAGATGGCTGGGCACGGTGGCTCACGCCTGTAATCCCAGCACTTTGAGAGGCCGAGGTGGGTGGATCACCTGAGGTCAGGAGTTCGAGAACAGCCTGGCCAACATGGCGAAACACCTGTCTCTACTAAAAATACAAAAAAAAATTAGCTGGGCATGATGGCACGTGCCTGTAGTCCCAGCTACTTGGGAGGCTGAGGCACCAGAATCACTTGAACCCGGGAGACGGAGGTTGCACTGAACTGAGGTCATGCCACTGCCCTCCAGCCTGGGTGACAGAGTGAGACTCCGTCTCAACAAACAAACAAACAACACAACAGCAGCAAAATAAAAACCATCAGATATCTTCATAACTCACTCACTATCACAAGAACAGCATGGAGGTAACTGACCCCATGATTCAGTCACCTCCCACCAGGTCCCTCCCATGACACATGGGGATTATGGGAACTACAAATCAAGATGAGATTTGGGTGGGGACATAGCCATACCATATCACTTGTAATAGTATGAAAAAGAATAAAATACTTAGAAATAAATATGAAGAAGTGTAAAACTTAAACTCTGAAGACTGCTCAACATTGTTGAAGGAAATTAAAGACCTAGGTAAATGGAAGACATCCCTTGTTCATGGAGTGGAAGACTTTATATATGATTGCAATGCTAAAATTGACAAGCTCATCCTAAAATTCATATAAAAACTTAAGGGACACAGAATACCCCCAAACAATCTTGAAAACAAAGAACTATGAGGACTCATACTTTCTGATATCAAAACCCACTGTTAAGCTACAATAATAAACATTGGATAGACATTTCGGTAAATGGATAATAAGAATCGACATAAAGATCAATGGAATAGAATTGAGGATCCAGAAATAAGCCCTTGCATTGATAATTGATTTTCAACCAGGGTATCAAGACCATTCAGTGGGGGAAAGAACAGTCTTCTCAACAAATGAAGGTTGAATGACTGTATATCCACCTGCAGAAAAATGAAGTTGGACCTCTATCTCACACTACCTACAAAAATTAACTCAAAATAGATCTAAGACCTAACTAAGAGTTAAGACTAATAGTCTTAGAAAAAAATAGGATAAATCTTTATGTCTAGTCATTAAGCACTGATTTCTTAGATATGACACTGAAAGCACAAGGAACAAAAGAAAAAAATCGATAAATTGGACATTATCAAACTTAAAAACTTTTGTTCTTCAAAAGATACCATCAAAATGTGGAAAGAACCAAGAATGGAAGAATATTTTTACAAGTCACATGCCAGATAAAAGACTTGAATTTAAAATTTAAAATATATTGATAACTCTTAAAACTCAAAAATAAAAAGGCAAATAACCTGATGTTAAGATGGAGTAAGGATTTGCTCAGACGTCTCTCCAAAGAAGACAGATGTCCAAACACACATGAAAAGATGTTTTACGTCATTAGTCATCAGGCAAATGCAAATCAAAACCACAGTGTGATAGCACTTCACACCTACTTGGGTGGTTATAATAAAAAGACAGCAGCAAGTGTTGGTGAGGATTTGGAGAAACGAGAGCCCTTATGCCCTGCTGAAGGACTATACCATGGTGTTGCTTTGGAAAATCGTCTGGTAACTCCTCAAAAGTTTTCAGAGTTGCCATATGATGTAGCAGTCCACTCATAGGTATATTATATAGGTATATTCCATTTTCATTCCAAGAGAAAGGAAAACGTATATCCCCACAAACACTTGTAAGTGAATGTTCATAGCAAGCTTAATTCATAATAGCCAAAAAGAAGAAAATCCCAAATGTTCATCAACTGGTGAATGACTAAGTAAAATGTGGTATATCCATACAACAAAATATTATTCACCCATAACGAGGAATGCAGTGCTGATACATGCTGCAATATGGTTAAATCTTGAAAACATATATTAAGTGAAAGAAGACAGATGCACAAAGCCCATATGGTATTATTTTATTTACATGAAGTGTTCAGAGTAGCAAGTCCATAGAGAGAAGCAGATTGGTGGTTGCCATGGACTGGGATGTTCAGGGGAAATAGGAAATTACTGCTAATGTATCTGGGGTTTTTTTTTGGCGTGATGAAAATATTATTATTATTTTACAGTCTCACTCTGTTGCCCAGGCTGGAGTACAGTGGCACGATCTCAGCTCACTGCAACCTCCACCTCTCAGGTTCAAGTGATTCTCGTGGCTCAGCCTCCCAAGTAGCTGGGATTATAGGCATGCACCACCACGCCTGGCTAATTTTTTGTATTTTTAGTAGAGACAGGGTTTCGCCGTGTTGCCCAGGCTCGTCTGTAACTCCTGAGCTCAGGCAATTTGCCCACCTCAGCCTCCCAAAGTGATGAAAATATTTTAAACTTCTATTGTGGTGATGTTTGTACTATTGTAAACTTTCAGTGGATGAATTCTTATAAGAGAAACGGAGGGAATATTTAGTAGAGCCCAGCAAAGACTGTTTGGCTCGGACTCTGATGTTTCATTGAAGGGCCAACCAGGGAGTGAGGGAGTGAGGAGTCAATACTCAGAGGACCTTCCTCCCCTCTGTCCCTCTGATCGCCTGCTGGGGCTCCCCATTGGCTGAGCGCAGCCGGAAGCTGAGGGCAGGAAGTCTGCAGCAGTTGCTTATACAGCTGGCCTTCTGAGGCATAATGGGGAGGAGAGCATGGAGAGTGGATGGGTGAGACAAATGGAAGACATTCAGTGCACCTAGTGTGGTGACAGTGTGGTTGGGGCCCCAGCGATGGTAGAGTGGCCTCTGTGCTGCAGGGCATGTGTCACCAACCCCCGGAAGCCCCATGCAGGAAGGTCACCTACAGAAGAGAGGAATGTGACATTAGCCCCTGCCAAACCCTCAAGAAGAAAAGTCAACATAGATCATTTGCAGCCATGAAGTGTATCAGGTTTAGAGTCCAGCCAGGCAGGCAGGCAAGAGGTGGAGAGTTCATGGATATCAGTGAGAAAGATTTCCAGATGGATCACCTGACTGGAGGCAGCAGGACCTGAGGCTAGAGGATGGGCCCCAGGCAATGACGATGGCTCTGCCAACAAGGATCTGTGTCAGTTACTGGAAAGCAGCTGTAGAAATAGGCCGGCCCTGAACCAGCTCTCCTGGTGGCCAGGAGTCCTGGCTTTCTGCTCAGGGTGGAAACCAACCCTGCCCACAGCATGGGTGGCTGACTCTTTGAGCAGGGGCCACTGGGGTGAGAAGAACAGATAGGGAAAGAATGGGAGACGTTTATTATTATTCCTGAGGCATTGAACTCTCAGCAGACTAGAGGAGATTACTAATTCTGATAAGTTGTCCTCTGGAGGAACTGGAGTTTGGGGGGTGCTGCCATGGACCATTGCCACTAGACATTCATATCCATGACCAGCGAATTTTCCAGTGGATCTCTTGGCAACGTCATCCCCAGTGGCAGTAGATGCTACCAGTTTGGAAAGGCAGGTAGCAGTACACAATGAGAGCAATGAAACAGTCTTAGCCTTGGACTTAGCATTCTGGCTCTGGGAAGTTATCCTGAGGAAGTTATTAAAAAGAGGAAATAAGCTACAGCTAAAGATGGGACAGCAGCATGAAGTACAATAGCTATTAAATGCATAAATATCAAGTCTATATAAAAGTAGTGTTTCTGAAATAACTTTGAAGAAACATGAAAAATAATACTGTATATACCTCTTGGTTATTATATATCACAATCCAGACTAGATTCATGGGGAAATGTTGAAAGGGAACATGGAAATTAACATTACGATAAACTTAAAGAGCTAGATTATGGGTGAAAAGTATCTCCTTATAATATTATAAAATCAATGAAGATTTTGTTCTTCTAATCTTAGACAACTTTCACAATTCAAACTTTAAAAATAGGACACTTTTCTTTCTTTTTTCTCCTCCTTTTTACTAATGCTTGTGTTGGCAAGTGAATAATAAAAGAGAACATTTTTGCAAAACTTCAGAAGGGCCCTGGAGCTAAGGGCAAATACATGTTAGGGGAAGTTTGGAGGAATAAAGAAAAGCTGCAAAAAATGATGGCAGTGGTAGAGGCAAAGGCAAAGGGGTTATAAATAAAGCATGGAGGAAGAGCACAGGCACGCAGCGACCCGGGAACAGAGCGATGGTGCTTCCAGAGCAGGGTGGCTTCCAGGCACATGACATCATTGAAGGCCACTCTCACACTCATTAGCTGTTTCCTGAGTCAGGACATGTGTTGTGGCTAACGGCATGAGTGGAAATATAGAACAGGTCATTATGCTTTTGATTTCTAGTTTTATTTTAATTCTGTGCGCTCAGTGAAGCTTGGTGTATTATGAGCACTGCACATAGCATGTGTTCCATAAATGTTTGTTGAATGAATGCTAAGTGTGCTCCCTTTTCTTGAATTTATTCCCTGAGAACAGGATCTCACCTTGCTTTTTTGCCTTCCTTGTTTTCCATCCACCCTTGCTCTTTTCCTTTTGCCTTCTATGACTCAAGCAGTAGGGTGTTGTATGAGTCTGTTCTCACACTGCTATAAACAAATACCTGAGACTGGATGATTTATTTTAAAAAAAGGTTTAATTGGTTCACAGTTCCACAGGCTGTAGAGGAAGCATGATTCTGGCATCTGCTTGGCTTCTGGAGAAGCTTCAGGAAACTTACAATCATGGCAGAAGGCAAAGGGGGAACAGGTGTCTCTCATGGTGGGAGCAGGAGCAAGAGAGAGTGAAGAGATGCCACACACTTTTAAACACCAGATTTCAGGAGAACTCACTCACTATCGCGGGAACACCACCAAGGCAATGGTGCTAAATCATTCATGAGAAACCCACCCCTGTGATGCAACCACCTCCCACCAGGCCCCAGTCCCAACACTGGGGATTACAATCAGACATGAGATTTGGTGGGACACAGATCCAAAGCATATCAGATGGGCTGATGCTTTCAGCTCCCATGGCAATTCTGACAAAGAGGACAAAAGCATGTCCAGATGCTGCTCTCCCCTCACAACTTGCTCTCTCAGATCTCAGTTCAGGGGCTGGGCCAGGAGAGCCAGGGACAGGAGAGCCAGGGACAGGACAGCCATGTCGACCTCCAAGGAGTCCCCTTCTCTCTTTACAGTTGCCCTCCCCAGTATCATCTGATATGTCTGCCTGAGACATCTGTTCTCTGTCCTGCAATACTTCCTACTTGTTTATGCTGATTACTTCTATCTTCCACATTCTTCCATGCCTACAGAATCACCCAGAACCCTATCCGTTCCCACTGGGTTCAGGCTCTAGTACTCTTATCTCATTCTCTCGGATTTTCTCCTGTTGTGTTAGGTCATTTCCTCCATGCCCAGTCTTTTGGCATAGTTATCTTGTGTGCAGGCAGCCCTCTTAGAAGCAGAAACTGCAAATTCCTGGCATGAATCCTGCCACTACCCCAGATGCTGACCATGGCAGACATCACTAGTCAATCACAGCCGACTTTCCCATGGAGCCTGGGCATGGCTTCAGAGTCCTCCCAACAAATAACTTCAGCCTGCTTCTACCAAAAGATCAGAGTGGGTGTGCAAGAAGAAACCTGTCGGCATTTCTGTGCTAAAATGAAGGCTGCTGCCAAACTACTTGCCCCAGATTTCTTGTGGTTGCCACGTCCCATGTGCTTGATCAGGGGCCCTAATCCTGAGCATTGCCTGTCCCTCCCCTCTCCTGCCTTCTGCTTACTCAGAGCTCTCCAACTCCCGGTACACTTTGCACCCAAGCCCGTCTGTATCACAGTGACTCCCTAAGCCTAATCCTGTTCTTATACTGGCGACACACATTGATTTCAAAGCTCAGAGCATCTCAGTGTAGCCTTATGTCAGAGTCACCAAAGTCACCTCAGGTTAATGTGAGCCTTCCGCCAGTAGACTCTTCCCACAGTGCCTAGCCCAGCCACCTTGAAAACAGTATGTGATTAATAAGCTTCCTCAAAGGGATGACTTATACTTTCCTAGAAAAACTAGGCTTTGGAGTTGCCTAATGGAAAGCCAATATTCAGTGAGAAAAGAAACATAGCAATGTTGGGAATCAAAAAGAGTTAATCGTGTATTTTGAGGGAACCAAGCAGAGACGGTCATGTTTCTCCTAGGCTGTTTATAGCGGTGTGTTTGAGACCCCGGGCTTGAGAATCCTGGCACTGACCGCGTGACTTTGGGCAAGGCCATAGCCCCTCTCTGAGTCTATGCCTGCACCTGTAAAACTATGGTTAACAGCCAGGCTGCAAAGTAAGGCTGTCTTAAGCATTGCATTAGATTATTCTTGCCTCAGGACATGGGCAAATAAATGGTGATTTTTGTTAATTATAGGAATGCCAGGTTGGGATGTCCCACAACCTTATTCATACAGGGTTTTAAGACATGTCTTTTTTACCTTTGATAGCAGAAATCAAGCATTATACTTAACTTGAGGGAATGCAGTCTTGGGAAAGAATTTCCGATGTTCTTCCCTCCAAAGTAGAGGTGAGAGGGTCAAGCCAGACAAGGACACCTGGAGACCGTCGGTGCAATCTCAGTCTTTCCCACCAGGGGGCGGTGTGGCACCGTGCAGGATCTTAAATTCCCCACTGGCTGAGGGAACGCGGACAGGTCTTGGGTTGGGCATAAGTTTTCCTCCTCTCTTTATTTTTCCTTTTCCCCAAAATTAGTTTTTAAGTGGCAGTCCCTTTAAGTGTGCTTTCAGGGAGTCCCTTTCCAGGTGCTGTATGTTTGTCTAAGTCTTGTCAGGCTTCCTCTGGCTGCATCGGCTTCTTGGCTCCATCCTGAATTAGGTGGTCCAAGCCGAGTGGACCTCGTCCTTGTCCGTGAGGCTGGGGGAAAGGTCATGATCAGCCTGAAGCATCCTTGGGAAAACTGGATGAGGTTCCCGGGAGAGTAGGAGGGGAAGGTATCAGGAAGGCTTTTCTCTGGGCACCCCTATGTCTTTGCATTGGGAAGGGCGTTCTGCAGGGAGCACAGTCCAGTCCCTACGGAAACGCCAGGGGAAAGATTTTTTGTTCATCATCACTTTCCACAGCATTCATGGCCTTCTCAAAGGGGTGTGTGAGCCCCAGGGGTACTGAGTCTCTGGCCTCTATAGAAAACCTCCATGGCCATAGGAGGGGCCGACAGGAACCAGCTTGAGGCTGTTGCATATCTTGGGAGATACCTGTCTGATAAGAGTTGAGGATGCTTTTTAAACTGGATTTGGCTGGATTTGAATGACCATTTACTAAGCTACCTCATTTGATTCATCTGCAATACTCATGACACCAAATGAAGAACCGAGGCTCAGAGAAGTCAGATAACTATCCCAAGGTCACACAACTCTCAGGGATTTAAACTCAGGGCTCTCTGACTCCAAAGCCCATGTTCTCAGCAGCATTGCACAGATTGAGGAGGCCCCACAGCACCAATGAGTGTTCACCCCAGTTATGTCCAAACTCCTGGGAATCAGTGCCAGAGGCAGCCTGGAAATGACTTTATACCCAGTCGCAACAGAATATCTGAGGCCACACTGTGAATCCATGTTCTTCCTGATAACCCTTTCAATTTCAAATGGCCTCCACACTGGGATGCACTCTGCCTACTTCCCCATTCCAGGTTCTACTCATTCCCACCCATGTCTGTTCTTCTCTTTCCAGGAGCCATTTTCTTATTAAGCACCTACTGAGTGCCAGACACTTTACTAACTGCTGGGATACAGTGGCAAATACATTCAGCCCTCACACTGGAGTGAAACATATTGCCTTGAGGAATTCCTTTAGTTCTCTTGGGGTTTTCTAGAATTTACTAGTCTATTTCTATGTCAATTAAGATTGCATATCAATCCCAAAACTTAGCAGATTAATACAACAGACATAGGTTATCTGATGCTTTTTGCGGTTCAGGAATCCTTGTGTACCTTAGTTGTGTTCTATCAGAGTCACTCACGAGGCTGTGATTAAGGTGTTGTCTGGGACTGTGGTCTCATCTCAAGGCTCAACTGGGGAAGGATCCCTTTCCAAGATCACATATATGGTTGTTGGTAGGATTCATTGTACGCTTCCCCAGCAGTATTTCTGCTGATATTCTGGGAGAAGGGTACACAAAATGGTGCTGATGAAAAAGAGTCAAACTCTGTAAAATATTTGAAGAGATTTATTCTGAGCCAAATGTGAGGATCATGACCTGTGACACAGCCCCAGGAGGTCCTGAGAACATGGGTCCAAAGTGGTTGGGTTTTATACATTTTAGAAAAACATGAGACATCAATCAATACAGGTAAGATATGCATTTGTTTGGTCTGGAAAAGTAGGACAACTCAAAGCTCGGTGGGGGTGTGCTTATAGGTCATACATAGATGAAAAGATTTTCTGATTGGCAATTGATTATTATATTACCTAAAGACCTGGAATCAACAGAAAGCAGTAACCAGGTTAAGATAAGGAGCTGTGGAGATCAAGGTTCTTATTATGGAGAATAGATGGTATATGTCTCTTATTAGGCCTTAAAAGGTGCAAACTCTTAGTTAATTCTCTCCTGGATCAGGAAAAGATCTGAAAAGGGGAGATGATTCTGTATAGAATGTAGATTTTTCCCACATGAAACAGCTTTCCAGGGCTATTAAAAATATGTCAAAGGAATATACTTTGGGGTAAAATGCTTTGATTTCTTTCAGTGCCTGCTATCTGTCATGTGATGGTATACTAGAGTCAGGTTATTTTATTGCTACAAAGAGTCTGTTTTTTCTATCTTAATATTCCTGTTTTAATGTTAATGCTGGCTAGTTGTGCCTGAATTCCAAAGGGAGGAGAATGTAATCTGGCATGTCTGAACCTCCTTCCCATTATGGCCTGAACCAGTTATTCAGGTTTACTTTGGAGTGCCCTGAGCTGAGAGGGGGATTCAATTCAGTCAGTTGGGGGGCTTAGAATTTTAGTTTTGGTTTACTAAGGTTTCAGCTGTGGTGGTAATTATTTCTTCCCTAAATTAGGTGATAGGTACATGGGTCATCATTGTCTTACTCTTTGAACTTTTTTGTGTGTCTTTTTATATTTCATAATGAATGTTTAAAAATGAAAGCATTTAAAAAATAAACCTTATGTTATTTGTGCATGACTAGAGAGACACATCAATGGAACAGAATAGAAAGTCTAGAAATAACTCAAGTACATATGGAAATTTAATATATGATAAAGATGACATTTCAAGTGCTGGAAAAGTGATTGGCTTTTTGATAAATGACACAGAGAAAATTAAATAAACATATCTCACATGATACACAATAAACTCTAAATGAATTAGAAATGTAAGTGTAAAAGATGACATCAAACAAGCACTCGGAGGCAACATGAGTGAGTTCACCTATGGGGAAAAGCTTTCTCATTATGACTCAAAAAATCCAGATGAGATGCCAAGAAAGAAAAAACGGGCAAAATTGGACACATAAACATTGCAAAGAAATCTATTGTCTTAGTTCATTTTCTGTTGTCTATAACAGAATACCTGAAACTGGGTAGTTTTTAAAGAAAAGAAATTTATTTCTTATGGTTATGGAGTCTGAGAAGTCGAAGGTCAAGGGGCTGCATCTTATGAGGGCCTTCTTGCTGTTGGAGACTTTCTGCAGAGGCCCAGGTTGGGACAGGACATCACATGGTGATGGGGCTGAGTGTGCTAGCTCAGGTTTTTCCTCTTCTTCTTATAAAGTCACCATTAAGCCATTAATCCATGAATGGATCAATCTATTTAAGAAGGAAGAGCCTTAATGACCCAATCATCTCTTAAAGGCCCCACTTCTCAGTACTGCCACATTAGGGATTAAGTTTTAATGTGAGTTTGGAGAGGACAAATATTCAAACCATAGCACCTATGTATGCCAAAAAAATGCCATAGCTACTGCTTTTAAAAACAGTGGAAAGTAGCTGCAGTGTGTATCAGAGACACTGGGTTAATTTCACTAATAAAGAATTCTTAAAGATGAGGAAAGACAAGTGAGGAACTACCATGCTGATGATAGCATAGTTTTTGAAACTCCCTGAATCCCCCCATAAGAATAGATAGAAACCTAGATACAGAATCAGAAAGCCATGGATGATACAAACAATAAAGCTAGGTCACAAGGCATTCTTAGGAACATCAAAATATAAGTAGATGGGAAGAAAACCATTAACAGCCTGAAGACTTGTAAGTTTGTGTGTCTGTGCAAGAAATAACATAAGAAAGCAACAGGACCGAGAAGGGGAGAACCCCAAGGTAGCCAAAAGTTTTCACCATAAAGCATAGAAAGATGATCTGAGCACAATAGCTGAAGCTGAGAGGGGCATTGCCAACTTTAGTAGCAGTGATTGCAGTTGTCGCTGCTAAAGTTTGAAGGGACCAGGGCTGTCTAGACCCTATTGATCCTCAAAAGTACCTACCAGGGCTTTCTTCCAGGACAGGGCCCCATGCCCAGAAGAAACATCTAGGGGTGGAATAAACAGTTTGAAGAAAAGAGGCAGTTGAGAAACAGGAAAGAGAAGGTTCAGATTTGGCTGGAAGAAGGAAACAGCCAGGAAGTTTCTGAAGCCAAGCTGCCATGTTTTTAAAACACACCACAAAAATGCACAGCAGAGGGAGCTCTGTGGAGTCAGAAGAGTTGGTGAGCCATGATTCTTTCTAAATGGTCAATGAAACAACATCACATAAAAATGAACAACAGAAACGGATTAATAGAAAATCCCATACAAATTCTATATTAAAAAACTGAGGAAAATAGACCAAAAAACCCACTAGAAAGATGGACAAACACATGAACAGGTTTTTCCCCCACCAATGGACAAATGAATATGTAAGAAAAAAATGCTCATCTTTATCCAAAACAAAAAATAAAAGACAGAGATGTTGGTTTTCAGATATCAGACTGGCAAAAATTCAAAAGCTTGACCACAAGCTGCATTGCTATGGCTCTGGGGACAAAGCTGTTCCCTTTCATCCTTGGGGGAGAGCAACATGGTACTATTCCATGAAGGGGAGCTTGACACCATATAACCACCGTATGCATGCATTTCCTGTAAGAGGTTGAAGAGTGTTTCCGCCCAACTTCAAGCTCACCTGGAACCTATGAATGTAACCTCATTTACTTATAGGGTCTTTGCAGAAGTAATCAAGTTAAGATGAGGTCATACTGAATTAGGGCGGATATTAAGCCCAATATGACTGGTGTTGTTATAGTAATTAAAGAACAGACACAGACACACGGGGAGATGTTCATGTGATGACAGGGGCAGAGGATGGAGTGATGCATCTACAAGCCAAGGAATGCCAAGGATTGCTGGCAACACCAGAGACTGGAACAAGCAAGGAAGGATTCTTCCCTGTAAACTTCCTGGAGAGTACAGCCTGGCTGACTCCTTGACTTTGGAATTCTAGCCTCCAGAGCTGTGAGAGAATAAGTTTCTGTTATTTTTAACCACAAAGTTTGTGGCACTCTGTTACAGCAGCCTCAGGTAACATATATTTGCCCTTTGGCCCAACAATCCTCTTCTCAAAAATAGCAATCACAATTGTATTCACTAAGGCATTATATGTAATTGAAAACAGTCTAATTGCTGAGACATAGAAGATTGGTTGAACCACGGCACAGTCTCTCAATAGAATGCTATACAGCTTTAAAAAGGAGTGAACAATATCATCATCAGCTGTGAAAAATTGACTCCAAAGATGGTGCCCTGTGCACGTGCAGCCAATCACATCGAGAACCTGAGCTGACCTTGCATTTTACTTTGCCCAGCAGAATGCAGAAGTGAATTCAGTTCTTTGAGAAAACTAGTCTCTAGAAGGACTGACAACTTCTACCTTCTCTCTCAGATATTATATGAAAGATGAAGAAAGATATGGAATATGGCCAGTGCATCTGTAGGGGTAGAGAGAAAGTGTTCCTTCCACCCTCTGTGAAGTTTCACTGAAATGACTGACAATAGACAGATTCATAGGAGAAAAATGGCTTACACATTTATTACGGTACATATGGCCATGGAAGCCCTACAAATAGGAGACTCAAAGAAGGGCCAGATGGTTGAGGCTTATATACCCTCTACATAAGGGACAGGGAAGTGGCGGACTGTAGGACATTTTAGAGAGGTAGTAAATGATTTCTAAGGAAAATGAGTGAGCCCAAAGAATAGATAATAGCCTGGGACAAAGTTCCTCTGAGTTCTGGGGCAGGTGGCAGGAGGGTGAGGGGCAGAACCACACTGTGAACAAAGGTTGTCTTTTTCGCAGATAAAGTCTCCCAGGTAATCTCTTGGAGCTGTCCTCAGAAGAACAGATGAAAAGTCTGTCTGGCATGGTGATGATTCCAGTCTCTTCTCTTCTCCAGTAGTTAATCTTTCCTGGTTATTTGATGAGATTCCTAGGAAGGGTATCTAAATTACATTTCTGGCCAGGTACAGTGGCAAAACTTATTCAGACAGAGAAATTCCCTCCTGGTGCTTCAGGAAAGAAAGAGGATCAGATAGACTAGACAGGGGGATGAAGGGAGACTGGAGAGAGACCTTAGTTCCAAAGCTTATTTCTGAAGCCTTTTAATTTCCTTTAACTCAAAAACCCTCAGCATACGAAAGTGCCATATTTTTGAGGTACTGTTTTCTGAGCCTCAACTCATCCAAGAATGTCTTGGAGGTATCATGGTCAAGGACATTGAAAACATGGTCTCTTTGGCAAGTCTAACCCAGAGGGAAAACAGAAAAGCCCCTGACTCTCCTGGCCAGGGGTGAGGAATGTGGTGGGGGCCTTTAAGATTATGTAAGGCCTGGCTGGGCATGATGGCTCACACCTGTAATCCCAGCACTTTGGGAGGCCGAGGTGGGCAGATCATGAGGTCAGGAGACTGAGACCAACCTGGCCAACATGGTGAAACCCTGTCTCTACTAAAAATACAAAAATTAGCTGGGCATTGTGGCATGTGCCTGTAATCCCAGCTACTCAGGAGGCTGAGGCAGGAGAATCACTTGAACCCAGGAGGCAGAGGCTGCAGTGAGCTGAGATCACACCACTGCACTCCAGCCTGGGTGACAGAGCGAGACTCTGTTTCAAAAATAAATAAATAAATAAATAAAAAATAAGTCCTTCATTCCCACTCTGTACCATCCACAATGACCTTGTGATTGGAAGTTGGTTCTCGGGAGGCCATCCACAGGCAGGAATGGACTGATGGGAGGTGTCTGGTCAATTTGGGAACTGACCAGGGTCTTCAGCTGCCACCGTCTGCTGAGGTTCTGTCTCAAGGCTCTCTGAAAGGCCCTGTCACACCCAGCCCTCCAGCCTGTGAAGTCAAGGTGACTACATTTAGTTTTCCTTCCCAGAAGGCTCTGGGAACATTCCACATGATTTGAATTCTTTGAAGAATCCAATCATTGGTGACATAATTTGGGTGGATAGTAAAACACTGTTCCATTTGCCCAAAGGAAGAGAAAAGTGCTCATGTTTTTACAGACATAATAACTTCCTTTTAGAGCTACTTCTTTTGCAATAGTCTGTGAGCAGAACTTTGTGGTAAATGACTTTTCTGATATCCACCAGCAAATCCTGCGGCCCACCCACACACATGCCAGCTTAGATGACTGTTGATGTAACGTTTTCACTTCCCTATCAAGGGGGCAAACCAGGGTGAAGTTTTGAAATCTGAGATGATTGATAACATGCTCTGGTGAAACAGATGGTCTTCAATGGAATATGATACTGATATTAATTACGGGATTGGAAAATAAAGTTCTTGACAGAAAGTGAGTAGGCCAAAGTGGCATTATGCATACAATTATAGGATTTTGATGATCTTGCTGTTTGATTAAGTAGCAATCTCATTGCAGAATTTAAATGTGATTGTTCCTGTCCTAGAGCCCTGTTCTCCTAAAGGGAGGTCAGTAGCTGGTTGTGCAATAAGGATTCTGGTTGGCCTTTGTGGCAGGTTCCTCAAAAGAGTCTCTAAACTTTAGGATTACCTGGCCCGGTAATCTAATCTGCTTTCTTTCTGTCAGTGGAGCTGGAAGGAGCCCAGAGGCCAGTGAAGATTAGCCCGGCCTTGAAGACATGGGCTCCACTGCGCAGCAAGCAGGCCCCGGTGGTCTCTGCTCTGCCTGGAGGGGGAAAAGGGTGGGGATGCATTTCGGGACTGAAGCTTACACCCCAGTGCTTCCCTGAGAAGCCCCCATGCTATGGGCTAAGATAGGGTCCCGGCTGCAGGCGGGTTTCCTGCGTGGGCTCACATGACGTCACAAAGCTCGTGTGTCCTTGTCCATGGTTGACCCAGTTTCCTCGAGGTTGGCTCCACCTCAGACAGGCCCTCCGCCCAGTACTGCAGCAGCGACTGCGTCGCATCTTCTCAGGCTAGTCCAGCAGGAAGGAGGGAGAGGCTCTTTCCGGGGAGTCCAGCCCCGGCGGTGTCATGTGCCCACGTGGACCAATCACTGCCGCGAGGGTAGTGAGATGCTCTGATTGGCTTAGATCTAGGTCATGTAATCAACCCCGCCCAGAGTCGATTACTGGGCTTAGAGACAGGGCGGGGTGTTTCCCAACTTAAGTGTGGATGCAGTTACCAAGAGAATGCGTTTTAGGAGTCAAGATCAGCGGATGACAACCAACATTTGTAGAGTGGTCACTGCCTGCAATACGGATAATGATGTCCAACCTCTGGGTTGTTGAGCGAGTTCAATGAATTAATGCATGTAAAGTACATAGAACAGTGCCTGGTGCACAGCAAGCTCTCAGCAAATGTCCACTGTTTGCCAAGCAGCAGTCTCAGCACCTCTTGCACCGTATTACTTCATCCTTTTACAGCAGCCCCATCAAGTGGATGCTATTTTCTCCACTTTACAAATGAGGAAACCAAGGCTCAGAGGGGTTATGTAACTTACCTGGGGTCACACAACTAGTGAGGGATGGAGTCAAGATTTCAACCAGGACAGTTTGACCTCAGAGTGTGGGTGCTTAACCCTTCCACAGTGCTACTGCAAGAGGGATGCGCATTCTGTATAGACGCCCATTCTATATATTAGAGCCAATGGCAGTAGGCTGGACGGAAGTGTATTTAAAGCACCCCATAATATAATAGTATAAATAGGATTCTCCCAGTGGTCAATTTTCACTCTAGTTTTAATTTGGAAACCCTTTAAAACTACATTAGTGCTTTTCAGAAACAATTCTGAAACATGAGGACTAGCAATACCTTCCTGTCATCCCAGCGGCCTGAGAGAGTTAATGTAGCTTCCAAGACTTTGTAACTTACAACCAGGGAGGAACTTACATGCTGGGAAAGTGTAATTCAATGAATAATGGGAATCTGGATTAATTCCCAAATAAAGTTGTTATCGTAAGGATTATGAAGAGGGGAAAAAGACATTTAGCAGAATCTCCAGGGGCAGATGTTAGACATGAAAATCAAACTTTGCAGTGCTTTAAATGTTATTTATCATGTCTTTTTCTTTTCTGCGTCCAGCGTCTGGCGCCCCAGGCCTGTGATCATATTGTTTTAAATGGACAGGATCACAAGTGGCTGCTCTCACGTGGAAGTAAGGGCAGGGAAAGACAAATGAGGCACAGATGAGACACGAATGTGTTCTGTGTTTGTGAACACAGAACACAGGATGTAGGTGGTGTGCCCAGTTCAAGTTCAGCACCGAAAACCCTTTTTTGGGAGCTTAACATCAGGATTTTTTCATCAAGTCAATCAGAGGAGACTGGGAAGTTAAACAAAGTAGTCCTGCCTCCCCTTTACTTATATCCCAGGATCAGTGGGGCTTAACTGTGTGTGAACTGGGGTGATGAGATGTCAGCTTTGTTCATCCCCTGCAGGGGGTGCTGGTCAACTCCAGGAGGAACCTTCAGCCAAGGGCCACGGGGAGTTGCTTCCCATCTAAACAGAAGCCAAGCCAAAACAACTGCCATCGTGAGCTCAGTCGGGGTCAGCGTGTGCCATGCTGTCATTGTGTGCGATTTCAGGGAGGTCCCTAATGACACTAGTAATTCCTTCCAGCAGATTGCAAATCCTGAGATTCCTTCAAAACTAGTCCATTGGAGGCCAGGCATAGTGACTCATGCCTGTAATCCCAACACGTTGGAAGGCCGAGGTGGGTGGATCACATGAGGCCAGGAGCTCGAGACCAGCCTCGCCAACAAGGCGAAACCCAGTTTCTACTAAAAGTACAAAAATTAGTGGGGTGTGGTGGCGCACGTCTGTAATCCCAGGGAACCCAGGGAACTGAGTTCAACCAGCAACCTAACGGAGCAGGGACGGGCCTTCCCCAGAGCTCCGGGAAGGGATGCAACTTGCCGATACTTCGATGTTAGTCCAATGAGATCTGTACTGAACTAATGACCTGCAGAACATATCATCAACTTGTGCTATTTTAAACCACAACGTTTATGGCAATTAGTTACAGCAATCAAAGATTCACACAGGGGTACAGGGGAAAGCTGTGCCTGCCTCAAAGTGGCCCCATAGCTTGAGCCCTTTGGCGAGGGGGCTGTGGGCAGAACGTGATGGAGCAGTTTTCGCGTGTGCCCAGGTTCCCAGGTATGATGCCCCGTGGGCGACAGGGCGTTTGCCTACCTTGGTATGGAGCACAGCCTGGCCACAGCAAGGACAGGTGCTCCACATGCTGGGGTCCTCAGGAGTCTGCCCCGAATGTTCTCCCAGAGGGCATCTGCAGCCGTGGTAGAAGGGGGTGCAGCCCTCCTTGGCTCTGTGACCAGCAGGTGGTAACAAAGAGAGTTCAAGGAAAGATGCCCAGAGATGCGTCTAACTGGGGGCCTTGGTGGGGCAGCTTGGCTGCTGCTTTACATGCGAGGAGTTAGAAGCTTATAGAACTTGAGTACCTATAGCAAGCTGATCGTGTTAGGGAAATTCAAGATAAACAAGCACATTTTCAACCTCCGTGAGCCTCGGTGTCCTCATCTGTACAATGGGAAAATAGTCGTTCACAAAGCTTACTATGAGAATGAATTAAACACCAAGAGCCCAAGTGCCTGCTTACACCCAGTGCATGCAGCCACCTCGTTCCGGTTCCTTCCTCCGTCTCCTCGTCTTGTTCTCTGACTGTGCTTTATTCTGGGATGACACCCCAGCTCTACCTGTTTGCTTCAGACCTTGGCAGGGCTTATCGCGGTGCTCCGCGAGGCACCTTTGGTTGTCCGACGTGGATTTACGCCAGCATCTGCAGTCGCTTTGGCTGAGACGCCTCCAGTGCCCCCGGGTGCAGGGTGGGTCCTTATGTGGAGGGATGCGGAGTTTCCCAGGGGGTGGGGCAACGCTTTCCTTGCTCCAGGTGTTTATGGTTGAAGTTGACGGTGATCGTAGACTAGGGGTGGCGGGCTGCTGGGAAGGTTCCTGTTCTGGGGATTGGCCAGACCCACTACATTATGCCAAAAAAAATCCCAGCAAGTTGCTGAAGGGGGTTGTAGGAGTGAGGAGAGAGAAATTTTGAGCAAAATGGGCATATGGAGGGACTGTGTGTGTGGGCACTGTGTAGGGCAATGGTCCCCCAGCGGTGGCCCCAGAGAGACCGTGTGAGTGGCACAGCAGCCGTAATAAGACACCTGGGCCTTGGGCTCAGGCCAGCAACTTAATGTTCAGTCTTATTTCCAGAAAGTGGGACAAGCCTACTGGGGCAAGCCTGAGATGGGTCTGAGCCCTCGAGTGGGAAGGGTCTGGTAGGGTGGGATGGAGCAGACGTGGGAGGCTGGGGAGGAGAGGCCAGCCCGAGTGTGGTAACCAGGTTTCAGCAAGCCTGGGACCGTGACATCGTGTTCTTGGGAAATGCAAAAGGCAGACCACAAGGTGGTGCTCACCACAAAAGAATTCCAGGACCAGTCAAAACCCGGAGAGTGCCAGCTTTTTATTCACCCCGGATTTACGAAAACAGCAATATGGACAAAAGACATTTGAGGCTCTCCTGGGCATGCTTTCCCTTTTCTTCTTTTAAGGTGTTTTTCTAGTTTGTTTCAGGCAAGCTCGCCCTTCATTATTGGAAAGTCTTGTTCAGAACAGTTGGTGTCTTCACAGTGACTGCAAGTACTAATGAATACACACAAACACACACGCACGTGCACGCGCGCGCACACACACACACACACACACGCCCTGCAATAGGTGGCTTTCTAGATTGATACCCCCACCCCAGGGTACTAAGAGGGGTAAAGCCAGAGTCCGGCAGGGTGTCCTTCAGGATGTGACCTGTGACTTTGTTGTTGTCCTGAAATTCTCAGGATAGGGAGGATTTCAGTTTGATGCAAAAAATATTCTATTTCTATAACACATATTTTTGCTTTTTTTGTACCGCACGATCCTCCGTCGTCTCTCACTTTCCCCACACACTATTACATGCGTCATTAACTCTCAAGGTCCTGCCAAGACAAGCAGCTCCCCTTCAGCTGTTGAGAGCGATGTGGGACTCACCCTGCCCAGCACATTGCCGTGAGGACACGAGGTGAAGCCCGGCGGGGCAGAGGTGCGCTGGGAAGGAGCCCGGGCCTTGTGAACTTTGCATACAAGAGTGTTTTGTATCCGTGTAGAAACTCACATAAACAGCAAATTATCATAGTTTTTTCCCTCTTCTGTCTCTTGGTGTATTGTATATGTGTGAATGTGTGTAAATAAAGTATTAATTTCAGTGCAGTGTGAGATATCCTCACTGAATCCTGCCCACCTCTCTCGGCCAGGCTGATTCAAGGGGGCCCTGCCTGGCATCCTTCCTGCTCCACCAGCCATCACGAGGCCACCTTCCACGAGCTCCATTTCCACGACTGGCCCATCTGGGTATCACAGTTCCAACCAGAATGCGTGTTTGGTCCCTGGGGCTTCTGGATAACTTGGAGCTTTGTGAGAACTCCAGAAGGATTTCTTCTGAAGAACCAAACCTGTTTCATAGGCGACACACAGTTTGCTCCTTTCAACATGCACACGAAACACACATTCATGAAACAGCAAACAAGAGCAGCCTCGGCATGATCTGAGAGTCTGCCAATCCCTTCCTCACCAGAGGAGGGCTCAAAACCATGTTTTCACGTCCTCGGATTCTGGGGCGCAGCCCTCAGGGACAGCTTGGGGTTGCGGCCAGAACACAGCAGGCAGGACCCAGAGCTTCTCCCCTGACCCCACCTGGCACATGGCTCAGAGCCGGCGGGGCTGGTCAAGGGTTGCTTTTCCAGTATGGTTTGCTCATTTTCTTTTGCTGTTCTTGTTCCTGCACTGTCTGCTCTGTCCCTGCTCCTCAAGGGTTTCAAGATCAAGATGCTTATTGTCGAGAACTGTCTTCCTTTCAAAAATGGCTTTTACAGTTCTGGCCTCCAAATGCAGGATTTTACCTACACTGCTACATCATTCAACATTTAAAAAACAAAACAAAAATAGTTCACATGATTATAATTTTTCCATTTGCTAATGGGCAAATGAGAGTTGAAAGTGCAACTGCCCGCAGAACCCCTTGACAAAATCTGCAGAGAAAAGTTTCTTTTCTGTTTTGGGCAGGAACTAGAAAATGCTGTGCCTCATGGCTCCTGTAGACGCTCCTCCACTACTGAGCTGGGCTTGGCTTTACAGTGGGCTCATAGGTTCCATTTAAAATATTAACCCTCAGCAGAAACTACAATTTCAGATGGATGTAGAGTTTCCTACGGCTGTTGCTTCACCTGTCATCTGGAGAAAGCTGCCTGTACAGTCTTTCCAACTTTCCACAGATAAAGGTGAAAACAATGCAAGAGGAAAACAGATGACGACCTTTCCTTAAGGCAGAAACTGGGAAGAAGGGATGCCTGAGAGGAGCAAAAGGACCCCGATGCCATGAATGGCCTCGGTGTGAAACGCAGAGGGCCTCAGTTTGTGTCCCAGCACAGAGACCACCTACACAAAGTTTTGTTCTTGTTTGTGTTTTTAACTTTTCCCCTGTCCCCGATGGAGACGCCTGTGCCTGTGCTCCGGGGGAACTCAGCAGCGCCTGTGCTCCATTCCTTGGCTGCTTCTGTGAGTTGAGCAGAACGCCTTTCTTCTCGTTTCCATCAATCACCTCTCTTTGCTCTCAGCCCGCTCACTTCCCCATCTTCTACACCTCAGCCAAGATGCACCATCACAGAGACAGGAAGGAGGGGCTGCCGAGGACCCCAGGAACGCGGCCTCAGGAGTCACCATGCAGATGAAGAAGGGAGGCGCCCTCACATTCGGGCAGCCTGGGAACCGGGATGTGTTCCGTGCAGTGACAGCTCCCAGCACCCTGAAACCATGACGGCGGAGGAGGCAAGGCAAGACCCCTCCTGCAGAACAGCCATGCACAGGGGCGATCTGGCGAGGAGTAGGAAGCAGGTAGTCTTACCCCAGGTCCCCTAAGAAGCGGTGCAAAGAAATGGATCAAATAGGCAACCATTTCATCAGGGAAAATGCCTAAGAGAAACTGGGGGGAAGCTGGGGGGAGCTGGAATAGCCTTCAGACTGTGGTGTGAGTCTGACCCCAGTGAAGGAGAGAGGAGGGATGGTTGCGAGCAGGTGGCCCCAGGAAAGTTCTGCAAAGCCACGGGGCATCCTCAAGCCTGAACCAGAAGACCCAGCCCCAACCTCTCCCCAGGGTGGACCTGCCTAGCTCAGCCGCTGGCTGGGAGCAGCCTGTGGGAAACGTGGCTCCATGCAAATATTTAACAGTCAATAAGCCACAGCTGAGGAAGCATGGCCACACAACCGTGTTAGTCCATTCTCGCACTGTTACAGAAAAATACCTGAGACTGGGTAATGTATAAAGGAAAGAGGTTGAATCGGCTCACACTTCCACAGGCTGTACAGGAAGCGTGGCAACATCTACTTCTGGGGTGGCCTCCGGGAGTTTTTACCCATGGTGGAGGCAGTGAGGGAGCAGGCATCTCACCTGGCAGAAGCAGGAGGAAGAGAGAGAGCGGGAAGGTGCCCCACTTTTGTTTGTTTTTTTTTAAAGAAGACTTGCTCTGTCACCCAGGCTGGAGTGCAGTGGCATGATCTCAGCTCACTGCAACCATTGCCTCTTGGATTCAAGCGATTCTCCTGCCTCAGCCTCCCGAGTAGCTGGGATTACAGGTGCACACCACTACACCCAGCTAATTCTTTTATTTTTAGTAGAGATGGGGTTTCACCATTTTGACTAGGCTGGTTTCAAACTCCTGACTGCAAGTGATCCACCTGCCTCGGCCTCCCAAAGTGTTGGGATTACAGGTGTGAGCCACTGCTCCCAGCCTACACACTTTTATACAACCAGATCTTGTGAAAACTCTGTCACTATACAGGACCAGCGGCAGACGGTGGCAAACCATTCATGAGAACTCTGCCTCCATGTTGCACTCACCTCCCCTAGGTCCTCCCCAACACTGGGGATTACAATTCAACATGAGATTTGGTCAGGGACACAGAGGCAAATCATATCAACAACGATTTGAAAAGTCATATGCAATGGGAGAGGGAAATCATGGGAAATAATAGAAAAGGAATTCTTTTCAGCAATGAAATCTGCTGACATCAAGATAAATACATATATACATGCATATATACACACACACACACACATATATATATGTTTAATATGAAGTCTACTTCAAACCCAAACAATAGAGAGATGGATTTATGCATACCTGAAAATGAGCACTATATCTCTATTAAATAGGTAATATTGAAAAATACCCAATGGCATAGAACAATGTTCTGAAATGAAAATAACAGGTGAAAAACAGTAAATACAAAGTAAAATGTCATGTTTCATAAAACTTCTTACCAGTGGTTCTCTCTGTGTGATGGGATTACAGATGATTTTTTTTGTTTTATTATTTCTCTATTATTATTATTATTATACTTTAAGTATAATATATAATGATTTTTGTGTTTTACTATTTTCTTAAAAAAAGGAATACATGTTGTTTTGTACCTTTAAGAGATTTTAAGAGCACCATGGCATGGGTCTGGCTCTCCTAGTATGTCAAGGTGCCTGCCTGTCATCCGTGGGGTCGCAGGTCGGCACTGCTCAGGGAGTGGAGAGTCTGTGCCCCTTCCCTACGCCGCTGCCCCCACCGCGATGAAGTTTACCAGGGAGCCCCCAGCCACTGGGGACTGGGGTCTTATTGTCCCTCTGCTCCTCCTCTAGGCAGAAATGTGAGTGCCCCCGGAATTGACATCTCCCGGGGATGGGATTGAGAGAGGGGGGAGGCAGGGTATGCCAGCCTACCTGAGCTCACAGCCCTTGCCAACTCCTCTGGGTAGGGGCTGAGCTGGGCTTCATGTTACCCACCTTGGGGTCAACCAGTGCTGCCCCCAGCATGGTTTGCAGCAGTCGCCTTCTGCTTGCCAAATCTCCAATAGCCCCCTCCCTCTGCAGGCTGCCCAGCCCCCAGAAAACATGCTGGGCAGGTTCTCCCAGGTTGTGCTCCAGGCTGAGTACAGATGTATGTGATGTCCCCACCGCCAGCACTGTTAAATTAAGCCATGTCCAAGGACCCACAACACCCCAACACCTAGGTATTAAGCAGATTCTTTGGAATGCAAGTCCAGTGAATGCATTCCCGTCCTGTCACATGGCTCCGTGAGGTTCTATAAACAAAGACCCTAATATGTTAACTACTTTTTTGGGTTATAATGTAATCTCCCTGCCAGTGGTCTGGATTTTTAAAAAATGGATTATTTCATCTCTCAGGTTTTTGGCCCCTGTCTTTTCTGACCATAGGGGAAAAAGTCTGGCAGAAGCAAGCCTTGGCTGGCCATGTGCACCTCATTCCATGCCATTCCAACTGTCACTGTGCTCCCAGGCTCACATAGTAAGAACCAGCTTTCCTGCTTCATGATTTTGCAGCTTAATGGGATGGATATGGTATGGCTTAATTAGAGGCCTAGTCTCATTTTGACAGTCTTTTGTGCGCCCTACATATTCCAGCCGCTATCATTATTACTGGAAATGTGAAAGTGGACATTGGCAATGGGTTGGCCTCCACAAAAAGCCGTGAGAATCGAACTGTACAAACCAAGCTAGGAACGCCTAGCCAAGTTTATTCTAAAGCATTAGCTCATATTGTTAGACAGCTGTCTTTTGGCTAAAACTGGGGGAAACATCAATTAAATTCCTATTTTAGGGGTCAGAGTTATAGATTATTAATGAAAGCACTGAGTTGTACTTACTATATCTGTCACCAGAAAGAGAATAATTTAGCTTCTAGATAGGCACAATCGCAGACGTGCACAGAGGCTGGAAGACGGTGCACCCCGTTGAGATACATGTCTCATCCGGTCCGCCACATGCAGCCGGAACCAGGCCAATGCCTGGGTGTCCCTTCTGTCCTGTCCTCCTCCCTCTTCTCTCTTGTCCCCACATTCCTTCCAGAGTTTCCCATACATGCATCGCTCTCAGGCTCCCTTCCATTGGGGGCCAGAGGTTCTCACAGAGCACAGAGAAGGAGACCATTGGCCCCTGGGACCATCAGGGCAATGATCTAGAAGTCAAGCAAATGTTCTAGCCCTTCAGGGTCTTAAAGGCGAGTCACTTGGGGTGAACCAAACATTTCTCATGCACACAATGGCTGTCTCATAATCATGACGTTGCATTCTGTTTGCAAAGTCTGCCTTTCTTTGCTCTGTGTTACTGAAGATCCTCTTCCTACCAGGGATGAGAGAGTGAAGGGAACAAAAGGTTGGCTGAGAGGACAAGTCCATTTGTCCACCTCATACTCCCACTGTGATTGCACGTGCCGCCCTCATCTCTATCCTCACTTTTTTCCCAGTCAACTTGTACCCAACTGTTCTAGGGAGATTACTAGGGAAGAAGGCTGAGGTAGAGAGCGGGGCCTCTATACATTTAAGCTCATAGAGATACAGAGCATATGAAGATATGGGAATTCAGAGAAGTTTCATCCAACAGAAATATAATGTAAGTCACATAGTAACTTTGAGTTTTCCAGTAGCTGTATTAAAAACAGAAAATATAAAACAGGCAAAATTAATTTTAATACTATAACTTATTTAACCCAATATATCCAAAATGCTATTTCGTCATGTAACCAATTACATGATGAGCTTATTAATGATATATTTTATAGTTTTCCTACCAAATCTTTAAAATCTAGTATGTATTTTCTACTTACTTTACATCTCAAGGCAGATGCTAAATTTTCATTAGAACTACTTGATCTGTATTTAAATTTCATAAGATCTGCAGTTAAAAACTTAAATTCACACGCCCAAGTGTCCCCAAAGATACTTCAAAGTTTTCCAATAACTGAATCAAGTCCCAGTTTTAATTTACAATTAATTAAAGTAAAATTAAAATTAAAAATTTAGTTTTTCAGTTGCCCCAGTCACACTTTAAATACTCAGTAGTCACGGGTGGCTAGTGACTACTGAGTATTTAAAGTAGCCACGTTGAGCATGTGGATTCAGAATCTATGTGTATTTTGTTTCCAAGGATTGTAAAGTAACAGCAGCAGCAGCAGCACTTGAATATGATACAAACAAATAGGAAGCCTCAGGAAGACGCTTCACAGAACTGTCAGCCTGTGGAGTTGTTTCCCCACGAGAGTCTGGAGTTAGAAAGAGGTATCCAAATCTGGGAGGTTCAATTCCTAAAGTTCTTTGTCCCAGAACTGCTACCTTAAATTGTGATCCCACAACAAGCTCAGCATGCAGCTTTCCCACTCATTGCTCCGTCAGCTCCTAACTCACTTTACTGAAGACTTACCTCACTTTAGATTGCATGACCTCTGAGGGCAGCAGCCATTTTTAACCTCTGATGCTGTGGGTAACTAGCCCATATTGCTTTCGGGTCACTAAACTTCTTGCACAATTTGAATTTTTATATGAAAATTGGGGTAGACAAGAAAGCTTTCTGGCAGAGCAACTCTCTTGGAGTTAACCGTGCCTGCTCTTGTTCATTGAACATGTATGTGTTTGTAACTGAAAACCAAGAGGTAGCAGAAGTACGTCTTTCATGCAGAAATAGTTCACTCCTGAATACTGATACAACAGTTTTCCCGTCAGTCCTGCCTCAGTTGCTGTCAAAACAAATGAGTCCTCAATAACTGTTATAAGTGTGTTCAAGGCCCTCCTTGCTTTAAGGTGTTGGTTACTGATGGTAGAGAGAGGGTTGAAAATTGAGGTGCTACAACTGCTCCCCAGTGAGAGGTATACCATCTGCTCAGGTTGGGCAGGCAGTGTGAGTCATTTCCAAGTTACCTTTTCTGCCTCCAGTGTGTGTGTGTGTGTGTGAGTGTGCGTGTGAGTGTGTGTGTGAGAATGTGTGTATATGTGTGTGTGAGCGTGAGTGTGTGTGTGAGTGTGTGTGTGTGAATGTATGTGTGTGAGTGTGTGTGTGAGTGCGTGTGTGTGAGCGTGTGTGTGTATGTGTGAGTGTGTGTGTGTGAGTGTTTAAGGAGGGTACAATATGCCCAAAGAAAGCCCCACGTGCCCGCAGGCCCATTGATAATCCAATACCCCCAAGTTAGCGACTATCTCCCCACAATCTCCTTCCCGAGAGCAGATGACAGCACTCGTCACTGATCCAAACTCCCGAGAATCTCCTGGGATCCAGAGGGTGATGGTTTTTTCTCCAATTCTTCCTGTTTTTTGTGCCAGTTCCCACCACAGCACAGCAAGGTGATGAGAGACTCCAATAAAAGCTTGTGCTTTCTCATCCTTCAAAAATCATGCCTCAGATTTTTCATTTTGAGGCCAAGCATAATTTTGACTCTAATTGGTTTCAGGCTTCAATCAGTGACATGACTCATAATCAGGATCCTTGAGTGCAAACTCACAATCCCATCCCCTAGCCCCAGGCTTCCTTTTCCAGCATCTGTGGGAATCCTTTTGTCCTTGATCTTTACTGTAAGGTATTTTGAAGACTTTGATGTATTAACTCCTCAGCCATCTCCCTCCCCTAATTTTCATTTTTTTCCTGGAATGAACCTTTAGTCTTTTGCAAAATTCCCTTTCCTTCGTGGGTGTAACCCTCTGGGCCAGGGAGAATTCTGGGCCCCTGTTAGCATTTATTGCCATAGGTGCCAGTTACCTCCCCATTTGCTCTCAGATTTTTAAATAAACACACAGGGTGCTCAGGTCGATTTGAATTTCAGAAAAACAATGGATAAATGTTTGTATAACTGAATACCAAATATCGCATGAGGCATAGTTATGCTAAAAATTTTTCATTGTTTATCTGATATTCAAACTGGGCATTTGTGTTTGATCTGGCAACCTCACTCTTTGGATTGATCCCTGCCCTTCCCTACTCTGATCACCATCACACGAGATGCCCCCTCTCAGCTCCCTTGCCCTTCAGATCCTGGAAGAATTTGGTTGAGACTGGTGGGCCAGAGGCCGGGAAGAGCCAGGCTGCATCTCCTTTCTGTTCTTCTTGTGGAGTCTCCAGCTACAACTTAGTGTCTCCATGGCTCAGGCCCTGCCTGGATTTTCCTGCCTCTGTTGCCGTTTTCACTGGGTGACCTGGATCCCCGGGTGCTGCCAGGATGCTCCTCCCTGTACCCGCCCAGCACTGAGATGGTGGCAGCAGCTGCCCACTGTGCTAGTCTTCCCGTTGTCTGCCATCCCCTGCTTAGAGACTCCACTTGCCCAGTACCTGTTTAAGCAATTTCCTGTATTAGATTTCATCTGTTTGAAATGTCGAGTGTGGCTGCTATTTCCTTGAATAACCCTCGATTGAGAATGGCTTTGCTATTTATTTCTCCAGTTCTCAAGAGCCCCCTCATCCTTCTTCCTTCAGTCTGTCAAACAGTGTCTTTGCCTGTTTCCTCTCTTGTTTTCTTCTCAGCTGCCTTTGCCTGTAAAGACGGAGCTGTCATAGGCCATACACAAATAAGGTGTTATCAGTATTAAAGTGCCAAAATTTCCTTCTTTATAAATATCTAAGATGCAAGCCTGGGAAACGATGACACCATCCCTCACCTGCGGTCCCATATTGTCATCAGAAAAGTTTAGTCATGGTTCTTGAGGAGAAAAGGAAGGGTTGTGACGGGAGCGAATCCACCTGGCTCTGTTTTCACCATGGAGTGTGCATCCCATCAGCTTGTGTGAAACAGAAGAAAGGCTGCGCTGTCCTGCCGCAGAGCAACGAGGGCGCTAACGCTCAGTCTTCGTCTCCTGTTCCTTCCCAGAGAGGCATCCACATATCTGCTCCTCACCAATCCACAACTATAAAATGAAACCACATTTTCAGTTAATAATGAGATGTTAATATCATGAGAGATGCCTAATCATTTAATTGCCCAAAAAAGCCCTTCTCAAATTATTTCCAAGTAACATTGACAAGTATCAGAGACAGCTGCCCCGTGTGTTCAGGAGTGGGCGCCGCGATCATCCAGCGAGTCTCCTGGTCATGCCATTCTGCTGCCTCTGCTTCCGTGACTCTCCCGAGGACACGGCTCCACAGGGCCCAGCTGGGATCTGCCTTGGGTGCACGGCGTCCTCCATGGCCCGCTTTGACTGTGGAATACACTTGCCCTTAATTCTTCAAAGCATAGCAATGATCAGCCCGTAGCTTCAAAATTGTATGGAAATTTGTGAGTTAATGGAAGGGAAAAATATTACGAGAAATGCATATGTTACCTTCAGAGCCCGCCGGCTGAAGGCTTCCTCTCCCTGTTCCACATGGCAGGAGCCCGTGGACTCCACTGGTGAATTTTCAGAACATCTGTTTACTTTTGAGTCCAAACCAGACTGGCAAAGGCTCCCACAAACAAATTATGCAATTCTTTGCTTTTTGTCCCTAGATTGGCCTCTTCCTGTCACTTGTGACACTGGGACCGCTGACTCTCGTCAAGAGAAACATGACATTTCTCACAGGGGTGTAAACTAGCCCCCCAAGGTAATCATGCAATAGCCCTAACAGCAATTCATGCACTGGGGTGTTCGTGAATTAACATTAAATAATATTACAAAATGGACAGCAGGGGAATTCAGTGCCTTCTTATATCACCCTGAGAGTGGAGCCTACAAATCCTCCTGAGTCTTTGAGGTTCTCTATTCCTGTTATCCTTGAACAAGAAAATGTGCACATGTACACACACACACACACACACATACACCACTAATTTCACTGAAAGCACAAGAATGAGCAGTAATAGATATGCACAGGTCAGTCTAAATGAGTATTTATCAAAACAGATTTTTCTATTTTGCAGATGTGAATTTAGAACTCTGCCTACATCTTAAACAAACCTCTCCAATAACCACCCACAACAATTTACCTCCTTAGAATTCTATTATTGGATATTTCCTTCTTAGAAGAAGGTTTTCTTTTTCCTGAGGAAGACACCTCTGTGAGCCGTTTAATTATGCAAATGTGAGCAAGGATGGTGAGCAGGGTGGTGAGCCCGAAAGGCAAATTCAAATATCTATTCTCGGCAGCAGAAGCTGCTAATAACCTAAATAACAGATATTTTAAATTAAGAAATAATTGGGAGACTTAAAAATATATAGTGAGTATTCTTTTAGCCAACCATCAGCTCTAAGTAATGCTAATATACTAACATATTTAGATGTTTGTTTGATGTTTTTATTTTAAATAAGACATTATAGATAAAGTTCAAACCCCATTTTATTATCCCCTGGTCCTCTCCTCCAATTTTCTCTTTCCTGATGCATCACCTCCCCTGTGTTGGCTTAGGTGTTTCTCATACATATGTTTATGTTTCTCTATATAAAACTGGTATACAGGATACCTTTGCACGTTTTGAAATTAAGTAAACTTTTTCAGACAGAATATATTTTTCTTCAAATTGGATTATTTTTACTCAATATTTAATGTCAGGATCTGTGTCACTGCATATAATCCTAATAATCTAGTTCATTTATGAAAGCTGCAATATTCTATCAAATGCACTTGCTTTTCCGACAAAATGAAGTGATGGGGATTTTATTTACCTTCTTCCCCAAAACAATCAAAACACAGACAAAACATGTGATAAAATGTTTTCAAGTCACTGGACATCAAACAATGAAGGGCAGTGAACTCTCTGTGACAGCATATGAACAATAATGAGGCCTCCAGTTGCTCAGCCTGTCTTCCTTGATAGTGTTTCTAGGCTCCTATTCAGAGAAGGGGGAACCCAGGCAGAGCTCAGTGGAGTCCCTGAGTTGAGGAGACAGAACTGAGAGTATAGAGAAATCCAAGAGGCAGGAGGAGCTCACAGGACAGAATGCCAGCAAGGAGAGCGCTGTACAGAAAGAATGATCGGGAGGCAGACAGAGGGTGCGGAGGGTCACCACCGAGGGTTCTGGTGAGTATTCATGATCACATGAAAACCTCCCAACTTTGGGGAAAGAACCACCCAAAAAGACCAGAAGTAACTGGAGCTGACCAGGGCCTGAGAACAGCTCCTGTTTCTATTAGCTGGACTGAAGAGCTTCATGATTCACAGGACATTTGGTTTGAATACACAGACAGGCTTCCCTTAATCAGTGGAGAATAAGTAGAAATAGAGTCAGCATTGCTGTGGTCCTACCTAGAAGATCTTAAAAGCCAGACTCAAAAGGATCAATCTATTTCCAGTAACTTAATTACATCCCAGAATAAAGCTCAATAATATTGAAAGGACTACAGCAACTTTCAGTACTCAATACCAGGCATTCAGGGAAGCAGAAGAATATAACCCTTAATGGAGAGGTCAGTCCATCAGAATTGACCCAGAACTGGCACCAATGTTAAAATTAGCAGACAAGGACATTAAAATATCAGTATAATAACTGTATTCCGTATGTTCAAAAAGTTAAATAAAAGCATGGGAGATACAAAAATGACACAAGACAAACTCCTAGAGATGAAAAAAATACAACGTATAAGACAAAAAATAAATTACAGGGTTAGCAACATGTTAGACACTGCAGAAGAAAAGCTTGGTAAATTTTAAGATCTAGTAGTAGAAACTATCTAAAATGAAACAAAGAGGGAATAGTACAGAAAAAAAAACTCCAGTACATCAGTAAGCTGTGAAATCATGTCAGGTGGTTTAATATATATGTATTTGGAATCACCAAAGGGAAGGGGGCAGAAAAAACATTTAAATAGATAATGGCCAAAATTTTCCAAATTTGATGAATATTATAAACCCATAGATCCAATAAGCTCAGAGAACCTTAAGTAAATTACACCAAAGCACATACTAACCAAATTGGCTAAAACCAACGACTAAGAGAACATCTTAAAAGCAGTCATACAGAAAAAGACAAAAGGAAAAGACAGACAAAATAAAGAGGAGGGAAGATAAGGGTGACAGCAGATTTCTCAGAAGAAACAATGCAAGTGAGAAGCCATTGGAGCTGCATTTTAAAAGTACTGAAAGAAAAAATTGCCAATCTTGAATTCTGTACCCAGTGAAAATATTTTTCAAAAACAAAGGTGAATAAAGACTTTTTTTCAGATTTGAAAAGCAATTCCATCAAGTGACTATATTACAATTTGCCCCTCCATTTTTCTCTTGATGGACATTTAGGTGGTTTTCATTGTTGTTGTTTGTTGGACAGCACTGAAATGAGCATCATACACACATTACCTTTTGTTCACATGAGTTTTTCTAGAATAGGCATCCAAAGGGAGAATTGTTGGGTAACAAGGGATGTGTATCTTCCGTTTTTGCCAAGGTACATACCAAGTGCCTGGAAAGTGTGAGCATTAGTATTATCAGATTAAAATGTTTGCTTTTCTAATGGGCCTGTTTCTGGATGTTCTATTCTGTTGCACTGGTCTGTTTGTCTATCATGGGACTAATATTAGGCGGTTTAAATTGTATAGTTTCACAATAGCAATTGCACAAGACCCTCTGAATCAGTTTGCTAGGGCTGCCATTATAAACCCTGTTGTAGTAGGGCTGCCATAAAAAACAGAAATTTCTAAACAGCAGACATTTATTTTCTCACAGTTGTGGAGGCTGGAAGTTCAAGATCAAGGTGTTGGCTGGGTTGGCTTTTTTTCTGAGGGCCATGAAGGTAGGATCTGTTCCAGGCCTCTCTTCTTAGCTTGTAGATGGCCTTCTCCCTGTGTCTTTACATCATCTCCTCTCTGTATGTGTCTGTTTGTGAATTTCTCTTATAATATTCATCAATATTGGATTAGCCCCACCCCATCATGACCACAATTTTAACTTAACTTCTGCAAAGACCCTATCTCCAAATGTAGTTACATTCTGAGGTATTAGGGGTTAGAACTTGAACATAGGAAATTCGAGGGAATGCAATTCAGCCCATGATACCCTCTGTCTTAGTTTTTCATCAAAAGTGAATTTTAGAATCAGTTTCTCAAGTTTCACAAAGAAAAGCCCACCAGGACTGTAAGTGAGAATTGCATTGGATTGATTAGGGGAGAAATGACATATTTTTGACATTGTGCCTTCTCTTTCATAAACATGCAGGTCTGTCATTTGTTCAGGGATTCTTTTAAGTCTTTCAGTAAAGTTTAAATTTTACTCCTAATGGCCGTGTATTAATTTCTTCCCCCTGGCTTATTACCATAGAAGCTCCATACCTAGGGGGTTCACACAGCCTTTTTGAGAAGCTCTTGCATTCAAACTTCTGGCTCCTGTATAAATTTTTCTATCCTTATTTCTCACGACTCACTGCCTCAAACTCTTCACTTCAACAACACCAAAATTCTTGAGGTTTCTCAAACATACCATGTTAAATCACGTCTCTATGCTTTTTCATGTTCCCTCTGCCATTGATCTATCTATTACCTATTAAAAGATGAGGTACATTAAAGACTCAGCCTAGACAAAACCTCCTCCAGGAATCCAACCTCAGCCAAGACCACCACCCAACCAATAGAGTTAGGTAGCTTTCTTCTCTGCTCTTCTAGCATGTGACTGCAGTGCCCCAGCATTTTCTAAATGTCTCTATAATGCTAAAGACATTTAGAAATAGTGTTGTATCTTATTCAAATTTGGATACCATCAAACAGTAGCACAGTGCCTGGAATATAAGAAGTGATTCCAAATATTGCTAGAATAAGTGGATAAAATAAACCAGCATAGCAATTGGTTAATTTTTTCATAAGTGATATTTCCGTGTTAGAGATTGCTAGCTGGAACCTCCTTCTCAGGATTAGTGGACCTGGGAATGAGAGGGATATGGAAGTGGGGAAGTGAACATGGTTTCAGGAAAAATCTCAGTGGAGATGGTGAACACTAAAAACCTGTTTCCACTTCTTAATAGAAAGCAGCTAATGAGTAGCCCCAGTGTTGGTGTCTGCCTTATTTAACATCTCTCGTTCTTGGAAAGCCTTGGATAAAGGCCACCGGGTCTATTGACTTCTCCATTGCCTCACAGTTTCTTTCAGACTCAAGAGCAGCCTTCGTAACTGTGGTCACAATCTCTGTTGCTGCATTGCTGAGATTACAAACAGCCCCTGAGCAACGACACCATGGACATTCCCAGGAGGACCCAGGCCGGATTTCTAGACCCTCTCTTTCCCCAAGCCTCAGAGGATTTTCTTTCTGTCCGAATCCTTGGGGGAAGGAAGCACCTCCCTCTTGTCCTCAGGTACTGACTCCACTTAACAAGAAATATGCAGTGAATTCCCAGGCCTTTTTCTCTGAAATTAGTGAGCTGACTGAGGGTTTCAAAACACCCCCAAGAGGCCACATGGTAAAGGTGACTCTTCAAACATGTTTTAAGTTCCTGGCTTTTGATGGCTTTTATCTCCTCAAAAGTAAGTGAGAGCTTTAGACAGAGCTGTGAGGACTATTCAGTAAGTGTGAGCACATGAGCTGGGGACAGGCTTCTTGCGGAGAGCTTTTCTGTCTCACATCATCCGTGCTGCGGCCTTGCTTCCTCTACAGGTGGAGGAATTTGGAAGGGATGTTGACCTCCAATAACGTCTCCTAGACATTCTGGTGTAAACCAAATGCTCCAGGCGCTCTCCCCTCGAGTTCAATCTTGCAGGACACTGGACCCTGGAGATTTGCCGTGCTTGCTGTTGGGACAGCGATGCTATGGAGACAGGCTCCCTTTACCCTGTCGTCTGCATAACTGAGGCATCTCCCTTTCTCCCGCCTCGAAAGGCTGTGGGACTCAAGTGTAGCACTCAGATGAGAGTCTTCCAGGAGGGGAAAGGATGTTCTAGAAAATGCACCATCTTTGTGGGGAGCATCTGCTCTCCCCTTGCTTCCCCACTCCTGTTGGTAACAGTCTTCCTGTTTTCCTTAGGGAACTACCCTTGGCCTGCCCTTTGCAGCAGGCTGTCTTTATGGACATCCTAATCAATCCCCCTTCTCCTACATAGCTCCTCTCAGGTCATGCTTGAAATGCTCCTCATGCAGGTCCCTTCTGGGGATGCTGAAAGGCTACTCCACCTGTTCCAAAGAACTTCTGCTCACCCCGCCATATGGGGAGGATTTCCGTCTCTATTTGTGGTTTTTATGAGTCAATGCAAGTATTCTAGGAATGAGTAGCAGCGCAGCCCGTCATTAACTTCTTAGGGTAAACTTCCATGATGCCTCTGTTATCTGACATCCTTGGGGGTGTATTGCTTCACATGAGAAAAACTACGAGATCACTGCACCAAAATTTTCTGAAAAAACCTTGACACATTATAATCTTCTGGGAAACTTTGAAATGGAACATGGTGAAAACAAAGCCCAATCTAGCTTGTTCTTAGGAGTCATGATGGTCCTTCTGCAAATCAGGTCTCTGCTCAGTGTTGTAATGTTATATACCAAGGTTCTTTGGTCCGGGGAGCTTCAGTGGGAATTCTTTTGAATGTTTTGCTTTGCGCTTTTGAAACTTCTTTTACTACCCGGCAGCAATTGGCGTTTCTTGCCCATGTGAGCATTTCCCTTCTTAAAGGCTGTTGCCTGCTACCAGGTAAGCAAAGATGTCTGAGTCACCCTGAAGGCAGAGGTGGTAACAGTGGCGTGAGGAGAGCCGAGGTGGCTCTAGGAAGTTTGAGAGAAAGGGCAGGGGATCCACAAAACATCATCTCCAGCCAGACTAACCTGTTTTCCCAAATGTTAGTTCAATAATTGAACACATGAATGACGGAGAACACGGCACAGTTTTCTAAGAGGAAGCAGATCTTCCTGGAGTTCTCAAGTCTCATTAACACAAATTCCCTTTATGCAAGTTATATAAATTGCGTGTGTTTCCTGGGCCTTGGTCGGCTTCTTAACAGCATCATTCAAATAATGAACATTGAAAAAAAGTGTCAAGAAAACTGTGTAAGCATCATATTGTCAGATTTCTTTGGGAAAATGTATTAAACCAAAAATGTTACTTTGATTATTTCACTGAAAGGACAGGTTGTTAGGTTTTCAGATTTTTTCCCTATAAAAGTTGGTTCACTTTCATCTTCTTGTAAAGGAACTAAACATATCCCAGGAAAAAGAAAGTGCACAATTGTGGGGTGTCTGATATCAGGGATGCTTATTTGACATTATTATAAAGTAAACACTGAGTTCTGGCATGTCAGGTGAGGCCAGGCTTCCTTTCCACCCTCCATGTCCTAGTTTATGTCACTCCTGTCTTTTCGAAGAAACCGATACCCATTATCTCCCTCCCTGCCATTCAAGTTGCTTTTCTTTGATATCAAAGATTCCTCTGTGATTTCCTCTCTTGGCTCTGCTGCTGACAGTGGAGAATATGGACTCAGCAGCAGGGAAATCTGAAGTCATTAAATATTATCAATTCCCCCTTTGGATGTACGCAGTGATTTTTTGGCAAGTACTGCATTTCCCGTGCCTTTGTAAATGAAAGGGAAATTAAAAAATAAATGACAAATGTCAAAGTAATTAGGTCATCCAATCACAATCCAAATGTTTACATTTGCATGATTACGGCAGCAACATGGGAGCATCCAGGTGATGCTTTGAAGTACAGTTGAATAAATGATATGTCATGGTAAAAGTAAATATTTTAAATCACTATTACGTTATCAGATTGATAACCCTACAACTGCGCAAGATAAACGGAGATGGAAGCATGTAATGTGCATTCATTTGGAATATCTCCAGCAAACTCCACAGTGTTCCATTGGACAGTTGATGAGGCACTCTAGGTTTTGATGAGAATGTACCATCTGTTGCTACATGACCTAAATCCTCTATTGGGGTCAGTCCTCACTGAGCATTAGTGTAGTGACTTAATCATCTGCACAGTCTGCACTGTCCAGGCATTCTTGTATAGACCATATCACAAAGTGGTTCTTTCATTGAAAAAGTAGAAATAAAGACAATAATTAAAATAAATTTCAACTGTACTGTACATGGCCATGTATATGGAGTGATTTTATGAACAAGTAACTTCAAATTGAGATGACTGATCATCCATGCAGATAGACTGAGTGGGGTTCTTCCTTGGACCACTGGCAATGCCTTCAGCCTAGCGTGGATCAGACACTGGGAATTCCAACTCTTGTTTCAGTTTTATCATCATCGCCATCTTAACATGGACAATGGGCTATTTCACAGTATTTCATATACATTATCTCATTGATTTCTTAACCCAGGTTAGGACTCTTTGTGTTACATTCTTCAATGCCATCTCTATTCCTGGGACTCTTCCCACTTTGTAATTATATATGCACTTTTGAAATTAGTTAATTTATGTCTCTTTTCCCCTAGCAGGTGGGAAGCTCCATGCAGGCAGAAATTAGTCTGCATTACAATTAGCATCTGATCATGAGTAGGATCCATGCATGCCCAAGTATTCTGCAGTTCTTTAATTGGAAAACGAGAAATAAGGACATTGATTGAAAGTAACTACATTGCATATGGATAACAGTGTATATACAGAGATTTACTAAACAAGTAACTTAGAGATGATTGCTGAAACATGCATATGGCATGGACTGGGGTTCTTGCTTGGAACTAGGACCCAAGCACAGTTCCTGATACCCCATAACAGGCATTCAGTAAATGTCTGTGAGTGAGTGAATATCAACATTCACAGTAACACAGTGAGTTAGGAGATAGTATTCCAAATGTGTGTAAAAGGAAACTGAGGCCTAAACAAGATAGGCTCTGTGTTCAGTAATGAAGCTGGAACCAAAGCCAGGTCTGCAGGGCTGCAGAGTTCTGTGTGGTTGACCGCCACACTGACTGCCTTTGGCATCCTCCTCTCCTATGACCACATTCTCTTCCTGTTGGGTCCAGAGTCATCACTGCTCATTGTGGGAACTCATCGCCATTCAGCTTACATTAAATCAGTATTTCTCATGTGCAGCCATATCCCATGGGTGCTAGTTGGGAGGATTTTACATGAAAGATGGATGAATATTTTTTATTTTTTAGTTATATATTTAATTTGAATTTGAAAAATATAAATGGAGCATTAAATCAATTTTTTTTCCCATGGATATTACTGCCTAGGATGGGAAAAAGTATTTAAATTTTCAAATGAGTCAACTTACAGAAAAACATTAAGTGATTAATATGATAGAGGAGACACATGGACAAGGCACACCTCATAAATTGTGGGAATGTTATGTAAGTTTCACCCGAAGTGGAAAACATTCTCTTTGATCGATTTCTCCCTCTTGTTAAAATTTCGTCTCACCTGCTTAAGACAATGTTGACAGTCTTCTGATGGCAAAGGAGGGACACTCCTTTTTGAGAAGGAAAACCATTTCACTGCCTTACCTATCTGACAATAGGAAGGCTTATTTTTCTGTCCCATGGAGAAATCCTAAACTTTCCAGGGGAAGAGTTTGCTTTGAGAGGTTCTATTTGCAAACCAGTCCCAAAGACAAAGCAGCTCTCTGCTCGCTATCTTTCCTGCTTTCTTTGCAAAAAGTTCCTGCTGCCCTAGAGTGGGAGGATGAAAGGGAATGTCTCCTCCTGGAGTTGGAATGGGCTGTTGCTGCTTTGTAGCAGAGATGAGGGCCAAGTCTGGGACAAAACTGGATTCATCAGTGGTTTAAGAGCCAACAACCTTGTCTTAGGTATACTTAACTCTTTCCCCACAAAATACATGCAAAGCTTGTATCTTAGTGTTTAAAAATGCTAATTGAATGAGAAATGAATGAATAGTTCTTCTATTTTTCCCTCAAAGTAGCATGCTTTTAGAGTGATAATATATTCTTTAATAATTTGAGAACAGAGCTGACCTTCATGTCCAGATAGTACGAGTATGTGTCCTTATACTTTCACACTGGAATATGAAATTTGGGAAATCAAGAGACGTACAATTGTTTCTCATACGTTAAGCAGGTGCTCAGGAAGTACGTATGGACTTTTGTCCTGGGTTGAATAGTGTCCCCCGCAAAGTTCACGTCCACATGGAACCCGTGAATGTGACTGCTGTGGTTTGAATGCTTCTGTCGAAACTTAATCCCCAATGTAACAATACAAAGAAATAGGGTCTTTAGGAGGTAAAGGGAAGTAGATGCCTGTATAAAAGGGCTTGACTGAGGGAGCTCACCCCTTTTTGCCCCTCCTGCCCCTTCCCCCGTGTGAGGACACGAGGCTGCATTATCTGTGAGGAATGGACTCTCACCACACACTGGACCTGCCGGCATCTTTACCTTGGACTTTCCAGCAAAGACTAGAAGAAATAAATTTCTGTTTTTCATACATTGCCCAGTCTCTGATAATTTTTAGAGCAGCACAAACAGACTAACACAATGACCTTAGTTGGAAATAGGGTCATTGCAGATGTGATCAAGTTAAAGACACACACAGGGAAGCCACCCTGTGAAGGTGGGGCGGAGACTGAAGTGACCTCTCCACCAGCCAGGCAACACCAGGGACTGTCAAATGACTGGACTGTGTCGCTGAAAAAATTGATTCTGTGCAAATTTCACATCCACCAGCAAGTTCTCCATGAGAATTTTGTATTATGTTTTCCATTTTGATGATTACTGAAAAAAATGATCATAGGCCTTCTTGCAATTATCAGGACAATGACTTTTGTCACGTTATTTCAAGGTCCCACTTACATTTGCCTCCACTTCAGTGCCCTGTGGTTTCAAAAAATGTACCAGGTCCTAACAGCAGCATCCTTCCCCGTTTCTCATTGTGTCAAGTTGAATTCTTTAACCAGCTGTGAGGGCAACATTTCTCCTAGATCATTTGGTAGAACGTTTTTATAGACCAAGACTTCACTTTCTTAAGTTACTTAGTGAGCAAAGACTTTGATCTGACAGAATTTAAAAGACCTAGTATTGCAAACGGATGCTTTCTTTAATTGTCCTGGATTAATAGCAGCAGAGGCATACTTAATGTTAAGGTGATACCGCTGCATCAACAAGGCCAAATGAAGTCATGTTTTACTTAAGCAATAAAGGTAGCAGAGGTTAGACAGAAAAGCATACTGGGTGAACTGAGACCTCCCCTCACACTGGCGGTGGAGCCAAGAGGACCTGGGCCTCCGCTGTCAGCCCAACACGCTCTCCTCCCAGGGATGCGTCTGCCAGGCCCTAACCTCATATACTTCATCAGAGGCAATTGCAACAGTCAGTTTGCAGTCAATGTAGCAGGAGATGGCCCACAAGGACGTTTTCATTCAATGACATATTTTTATTTTTCATGATTGCATTTTGGAATATATTTTAAAATGATTGGCCTGTCAACAGAGTGTATTGGCAGTTAAACATAACCAGGAGAATATGTAAAAAATAAAAAGCGTAAATTATGACAATGATAATATTGGTGATGCAAACAGTGGTCCACCAAGCTGAACATAAAAACACATTCCAGGCAGTGACAAGTCAACAGAAAGCCACCAACACATCATTTTCTAATCAACTCAGAACTAGCAATTTTATTTTAGCCAAATAATGCAATCTGTCATATCAAATGAGTATCGTTGATTTAAATTCTATTAGTTTTTAAGTTAGGGCCTTTCTTTTGTTCCCCCTGTAAATGCACATTGCTAGTGAATACGGGTTTTATAGCTAGTTTTATAAGTAACATGATGAAAGAATTTGTCGACCATGGGAATTAATGAGAATCATTTTCCTTTCAAAGGAAATCACTCAAGGTGGAGTAGTGTAGCCTTAATAGCATTGTAGCCTTTTCTGTGTTTTATTTTCATGTTTTGAAAAACCACATTTTCACGTCTGTATGTCATTCTAAAGGTGTCCATTGTGAAAAGTAATTGTCACATACGGAGAAATCGCTCATAACTCCACTACCCACACCATTTTAACACCTCTTTTTTAGGGGATGTCTATAAATATTTAATTTAATTATGCAAAAACGATGTGAAACTCTAAACCTTCTTTTACCATCTGCTCTTAACACTTAGTTGATATCCATGCCAATCATAGGGTGTTAAAATGAGAATTTTCTGTCTCAGAGTTTTAGGTGAGAACAACACAACCAAGCCGAGAACACATTTCCTAAGGTAGAGGAGAGAACAGATCACTGGAGTGACATGATGTGACATGAAGTGTCTTTTCCCAGCATTATCCTGAGCCGGAACCTGTGTGATCTGAGGCCAGGTCAGGGGGCAAAGAGGGTGAGCTGGCTCCTTGAGGGAGAGTTGTTGGCGTGCTGTCTACCCCGCTCTCCTGCCTGGGACAGAGGGGATGCTTCCTGCACACCTGGAGCCAGATGAATGAGGCTTCCATGGGGCCTGCCCGGAAACTTGACCCCCTCCTCCAGAATCCGGGGTGAAACTTGACCCCCTCCTTCAGAATCCGGGGTGAAACTTGACCCCCTCCTTCAGAATCCGGGGTGCAGGAGGCGTGGCTCGCACTGGAGAGGCCTCAAGGCCTGAAGCTGCATTAGGTGCCTCTGAAGAGGCAGCACTCAGAAGCTGTGGGCAAAGGTGAATGTGCCTGGAACTTCATCAGTACCCAAAAGGGTTTTAGCTGACCCCGAAAGATGACATTTCCTACCTGTATGTAGACAGATTAAACATACACACACACACACCATGAAGTTGATAAAGAAGGAGGGATGGTTAGAGAGGAAAGGAGAGTACTGGGTGGGGGCAGGGGGATGGTCTATGAAGGAAGTTCAAGTTTGCCCCTCTCCTCTGAGGTCATAAATAAAAAGTCCGTTGATCCAACGAACTGCCTGAGATATCAGGTGGAAGTGATAGGCTGAGCACCATCTTAGTAGGCGTGATTAGTAGAATCAGCTCCACAGGGTCGGCCTTTCACGGGTCAGTCTTCTTTGTCAAAACATAGTATTGAGGGCCGGGCGCGGTGACTCACGGCTGTAATCCCAGTACTTTGGGAGGCCAAGGTGGGCGGATCACGAGGTCAGGAGATAGAGGCCATCCTGGCTAACACGGTGAAACCCTGTCTCTACTAAAAATACAAAAAATTAGCCGGGCATGGTGTCGGGTGCCTGTAGTCCCAGCTACTTGGGAGGCTGAGGACGAAGAATGGCGTGAACCCGGGAGGCGGAGCTTGCAGTGAGCCGAAATCGCGCTACTGCACTCCAGCCTGCGAGACAGTGAGACTCCGTCTCAAAAAAAAAGATGGTATTGAGGCCAGGCACGGTGGCTCACACTTGTAATTCCAGCACTTTGGGAGGCCAGCAGATCACCTGAGGTCAGGAGTTCGAGACCAGCCTGGCCAACATGTTGAATCCCTGTCTCTACTAAAAATACAAAAATTAGCAGGGCTTGGTGGTACATGCCTGTAATCCCAGCTACTTGGGTGGCTGAGGCAGGAGAATCTCTCGACCTCAGGAGGCAGAGTTTGCAGTGAGCCAAGGTCGCGCCACTGCACTCCAGCCTGGGCGACAGAGCGAGACTCCATCTCAAAAAAAAAAAAAATTTTTTTTGAGAAAGCAGTCACCTGAGAAGGCTCTTTTCCTTCTCTGATCAGTTTCTTAAGAAGAAATTCTCTTGGGCTCTGGCCACAGGAGGATTCCTATTAATGAACACAATTCCTATTAATGAACATTAATGTATCTAAACAATTTTACTTAAAATTTAAAAACATAACCTTACCACTGTCAGAGGCATATAAGAAAATTTCAACTTGTTGCTACTTCTAAATGCCCCTTGCCTTCTCATTTTTCTATGAACCTATGTCTGTTGCAAGGGCTGTTCTTTTTTTTTTTTTTTCTTATTTTCTGGAAGTAGAGAAAGAAAAGTGTCTAGCTGCAAAATACAAAAATGCAGGTTGTTGTTTACCTAATGTTAGTATTCTTCGGATGGATTAATAAGGGGAGCAGTTTTGGAACCTGGCTTGCATAATTTTTCACCTGTTTAAACATTGCGGCTTTGGGAGCTTGGCTCTGCTTGGTGCTGAGTCAGCCAGCATCCTAGGGGTTGATGGGGTGGAGTCCCCGATTCTTTGACACAGGCGAAATTATGTATTTGGAGGTGTTGACATACCATCAGGCAAATGCTTTAAACCTTATCAGTAATTTTTAAAGACATGATTAAAAATGGGGGTATAAATAGCATCCAGCACCCCTAAGGCGACAAAGTATTCCATGAAGCAAGTTCTTACTTCTTGCAGGTCTGCTGCTTTGTTCTGTTTTGTCTTTTCCATTAACTAAAAATCAAGGTAGTCTCTGGAGCTCAGAATTGAGTGAAAGATTGGAATTTAGAAGGTCAGACGCCCTGGGGTGGATAAGTCTGGCCTTTCTGGGTTTGGGAGATGATTCTCTGAATTCTTGCTTAGAACTCTGCTCTCAGATTTCACAAGGGCCTTACGAAGGGGAGATCCATGGGGCTGCCACCAGGAGGAGGGGGCTCTGGGCCTAGGTGAACCCCCTCAAATGGGTGCCCACGAGGCTGCAAAAATCAGCTTTGCAACTTCAAGAAACCTTTGCTAGCACTGACGGACAAAGTGAGGAGGTCGTGTCAGACTTGTTTGCTTTCCAAGAGTGTACAAAGTCAGTTCCACGTGGTCGAAAGGGGAAACTCGTACATGTACAGTGCAGTGGCTGGGTTTGAATTCAGACCCACAGAAGTCTAAATCCTGGCTTCATTGCTCTCACTATGTGACTCTGGACCGTCAGTTCCTTTATCTGTGGAATGGGAATAGCAACCCCCCTAGGGCTGTCCTACACATCAAATGCAGTGCAGCTGCTAGAACGAAGCACGCCTTTTGCTGTGACAAGCAGCTGCTGAGAGTCATTGCTGCGGACACTAGCTGAAATAAAGAACAGGGTCAAACCCAGCAGGGGACACCACAACTGTTGTGGAATCATTCTAGGACCTGGCACAGGATGTAGGTTTGTTTTGTTTTGTTTTGAGATGAAGTCTCACTCTGTCGCCTATTCCGACAGCAGCACTGCATTCTATTGGAACGTAGTGGCATGGTCTCAGCTCACTGCAACCTCTGACTTCTGGGTTCAAGCAATTCTCCTGCCTCAGCCTCCCAAGTAGCTGGGATCACAGGCATGCACCACCACATCTGGCTAATTTTTGTATTTTTAGTAGAGATGGGGTTTCACCATGTTGGTCAGGCTGGTCTCGAACCCCTTACCTCAGGTGGTCCACCCACCTCGGCCTCCCAAAGTGCTGGGATTACAGGTGTGAACCCCTGCACCCGGCCAAGATGTAGGTTTTTTTGATAAATGCTATACTGTGAAATCGTTTAACATATTGGATTTGGAAGAGAAATGATTCATACAGTAAAATGGATCTAAAATACCTTTTATGAAAAAAAAAAGCTAAGGAATGCAAAGTCTGCTTCACTTTTTCCTGGAGGGGACTGGTATTTAGCGTTTTGTTGTAAATTAATGATTCTGTTAAGATAAACGTCCACACTGGATGTCACATTTCCAATCATCGATAGCTAGTGACAGAGGCTTTGGTGTAAAAAGTACCTTCCATAGGGTGGAGGAAAAAAGGCATAATGATGTTAAATAAAACTGAAAAAAGAAAAAAAAATGAACATTCTAAGGAAACAATGAGGAAAAATAATGTTAAGGGATAAAAAGGCTTGTATGGAGGATAAAATACAATTACATAAGTAAACCTTATCCAAGTATCTTAAAGGCCATGGTCTCAGAATCTCATTACTCAAAAAAGGGCATTACTAAAAAATTATTGATAGAAATATCTTAGCAAACCAGTAAAGTTAAAGAAAAAACCAATTTACTGTATACTGAACACATCCAAACTGTAAATGAGCCATTACTTAGAGTTTGGATTGAACTCAAGATCATTAGGCTTAAATGACCTTGGCAAACTTATAAAAATTACCGTCAACTTTGAACAATTATTAGATGCCTAATTGCACAAGGCGGTGGATTCCTGATTTAAATAGATCTAATTAGGAAACATGCAAAGAGGAGCCACTCATGTGGAACGTGAGACCCTCCCCAGGGTGGAGTCCCTGGCACCTTGCAGAAAGAGCCGTGGGGGCAGTAGGGCAGGGCGGAGGCATCAGGAAAAGTTGGTAACAAGTTCGGAGGGCCAGCTAGGAAGCTGGCTGTGGGTGTCTCTGGAGTCTGTCTCCCTTTGCTTATTCTAAATTATTTCGGAATTCTGGGCTTTCCTCTCTTTATGTTTTGTTTATTTATTTAAAAGAACAAAGGGAAAACAGAGCCAGCAATGTCAAGCAGAAGTCCATTCTTTCTCCGGATGACAAATTGCCTTCACTTTCCTCCTCTCCTAGCAACATAACCCCATGACCGTTTCTTTTTGATTTCCTTAGGAAAACAATCTTTTACTTTTTATATTTCAGGGTTTTTTTTTTTTTCAAGACAGAGTCTTGCTGTGTCATCCAGGCAGGAGTGTAGTGGTGCCATCTCGGCTCACTGCAGCCTCCGCTTCCCAGGTACAAGTGATTCCCGTGCCTCAGCCTCCTGAGTGGCTGGGATTACAGGCACCTGCCACCACGCCCAGCTAGTTTTTGTAGTTTTAGTAGAATTGGTGTTTCACCAGGTTGCCCAGGCTGGTCTCAAACTCCACCAGTGATGCTGGTCTCAAACTCCACCAGTGATCCAACAGTCTTGGCCTCCCAAAATACTGGGATTATAGGCGTGAGCCACCATGCCCATCCAGAAACAATCTTTAGCTTGCTAGAATTTAGTTCTGTTTTAGACCCCGTATGAAGCCCCTCTTGTGATAATCCTAATGTTCTCTTTATGTCTTTCTCATTAAACAGGCATATCCTATGCTTTGGCTTGAATGTTTGTCGCCTCCCAAACTTACATTTGAAAATATTAATTGAAAACAAGCTTGTAGATCATGCTGGTCCCCTCAACCATCCTTTGGCATTGGGAGTACTGACAATATCATTCCCATTTCCTCCACCCCCAGCACAACAGGCATAATAGCAGTGATCAAATGCTGGCTCAAGGCCACTGGACTAGTGTGTTAGGGTGAGGACTTGGGTGGGGCCAGGTACCTGGATTCTACCACCTGTGCTTCTTCTCCTCTGACCCATCCCATCTTCTCCAGGACACCAAGGGATTTGTGTTGTTGCTTTAATTGCTTAAAAAAACCCTGGACGGCTGCAACATGTATAGGCCCCCATTAGTTCATTCTTAAAAATAGCCTTTAGAATTAATTGCAATATAGTTGGCCTTTTAATCACTCACAAAATAAATGCATTTTGACGCAAGTAAAGCAATTTATTTATGCATCATTGAAAATTTAGATTAGAGCAGTAGATTTCAAACTTCGTGAGCAGCAGAACTTTTGTACACACCTAAATACATGGATAAAGGAATAAACAAATTAGATAGACAGATAAAAATGGCCTGTATTGAGAAAAGGGGAGGGGCTGGGTCCATACTTCTACCTACCTGTTTGGTTCTCCACTCTCCCGTCCTGGTAGAGAAGCCACTGGCCTCACTGTAGCTGGGTTTTCCCACCAGGGTTATATAAGGCTGAAACCAAGCTCGACAGTTGCAGCAATGCACACATGGTGAAATGGTGGGGTCTGACACACACACGCACATGCACACAGACACACGCATACGTGCACACACGCACGCATCTTGATATTTATAGGTCTTGAATATCAAAGGTTGCTATGAATTTAGCAATGGTCTTAAATGAGTTGCTATAAAATGTCAGTGCCAATTCCTTTTCAGCTGTGTTCAATCTTGTCCTACTTGTATAGAGAGCCAAAATTAGGCACTAAAATCACTTCCATGCGTTTTCCCTCTTCCTGCCTGTGTTTGGAATTCCCACATGTCATCTCTGTGCCTTCTAGAACTAAGACCCCCATGTGGAGTACTTGACCGTCCACCCATTTGAGGGTAGCTTTATTCAGAGGCCAACACAGAGAGTTAGAGGACAGTTAAAGAAGCCCCTCAGTGTGACTACAATGCCTGCAGAAGTCGTTTCTCCTGCAACCCTTGTGGTTTAATTAAAAGAGAGCAGTAAAGTTGCCAGTGCAGCATTAGGAGCACAGTATAAAGGCAATGCAGAGAGTGAACTTATTGTATTGTTGCTGGGTTTTTGGAAGAGGTTGAAGCTAAACATGAAGTGAGTTTCACATCAGGGAGGAAACTTGACAAAAGAAAATTCCTAGTTAATTGCTTGCTATTTGCACTCTCTCTTAATGTCTTGCAACTGAGCTTTTGTTTCGTATGTCTTTGTGAACTTCTGATGATAAATATCTCCATTAGAATATATTGTATTCTCCTAAAGACTCCAAATTATGGAGAAGTTGTTCTAAATCTTATACAGCCCACAGATCCCTTTGAGGTTAGCCATTTGGGAGCCTTCTGCATGATAATAGGTGCAGTTGGATTGAAAAATACCTACTGTCAAAAGTGTATGTGAGGTCATAACTTGTTGATCTCAAAGTCCTGTGAGGACACATTTACATGACAGTCAAGCCTTGGTGCACAAGACTGTTAGTATGCAGGACGTACTTGGTGCCTGCAATGACTGTGAGACTCCTTGAAGAAGGATGCAGCTCGGAGTGTCCCCTGGGGGTCTGCTGCAGACAAATCAGGAATCATTGCTCCAGGAAACAGAAATTCTAGAATGTCTGGTTTCAGAGTTAATTTTCCATTAAGAGAGAGAATTTAATCTTCTGATGTTACCATACCCAATTATTCATCATCATAACAATATGACCAAAGAGTAAATATCACTGCAAATCTCTTCCATTAGATAGACATGATACAGTTAAAATATGTTACTGTTAAAAATGTCAATTACACAGTAGGTAGGCCAGATGGGAAGCTTGGAAAAGCTGATGCATGTTAAGCCTACAGCAGTTTACTGAGAACAAAACATGCACATCATTATTCTAGAAGTGGACATAATTTTGTTTCTTGCTTTGAACTTCCATAGGAGCTGTAGCTGGGATGTTGACTCCGGCTTCTATGAAATGTTTTGGAGAAAAGTTAACCACGTCGGAACAGGGTGCCTGTATCTGATGATCTGAAGCAATTTTGGTACAGAGCTTAAAAAAGAGGGGGAGTAGGCAACCAAAACCTCCACTGGGCTTTGTCAGGAGCCTCATCAGCCATGTATGATTGGCATCCACAGAGAGAACCTCAATACAGGCACCCCGGGGGCCAACTGAGGGGGGCTTCTTCTGCTCTAGATGTGCAGCTGGGGAGGACGCTTGTGTTTATTCATTCCATTCACTCCGCAGTCATCTGGGGATACAGCAGTGAACACATCCAACTTCCTGCCCTCATGCCACCTAAGTTCTCGTGATGTGCGGAGGGGGTGCAGATATACAGCAAGCAAACAAACCAGTTAGTGTAGATTCCACATCGTGCTGTGTGTAGACTTCACATGGTATCATGTGTAGACCCCACATGACGTTGTGTGTAGACTCCACATGGTGTTGTGTGTAGACCCCATATAGTGTTGTGTGTAGACTCCACATGGTGTTGTGTGTAGATTCCACATGGTGTTGTGTGTAGACCCCACATAGTGTTGTGTATATACCCCATATAGTGTTGTGTGTAGACTCCACATGGTGTTGTGTGTAGACCCCACATGGTATTGTGTGTAGACTCCACATGGTGTTGTGTGTAGACCCCACATAGTGTTGTGTGTAGACTCCACATGGTGTTGTGTGTAGACCCCACATGGTGTTGTGTGTAGACCCCACATGGTGTTGTGTGTAGACTCCACATGGGGTTGTGTGTAGACTCCACATGGTGTTGTGTGTAGACTCCACATGGGGTTGTGTGTAGACCCCACATGGGGTTGTGTGTAGACTCCACATGGTGTTGTGTGTAGACCCCACATGGTGTTGTGTATATACCCCATATAGTGTTGTGTGTAGACTCCACATGGTGTTGTGTGTAGACCCCACATGGTGTTGTGTGTAGACCCCACATGGTGTTGTGTGTAGACCCCACATGGGGTTGTGTGTAGACTCCACATGGTGTTGTGTGTAGACTCCACATGGTGTTGTGTGTAGACCCCACATGGTGTTGTGTGTAGACCCCACATGGTGTTGTGTGTAGACTCCACATGGTGTTGTGTGTAGACTCCATATGGTGTTGTGTGTAGACCCCACATAGTGTTGTGTGTAGTGTGTAGACCCACATGGTGTTATAAGTAGACTCTACATGGTGTTGTGTGTAGACTCCACCTGGTGTTGTTTGTATACCCAACACAGTATTGTCTGTGGACCCCTCATGGTGTTGTATGTGGTGTGTGCATTCCATATGGCATTGGTGCATGGAGTAAGGAAGCAGAGCAAGGAGAAGGTGACTTGGCACAGGTTGGTCCAAGGCACCTCCTGAGAAGGTGGCATTTGAGGAGAGACCAGTGGGGAGTAAAGGCGTAAGCCATGCAGTTCTGCAAGGGAGGGGAGTTTCAGGAAGGGACTGTGCCATGTGCAAAGGCCCTGAGCTAGGAGCTAGGTGGCCAGCAGGATAGAGCAGAGTGAGGGGAGTGGAGGGAGGTGAGTTAGAACGTGGGGTCAGAGGGGTCTCCAGGTCATGGTAAGGAGCTTTCTGAGTGACATGGGGAGCCAGGAGAAGCTTTTAAATAGGACATGATCTGGCCTTTGTTGCAATAACATCACTTGGGCTCCAGGGGTGCACATGCCATGTCCATGACACTCACACAGCGAGACTTTCGCTCTGTCTGGGAGGGAGTTCAGACCATCCATTTATAGAGTCATAGACATACCTCCAGCAACTCCTACATCTCCCTTTCCCAGCTCAGAATCCATCCATGGGACTGCTGCCCTGAGGCCAGGACATGGAACAAGGGCCACGTCCCCTGCTGGCAGTGTGTGTGTGAGCGAATTAAACCCAGGCTCAGCCAACATGCCCACCTCTGGCTCTTAACTCCCTGCCTCCTTCCTCTTTCCCCATACCATGAGAAAATACAGTATAGGGTTTAAGAGGATGAGCCCAGGAGCCATGCTGCTTGAGTTTAAATCCCAACTCCACCAACACTAGCCTGGCAAGTTACTTCATCTCTCACTGCCACAGTCTCCTCATCCATGCGAGGGGTTTGATGCTATTTGCACTTCCCTCACAGGATTGTTAGGAGTTCAATGTGTCATTGCATGCCCAGCATGGAGAAGAGTACCTGGCTTACAAGAGTGCCACAGGAGTGAGTGACACGTGAGTGCCACAGGAGTGAGACATGAGTGAGTGACACAGGAGTGAGTGACGTATGAGTGAGTGCCACAGGAGTGAGTGCCACAGGAGTGAGTGCCACAGGAGTGAGCACTACATGAGTGAGTGCCACATGAGTGAGTGCCACAGGAATGAGTGCCACATGAGTGAGTGACATAGGAGTGAGTGCTGCAGGAATGAGTGCCACATGATTGAGTGCCATCTGGGTCTCAGTTCCTGCCTTTGTTGTTAATGTCAGCATCTGTCCCACAGGAATGGCTTTGCTTGGGTCTCCCTGCAATGCTGCAGCCTTCTCTGTGGGCCTAGGGTGAGGAGCTGGCCTTCTCTCTGGGCCTAGGGTGAGGAGCTGGCCTTCTCTGTGGGCCGAGGGTGAGGAGCCGGCCTTCTCTGTGGGCCTAGGGTGAGGAGCCGGCCTTCTCTGTGGGCCGAGGGTGAGGAGCCAGGCTTCTCTGTGGGGCCTGGGACCCTGTCCAGCTCCTGCAGCCACTTCCCTGGGAGCCCTGCTTGGGGCCATGGGCTGCTGCCAGGCCTCCATCACCTCGAAGCAGACCTTGGAGAAAGCACTGAACCAGTCCAGCCCTGCTTCTTGGGTGTCTGACTGCCCTTGGGGAGCCCTGTGGCAACGCCCTCCTGGCTGGGTACCTGGCACCACCTACCCCACGGAGGAGTCAGCCACTCCAGACCCCGAGCCTCGTGCCCTCCTGCACCAGCTTGACTTTTGTGATTGTTGTATTGTTTTGACCAGGATAGCCCCCCAAGGCCCCTCCCTGGACTGGTCCAGATGGGGACCCGAGTGTCCCCATACCTCTTCAGCACACCCCAAATGCCACTTTGTTTTCCTCCACGCTGAAAGCTGGCATGCCTCCTTTTCCTGAGTTTCAAGATACCTGATGAAGCTCTCAGAAAACTTGGTTATTGAATGGCATATCTGCTTCTTAGATGTTATTACCTTTTTGACCACCTGTGAAATACTTTTACCTGATAATGGCTAGTTTAAATTCTGCACCTTAAACAATGGACTCTGGGCTCACCATGCACCCCATGCCCCCCAGTTCTCTCCCTCACCCTCAAATCTCCTAGCTCCTCTCAGGGCCACCTGTTCCCCCAGCCCTTCCTGTTCCCTCCTCCCTCCCAGCACATCTCAGCGCCCCCGCCTCCATTAACCCCAGGCCCTGCCTGTATGGGAAATATCTGTTTAAAAAACAGCTTTATTGAGTTGTTTTTAAAATTAATATACAAACCTGCACTTATTTAATGTACACAGTTTGAGGAGTTTGATACGTTCATACCCACTGAGACAATCACCACAATCAAGATAAATGTACCTATTGCCTCCACAAATGTCTTTGTGTCTCCCCATTTTTTACTGTGTTAAGAGCACTAGCCATGTGATCTATTCGCTTAATACATTTTTAAGTGCACAAAAGAGATATAACCTTAAACCAGGGGGCTTACGTCTTGGCTTGGGTCCCGTAGGATGGAACTACCTTATGCCAAAGGCTACTGTAAAACTTTACCATGAGAAGCAGACACAGTTGGCTTTCAGAAGAAGAGCTTCAGCAAGCTTTCAGAACATTGGGGTGCTTCACATTCCAGAGGAAATTTCACAAAAGGACTCATTAGACCATGCACCACTGTGTCATTTTAACAGGCCTTTGTAAAATAACTTTCGCTCCGAGTTTTGAAGCAGCAAATGACTTTTAATCACATTGGAGAATTACGAAACAATCAAAATTGGTGCCTGAGCCATTTAAGCATCCATTGGCACAAGTGGTATTTACTAAGTGTCTCTGGGCTGCCAGGCAGTGGGAAGTACAAGGGACAAGGTGTTGTTCCTGTGCTGTTGAGGGACTCACAGTTTCCTAAGGAGAGACCCAGGTAGACAAGGAAGCAAGGCTTTAACTGGAGTGTCAACAAAATGCTATGAGGGCCCAGAGGAAGGGTGAGCGCTGGAGTTTGGCTTGGACGGGGGGAGGGTTTACTTCAGGGAAAGGAGTGGGGTGGGGTGAAGTGGGGGTGAGACTGATGTTATAAGCTGCCGTCATGGCCTTCCTTCAAGGGCTGCAGAAACAGGCATAGAGAGTGGACGGTGAACTCTGGATATACAGCTGAAATTTGCCACGTATCTGCTTTGTTCTTGAGTTTGTTCAGAAGAGCAGGGTTTTGGCTGGGCACAGTGGCTCACTCCTGTAATCCCAGCAGTTTGGGATGCTGAAGTGGGCAGATCACTTGAGGTCAGGAGTTCAAGACCAGCCTGGTCAACACGGTGAAACCCCATCTCTACCAAAAATACACAAATTAGCCAGATGTGGTGGTGCACACCTATAATCTCAGCTACTCAAGAGGCTGAGGCAGGAAAATCACTTGAACTCAGGAGGCGGGAGTTGCAGTGAGCCAAGATCATGTGACTACAGTCCATCCTGGGCAACAGAGAGAGACTCCATCTCAAAAAAAAAAAAAAAAAAAGGCCAGGTTTTAAGGGCTTGTTAGTCTGAGGTACAGGAAATACTTCTGACTGTCAGAAAACTCCACAAATTATATGTAGTTTTCACGCATGTTACTTGCCTTCAGTTTTTAAGGAGTGCGTGTCCCTAAAAGCGCATAACTATTGTATCTGTGCCAGGCTGCTCCCCTCTGCCTGGGAAGCCATCTGTGGTGGTGCTGGTTGTCCCTGGACTGCTACCCAGAGACCTGGGCCTTCTTGTTTGACCTTGGGAATGTTGAATCCCCATGCACCATTTTGTCCAAACAGCGCCCATTCTAGGCACCTAGAAAATGTTGGTTGAAATGAACTCAATGCTTACCTAGGTTGTATTTTCATTTCTTCAACATACCCTGTATGGCCAGTAAGAGCATCTTTACCCAACTCAGTAACTGCCCCACTGACATACACAAGAAGGCGGGAGGCCTCCATGTGAAACCAGAGGAAGTCTCCGTGTTCGTGGTTAAGGTGCACCTCCCAGCTCAACTAGAAAATGAACTTTTCTGGTAGTCTTTGGGGAGTGACTAGTTCCCTCACACCTTGCCAATAATGGAGAGCTGGAAAAGACTCATTGGAATAGAAGCTTCCAAAAGACATGAGCAAAGTTTCTGAAAAGGCAGTAAAAGGGAAAGAAACAAAGAAATGAGCATTGTTGATTATCAGGAAATTATTCTTGACATTTCACATAGCATAAAAAAAGAGGACCGTGCACAATAAATTAAACAATCTTGATGCTCCCACTACAAAGGGTCACTTTCATGTAACTTTCATTCCAGCTGTGCATCTTTGGGCGAGTTCGTTAAATCTCCTTTTGGCCCCAACTTTCCCATCTTTGAGGGGTCAAGTCTCACATGGCTATGGTGAAAATCAAATGAGGTGAAGGATGTTGAAAGAACTTAGTAAAAGATCCAGTCTACACAAATTGAAGCTTCCATGGCCGTCATGAACACTGACCATCTTTGATAACTTTGCTGCAGCCTCTCTTGAAATCACTTGCAATGATAGTACTGCCTTCATATCACCCACCGGCCACCAGGTGGACTCAGCTGCCCTGGCTTGGTGGCTGCATATCCAATCTCTCACTGCTTCCTAAGTGTCCTTCCCTCTCTAAGCTGCACCTTCAGAAGGGGAGAATGCCTTTCCTGTAGGGGAAGACTATTCCTCAGTCAGGTGGTCAGATGCAGTCGCCTCGCCCTGTAACCTCTCTCCTCCCCTGCATTTCAGGGCTCACTCATGGAGCTCATGGAGGTGGGCAGATAGCAGGTTGGGTAGAGTTTGGGGGGTCAAGAGCTTTCCTCCTTCCCTGGGGCTTTGGCACAACTTCTCCTGTTCACCCCTTTCATGGAAGAGACGTTTTCCCTGAAGTTCTGCCCTTGAGTCTCCTCTCTCTTAACTCATGGTCTCCTGAGCAATCTCATCTACTCTGTGACTCCAGCTCTTGCCCCCTAGGACACTCTAAATGCCACCTCCTAATGTGTCTAGGGCTCCGAGGGAGTGCACGGCACACAGCAGCCTCTCAGCAAATACCCCTGAAATGAATGCGCCCTGGGCTTCCCATGCCTCCTTCTTGTCCCTGCTCAAACTGCGCTCCTCTGTGAGCTCCCTCAGATCCTTCCTCCCTTCCTCACCCTCCCTCACTCCATGTCTCCCATCCTTGCCAAGCCTGATACTGTGGGCCATCACTCCATCCTCTTTTGTGTTTCTCCCTTCAGTTTCTTTTTCCTCTGGTGACTTCTCAGCACCGATACTCTGCTCATACATTCCTGGGGCCCCTGCTGTCAGGCCGATCGGCACTTCTGGTAGACACAGCCCATCTGGTCTCCATTCCCAATGGGGCCATCTGTGGCTGCTCAGTATCTCCCATACCCTGTTCATCTCTCTCCTCCAAACGACCTCACCTCCTCCTGGCCTCCTTCTTAATACGTTAATAAAATTTCTCTTGTCACTCTTCCCTTCTTCCTTTGGGTACAGAGAGTGCATCTCCTTCACTCAAGTGAGTCCCTCTGAATTCCATCCAATAGATCCAGGCTCTGGGGCCTCCGGTCATCCCCTCCTCCCTGTGTCTGTTGCTTCTTCTCTCACCACCTCCTTCCCTTCAGCCTGTCCACCTGCTCTGTGGTTTCAGATATTTGCACACACACCACAGCCAAAGGCACACACCTTTCTGGGACCCCGTTTAGTGTCAGACACTGCCTTATCTCTTTCTGCTGCTTTCCATTGATTCAATGCATGTAAAGTGTTTAGATGATAGATATTAGTGAGCGACCATCATCGTCATCACTATGGTCGTCATCATTGTAATTTTTGTAGCAAACATTCTTAAATATTTGTCCAAGTTCACCACCTCCATTTCCTCCTCTTCCAAAAGCCCCTGAAATCTCAGAAGCCATAGCCTGGCTTTGATTCTGCCGCACCCTGAAAGTATTCTGACTAAGATCATCACTGGCACCAAATCTAAAGGAGGATTTTGGCCTTCGTCATACTCTACTTCCCCATCAGCTTCAGATCCAGTTGGAGCCTCTCTCTTCTTTCCCGGAAATGCTCTCCAGCTTCCTGAGATTGGGCAGCCCCTACCCTGCAGCTGACCCCGCCCCCAAGCACAGCTGAGGCTCCTCCTCATCTCTCTGACCTTGAATGTCGCAGTAATCCTTGGTCTTCATGGTAATCATCAGGGTTCAGTCCTCTGAGCCCCTCTCTTTTCTGTCCTTACGCACCCCTAGGGGACCTCATGCTGTTTCCTGGCTGTAGGTATCATCTATATCCTGACCACTGGCAAATATACTTGCTGGCCCTGGCCTTCCCCTTGAATTCCAGACTGGCACACCTGAGCTTCTCCTTGACATCTGGTGCTTTCGGACATTCAGTGGGCATCTGAAGCTCACCATGTTTGAATTAGATCTTCCGATGTTTCCACCAAATCTGTTCTTCAAATCTGTCTCCAATTTCAGTGAATTCTTCCAATTGCTTAAGATTGGAGTGAACATTCATTCCTCTCTACTTCTTACACCCCACATGAAACTCCCTAGCAGATCATGTTAGCTTGAGAATCAGGTCACATTCTCCCCCCATACTAACCCACTCTCCTCCAAGCCCCCATCAGCTTCTCCCAGCTTCCCACAATAGCCTTTTAATGATCCTCCTGCAGATCTGGCTCCCCTGCCCTCTCCCCTCTTCACTGCTATAGCCTTCTGTCAACATCAGTAAAATTAATATCAGTTTTGTCAGTTAAGTCAGCCACAGGGATCCTGTTACAATCAGATCATGTCATTCCTCTGAGCAAAATTCCCCACTGGCCACCAACTCACTCCATCCAAGCCAAAGTCCTCATGACGTGCGAGGCTGTGAGTGGCTCCGTCATTGTGACTCATTTCTTACTTTTCTTCCCTATTCCTTCTGTTCAAGCCACACTGCCCTGTGCACTATGCCCTGAACACGCGACACACCCCTGCTTTGTGTCTGTGCACATTCTGTTCCTTCTGTTCCCGAAGGCATTTGCATGGCTTCCTCCCTGACTTCCTTTGAGCCTTCACTGCACCTTCTTAGTGCATCCTTCTCTGGCCAGGGACACTACGATTTCACCCCCTTCCCATCACTACATAGCCACTTCTCTTCTTTGCTTTAAATATTCATTTACTACCACTTAATAACTAACATTCTACATGTTTTATTATTTATCTTGTATATTGTTGGTCTCCCCAATGTCTTACTAGAATAGAAGCTTCATGATGCAGGTGTTTTTTTTGACAGCTTTCCCACCCCAGAAATAGAAACAGAGCCCAACTCACAGTTGGCACTCAATAAATAGCTATACAATCAATAAGTGAAGATTCTCTTTAAAACCTTTGTCATGTGCCCATCTTCTGCTCCATAGCTATTGGTGTCCCCTTATCTCATTGATATTTTCTTCAGGGTATTTTATCCATACCCAGGGCTTCACCTGGAACGGCACCATGTGATGGAGAGCAACATTGTTCCACAGCTTTTATTTCTTCCTGAAACCACACCCTTCTCAATACAACTTTGAAGCAGAAGCAGAATATACATTCTCCAGCCAACTGAAGATGGACTCAACTATGTGATTTGCTTTGGGAGTCTTAATAAACATGTGGAGGCTGAGTCCAGCCAAGCTTAGCAGCAATGAGCAGAGCCCCCACACCTGACCATCTCACATGCTTCTGAGTTTGGGGAGGTAGTTTGTTATGCAGCAGTAGCTGACTGATACATATTTTAGTAACTCCCGAGTTCATTCTGAGTCTAAGTCTCTATCCTGAGTTCAAGGTACAAGTTCCACTTTTTAACTGCTTCCTGGACATGGCCCCTGAATATCTTGCAGGGATTTAGCAGCTGTCTTTCTCATCTTCCACCCCATTCCCAGCCAGCTCTGAATTAGCCAGGACACTTTAAATTATCAGGCAATTAATTAGCTCATTAAACTGGAAAGCTCAGTAGCGGGAAGGACTTTGGGTCAGCAAATCCAGTGGCTCCATGCTGCCATCAGGGATCCAATTTGTTCCTCTCTGGCTGCTTGGCCTTCTGTTGTGTTGGTTGCATTCCAAGGCTGACTGACTTCTTGGCCTTAGGATGGCTGCCATTGCAGCCTGGGCTTCTTTAAACACACACAATAGCCAGGAGGAGGCCTTCCCACAATTCTCAAGCTCAAATCTAGAGCTTTATGCTGGTTGGATCACCCTTGAAGTGAGCAGTGTGGCCAGGGGAATATCACTTGCTGAATGGCTCAGAACTGTGCTAGTTGAACCACATCAGGTGGATGAGATCTGGCTGCTTGACGTGGACCTGTGGTGGGATGGGGACCTGTAGAACTAACATGGAGTCCATTGCCCCAAAGAACTCAGTTACTGAACAGTGGGAGAGGAAGAAAGGATGTTGAGGAGACCCTGGCATCTGCCACACGTCCCTTCTGTATTTTCAGTATTTATGCGCTGTCTACCAGTTGTTTGGATTGGTGTTTCCCTAGCTCCAGGTCACTCTCTTGGTCACCAGGCCTAGCACTCTCTAGATACTCTCAAATCTTTTTCTTTCTCTCTCCATTCTCACTGCCACTGCCTGTATCAGTCCCCCATATCTCAATTACAATGAATAGCTTACTGCAAAATGCTAATATGATATTATAGGAAAGTCAGGCAATACTGTTAAGTAAAAAGGAAAAGTGTTAATATCACCCACACTACCCACATCACAATTCACATTTTGATATCTGTCCATTCGAATTATATTCTTCGAAGATTTTGATCGAACGTGTGACTGGGTTCAGAAGAGCAGCCTGGTCCAGACTGCACACGGAGTTAGGTGATTCCTCACTTTCCAGAGCCCCTTCTGGATTTTGGGCTGGCAAATCCATGCATGTGCTTGTGGGTATTTGGGGACATTGAAGCCAATGCACAGCCATTTTTTTTTTTTAAATTTAAAGGAGGCCCAGGAGCTCCATAGGAAATGCTGAAGCTTGACCCCAGAGATGTAGAGATGTGTCTGACCTGGAAGAGTTGGGGGGAAGGGGAAGGAAGCCAAACTTCAGAGGGACAGAGTGATTCCTGAGAGAAAAATCACACGAGTGAGGAGGCTGGTGGGGGGAGGTGTGAGGAAGCAGGGACATTTCAGTTACAGTGTGGGGGTCCACTGGAACCTTCTCTGACCTGGTTTTCATTTTCCTTGAGGAAACAACTTCATGTCCTGAAAATGCAAAACTGAAAGAGTTATTTTGGTACGGTCCCCAAATCCCAACCCCTTCTCCCAGAGGAGATCCAATGGAGGAAAGAAATCAAACAAAAACGTGTAACGATAAAAGCATTATCTTACCGGATAGAGAGAAAGATGAGAACCCAACGTCACCAGCAACCACTGAGATGCCACTACTTGATGGTGGCAGCAGAGGGTGGCAGAGGTACTAGTATTACCATGAGCACTAGCGGGCAGATAGGGAGAAGGTCGGAAGTGCCACAGATGGGCAGCCGTCAAAGGTGGCTTCTCCAGCTCTAGGGTGGACAGCTCTCTTCACCTGTGTCACCTCAAGTGGGAAGATAGTCCAGAGGGTCCAGCGATAAACAGCTAACATGAGCATTTCCTTCCTTCCTTCCTTCCTTCCTTCCTTCCTTCCTTCCTTCCTTCCTTCCTTCCTTCCTTCCTTCCTTCCTTCCTTTCTTCCTTCCTTCCTCTCTTTCTCTCTGTGCCTCTCTCTCTCTCTCTTTCTCTCTCTCTCTCTCTCTTTCTTTCGAGACGAAACCTCACTCTGTTGCCCAGGCTCTAGTGCAGTGGCATGACCTCGGCTTACTGCAACCTCTGCCTCCCAAGTTCAAGTGATTCTCCTCCCTCAGCCTCCGGAGTAGCTGGGATTACAGGCACGCGCCACCACACCTGGCTAATTTTTATACTTTTAGTAGAGATGGGTTTCACCCTGTTGGTCAGGCTGGTCTTGAACTCCTGACCTCAGGTGATCCGTCCACCTCGGCCTCCCAAAGTGCTGGGATTACAGGCATGAGCCACCATGTCTGGCCCTAACATGAGCATTTCTAACAAACAAAACAAAGATAGTCAACCCCCCAAATTCATACTCAATATACTGTCACACAAATTGAATCTTTTCAATGTAAAAGTGTTGAGAATATTTTATAGTCAATTTAAAATTTGAACAGACAAGTTAGTGACCACGTGGTTCATATAATTTCAAACTTTTCGGTCCTTTACCATTGTAAAGAGCCGTGACCCTTTACGCCAGCTCCACGCTGGTGATATATAGCACTCAATGAAACCAACACCTTATTGAACCATCAAATATGTCAAAAGGAAATTTAGAACAAGTGGCAGGAAAAGCTTCATAGCAGGAAAATCTTATGGGAACATAAAATTATTTCCCAAGGAAGTTGTTAAAAATCCATTATGCGAGCCATTTATAAACGTGTTATTTATCAACATCTTGCAAAAAAAAAAAAAAGTGAGACAGCACATTACTAGCAAAATTCCTATACTGGCAAGCTAGACCACATGCCTTAATAGCACCTTTTTTCAAGTCCACTGATGATTTAATTTATAGCATTTCTTTTTTTCACGTGATAGAGAATGTTATTTTCTTGCAATATGATATGTAATACCAAAATGAAACAGTTGCTTTCTGAGAATGAATATGGAAAGATATTTTTTGTTGTCCCTCATGGCTCTCAATTCGTAAATCAGTGCAAAATACATGTGAAAAACCTGTGTAACTTCAAATAAATGTAATTTTTAATAGTTAGATTAGTTATGCGAATATGTCCTTAGATGACACAAAATTGATTTATTGCTGATTAACATGATTTATTAATATTAACGTGGTTATTAGTACATATTAATTTAAAAAGACCCAAGGGAAGGTTGGTTGGGAAGGAAGGCATCATAGGGAAAGCCTCAATTGGGCAGGACAATGGAGAAGGATGAGGTGGAAGAAATGGCGAGCAGAGGGCAAGTACAGTCTAGGATTGGGAGGGAGTGGGTTTAGGGCATTTCATATAAGAAAGATTTGTATTCAAGGCTGAATCAAGATGGTACCACTGAAGACCACTGGCAGAGATCTTTTAAAAATCTAAAATATGGCTGGATGCAGTGGCTCATGCCTATAATCCCAGCACTTTGAGAGGCCAAGGTGGGTGGATCATGAGGTCAGGAGCTCAAGACCAGCCTGGCCAAAATAGTGAAATCTTGTCTCTACTAAAAAATACAAAAATTAGCCAGGCATGGTGGAGGGCACCTGTAATTCCAGCTACTCGGGACGCTGAGGCAGAGAATTACTTGAACCCGGGAGGTGGAGGTTGCAGTGAGCTGAGATCACGCCACTGCTCTCCAGCCTGGGCAACAGAGCGAGACTCCATCTGAAAAAAAAAAAAAATCTACGATATGATTTTTAACATGAGATCCCACCATAAAGAAGAAATTAATAGGAAAAAATTCATTCATATGAGCCACCCTGATCTGTGCTTCAGGGATATCTCTGTATGTGCCTAAGGCCTAAATGACGCAATGCACTTTTAGACATCAAAGTCTGAAAAAAAATGGTGTGTGGAGCCCACAAGATATCAACTACCAGGTTTCTAATTTACAGAGCAGCCTGAAGGGATCAGAGAACATTCTGTAACCATGTCTGAAGTGACCACTGTAAAGTTCTTCAAGCTATGGAAAATATTGAAGTCAAATATTTACAGTACTGAAGGGCCCACATGCAATGGAAAATAACCCCCAAATTAAGAACATCTGGGGGAAAAGTCTAACGAGAGCCAAGTAATGAAAGCAGCAATAAAGATGCAGAATGCATTTGTGGAAGGCTCATGAAGAAGGGAACCTTTTTTTCTTTTTCTTTTTTGTTCTCTTTTTTAGGTAATGAGGCTACCTGCCTGTGGTGAGCTTAAGGGAAGTGATTTGATTCTGTCTGACTGAGTTTACAAGCTGCCAAATGAAAAAAACTGCTACTTCCCATTTCATGAAATGAAATAATTACTGATGTATAGAACTTGTAGACGATCTTAGATGTTAAAACACTGGAGAAGTAAAACGTATGTGTATATAATTATATAGGATCAATCAATTGAGGAATGTTTTATCTGGGTTATAGAAAAACAAGAAAGGGAGTCCATTTAAAGAGAGGAAGAAAAATATTGACTTTGTTGTCGTCAAGTCCTGGATCCATGTGTTACTTATCATTGTTTTAGGCCAGCTGCCTAAACCTCTCCCAGCCTCAGTTTGCACATCTTTAAAATGGGACTCTGATAAAGATTCATTGACAGAATTGCCAGGTGTGGTGGCTCACGCCTGTAATCCCAGCACTTTGGGAGGTCGAGGCGGGTAGATCACTTGAGGCCAGGAGTTTGAGACCAGCCTGGTCAGCATGATGAAATCTCATCTTTACTAATATACAAAAATTAGCCAGGCTTGGTGGAACATGCCTGTAATCCCAGCTACTCTGGAGACTGAGGCACAAGAATCGCTTGAACTTGGGAGGTGGAGGTTTCAGTGAGCAGAGATTGCACCACCGCCCCCCTTCAGCCTGGGTGACAGAGCAAGACTGTGTAAAAAAAAAAAAAAAAAAAAAAGATTCGTTGACAGAATGCAGATGAGGCACACAGCCTTACACCTGGCCTATAGAAAGTGCAGACCACCTGGTGTTTGCCATTACTATGATTGTCGTTGTATTGTTGTTATTGTTGTAAGTGTTGTTATTACATTTTTACTTAGGGAAGCAAGGTGTCAGAAGGAGGTTACGATTCTATCAAACAATAGCGTCCTAATGAAAAGTACTTATAAATTTTTAAGGATTGAAACTCTCTTGGAAGTATTTTGGATGATAAGCCACATAAAATAATGGGGTGAAGTATTTTTTCTCCTTTGATGAGAACAGTTGCATGAATGCACAGGAGTGCCCCTGGAGCGTGTTCAGATGGTCTCATGTTGAATGTACTGGGGAGGAAAAATTAATAAAACCCAGTATGAATGAACAAGGCCTCACTCCCCAAGTTTCCTCTAATCTGATATTTATAATAGGACATCATACAAGGGTAGACTCTCACAGCTGCTGTCTAGCTTAATACAAATGATTTTGAAGTCTTGGATACTCTTGGATGTGTGTTATTTATACTGTGCATTGTATACTTATTTAGCATTTCCACCTTGAAAACCTCCTGTTACTTAGGCATCAAGAAAACTTTGAAATTAAGAAAGTTATAAACTTCAAAAGATTGCTATTGGTTGAACTTGCAAGAGTATAATAGGGAATCAGAAGAGGACAAAAGAATCCAGTGGTATTCAAATCCTGTTAGAGACCATATGATGTCTGCTTGCTGTTTAGGGACTGAACAGCAAATTGCAAAGAACTCCTAATCATAGGTGTGGTCTAAGTGCCTATTAGAATACCTTGAGCAGTTAACAGTAGCAGCAAAAGTCTACCAAAAAAAGTCAGAAACATCCAAATTTGTTGTTGGTCAAACAGGTTGACTTAGTTACTGGCATTATCAATAACACCAGTGGCTAAAAAACCATGATACATAATGATACGATAGGATACATATAATAATCCTTTCAGAACTGCAAGGGATGGAAGGAGATACCATGTCTGTTCAATGCCTGATGCAAAGCTAATGATTAATTCAAGTTCTTTTTGTTTTTCCTCTTCTTCCCTTCCCGGAAAACCAAATAAGGGTCCCAGTGACATTTTGCCTTGGATGTCCCCACTGTTGGAATTGCTGTCAATGATACGTGTGTAGTGCATGAGGACTCAGTTTTCTCCCTGACCTGTAGGAGGGATGGAGGAAGATGGCTCTGGGTGCGGGCAGACACGCTGATGGTCAAACCCTGAGGAGGAGGAACATCCTATGCCTGGGACTGCATCAAAGCCCCTGAGTTACCAGTGACTGTGCATTCCTCTGGAATCCCTCTTTTTCTGAACCCCGGGTCCTAGAATGGCTGCTCATAATCTAGAACAGGGTGGGGCAATAAGTAACACATTTGCACCTCCTAGGCCTGAGACGTAAGTTCAGGGCCCTGTGTTGAGAAGGAGTGTATACCTCAGTTGGAAAGCAAGCCATGATTGATTAGCAATGCCATTTAGAACTGGGTTTTCATCCACTAAACACATAACATTGACAGCAATTCCAACAGTGGGGACATCCATGGCAAAGTGTCACTGGGACCCTTATTTGGTTTTCTGGGAAAGGAAGAAGAGGAAAAAAAAAAAGAACTTGAATTAGTCACCTGCTTTGCATCAGACATTGAACAGGCACTTTCAGACATGGTATCTCCTTCCCTGCCTTGCAGTAATCAATTATCATGGAGAAATCAATTAGTGATGTCTGCCACTGGCTAGGGCTAAAGGAAGGCAGCACACGCCAGCTTGCGAGAATTCCTATCCATAGTGCAAGACTTGGCTCAAATACCATCTTATAACCATATCCCAAGATTTAGAATTAAAGCAATGTATGAACTAAAGGGTAATGAGATCATCCCTATCTTTGTTTCTATATTTTAGGCAGTTAATTTATTATACTGCCTTATATTATAATTTTTTCTTATTCTTACCACCAGATTATAAGCTCCTTGAAGGCAGGCCCTTGTTCTAAATCATCCTTAAGTAACCATGACTCCCCCTCCCTCTCTCTCACTTCCAACTCTAATGCATGCATTCAGGCTTTCTTCTGGTGACACATTCAGAAAATGTTTGCTGAGCCCCTATTAGGGACTAGAAGTGACAATAAGAGGACAAAGCTCAGCTCTGTGGAGCTTGTGGCTCGGCATAAGGCAGGTGCCCAGAAGCTCTGCTGCTAAATCTGCCTGCTGGACTCATTGCATCCTACTCTTAAGGCCTGGCCGGTGGTGACCTGGGCTGTGGCCGAAGCTGAGTGAGCATTTGGGACCAGCACTGGGTGTAGAGCAGCCTTCCGTGGCAGGCCCTTAGTGAGAGGAACTCAGCAGAGATGCTGGCAGAAGGTGGGAGGTGATTGAAATGCCGGAGACCCAGGGGGTCCCAGGGACTAATTTGCTAGCAGAGGTGGTTGCGTTTTCTCAAATCTCTACAAGTTTCTGGAGTAAGCTTGGAAAGCCAGGCAGCCTCTGATGAGTAAGCAGAGGCCACCACCGTTCAACGTGGGGACTGTAACTGCCCGCAGGTCAGTGCAGAGGGAACGCCCATCTGTCCTGGTGTGCAATGATCGAAGGCTTCTTTCCTGGAATTCTCCCCTGCATTCCTGCTTTCTGGTGAGAATTAGTTAGACATTTCACCTTAACTTCCCTTATCAGAAAAATGGAAAGGATAAGACTCAATTGTTTTGTATCTATTGAGCTAATGTTTGCATTTCTAACTTCCTAAATCATCTTACCTAGGCTGCTTGAAAGAAGTGTGTCCTAGACTTAGAATAATGTTTAATTTTTAGAAGATGCCATTCTCTTTCCATGGAAGGTTAGTAATTCCAAAGAAGTCAATATAACATTATCCAGTCCTTCTGTTAACATTTCGATTGCTTTCTTTGTCAGTCTTCTTGTCTCAATGGCGAAGGGTATAAACGTTTCAACAGCTGTGGAAGAAATGTTTATTACCCTCCAGTTAGGCAAAGCGATCCGTCTTCCCCAAAACAATGCTTAGGGTTAAAGATTTGCCTCCCCTTTGCAATTTAGTTTGCGCCTTTATTTCTGAGAATGACTTCAATTCAGGCAGTTGGTAAATCAAGGATCTGACTACCAGAAAACCCCCTCCTTCTTGTCCCCTGTGGGCAAAAAGGATGGTGTTCTGGTTTGTGGTGGCTGTTTTGGGTGTGAGTGTTGTTTGATTTTTCTGTAGAGGTTTCTCAAAGAAGCTGACTTGAGTTTTCCAGGTGCCCCAGTCTGTTACGTCACTCCTAAGCATCAGGAACAGCACAAAACCTCTGTGCTCCTAGCAATGGCAAGTTAGGGTAGAAATCCCCCTGGTAGAAAATCCAATAGGTTCAGGTTCCTTGAGGTTCTCCTCTTTTGCCTCAATCTTCTTTACCTGTTCGTTCCTTCCAGTATGGGAAAATCCCCGGAGACACTGCAATGCCGGTGGCACCAGGAGACCCCATCTGAGGGCCATTCTCATTAAGAGCAGTCAGACCCCCATGGCAATGCCACTTTCATCCCGCATGCCATGCTCAGAATCCTTCCAGGCTCCCCAGTGTCAGTGGGACAAAGTGGAAACATTAGAGTCCTCCCTGGGAAGGCACGGGTACCTCCAGCCTAGTGTTCTCTCTCTCACCCTCCAGCCCCTCTGGTAGACATATCCTGTTCCTGGCGACCTTGGGCATCTGGGCTTTCCATGTTCTGTGCTGGCATTGGCTTCCAGTGGCCTCCCCGGCCCTGCCCTGTGAACATGTCTGACTATGACCCACACTGCAGAGACCAGCCTCTGTCACACACTGAATGACCCAACCACCTCTGCACACACTGTTTCTCCACCTCCCTGTGTTAATTGTTATGTACTCCATAAAGGGATCTTGGAGATCATGTAGTCTGACACCCCATTTAGTAGGCAAGAATATTGAGGCCTAAGAGGCAAAAGGAGAGTTAGTTCACATAGAACCCAACAGTCCTGGTGGACGCTTGAGCAGCACATACACTAAAATTGGAACAACGCAGAGAAGATGAGCACGGCCCCTGCACAGGATATCATACAAATTCATGAAGCATCCCATCTTTTTATGTTTATTCCAACACTGTTCATGATAGCAAAGTTGGGAAATCAACCTAAGTATCCATTAATAGATGAGTGGATAAAGAATACGTGGGGCTGGGTGTAGCAGCTCACGCCTGTAATCCCAGCACTTTGGGAGGCCGAGGTGGGTGGATCACCTGAGGTCAGAAATTTGAGATCAGCCTGGCCAGCATGGCGAAACCCCCTCTAAAGAAAATTAGCCGGGCGTGGTAGTGGGCGCCTGTAGTCCCAGCTACTCCAGAAGCTGAGGCATGAGAATGGCGTGAACCGGAGGTGGAGATTTCAGTGAACTGAGATTGCACCATTGCACTCCAGCCTGGGTGACACAGCGACACTCTGTCTCAAAAAAAAAAAGAATATGTGCTGTATATACTCAGTCATAAAAGAGAATGGAATCGTGTGTTTTGCAGCAACGTGGATGGAACTGGAGACCATTCTCCTAAATGAAATAACTCAGAAACAGAAAGTCAAATATCATATGTTCTCACTTAGAAGTGGGAGCTAAACAGTGGGTCCACATGGACATACAGGGGAATCCTTGGAGACTTCAGAAGGTGGGGAGGTTGGGAAGTCGGTAAGGGCTGAAAGATTACCTGTTGGGTCCAGTGTTCATTATTTGGGCAGTCGGTACACTAAAAGCCTAGACGTCACCACTATGCAACATAGACATGTAACAGAACTACATTCCTACTCCCTAGATCTATAAGAATAACAAAAATACAGCGGGGGAAAAAAGAGCCCCAGGGTCATTTCTACTACACTGCGTTGTCTTTTATTTTGTTGTCTTATCAGCTTTTTTTTTTTTTGAGAAAAAGTCTCACTCTGTTGCCCAGGCTGGAGTGCAGTGGTGCGATCTCAGCTCACTGCAACCTCTGCCTCCCAGGCTCAAGTGATTCTCCTGCCTCAGCCTCCTGAGTACCTGGGATGACAGGCGCATGCCACTACCCTCCCGCTAATTTTTATATTTTTGGTGGAGATGGAGTTTCACCGTGTTGACCAGGCTGATCTTGAGCTCCTGACTTCAAATGATCTACCCGCCTCAGCCTCCCAAAGTGCTGGCATTAGCTGCATGAGCCACAGCACCCGGCCCTCTTATCAGCTTTTGTTGCCCATCTATGAATCTGTCTGATTTCTCCAACCAGATTCTCAGCCCTTTGAGAATAACTATGTCTTGTTTCCTTTGTGCTACTACTTATTTCCTTTGTAACAGTCAGCAGAGCCTGTAAAGAAGAATCCTCTGACTGAATTGATGGATAAAAGCTGTGTGCTTTATAAAACAGCAAATCACCAGGACACCCATCTTGGAGACTGTTGTGACACTCAGAACAGGGGCTCTTGAGCTGCTGGTACCGGAAAGCAAATCGTGCCTTGTCATAGAGCAGACCTGCTGGACAGAGATGAAGTGGTCACTGGGTCCAGTGTTGTCATTGTTCAGTGCAGATGCCGAAGCCCAGCATGCTGAGGTCACACAGGTATCTGGTACTGAAACCGGAATTGGAACAATGTCTTGCCCTGTGTTTATCACTTCAATGCCCCCCAGTTTTCCTGGACAAAGGTTTGCATGAATAGGGGCTGAGGGAAGTAAGCAGGAAGGAAGAGAAGCTGCTGCACTGAACAGAAGTCAGGATGCTGGGGCTCTGCGTGTGTTCCTGCAGCACGGCCCGGTAACCAAGGCCAAGTAGGCTCCCAAACTTCTCTGGTGTCTTTCCCAAGCTTCTGCTCTTCTTTCTCTTTTCAGCTAACCTCCAGGCTCTCTATCTTTTTGTCCTTAGGCTCTAGTCTCTGATTAAGATGTACTCGCTTCCCGCTTAGCAAAACTCATCACGCCAGACCTCACCTGTCCCCAGAACTCCCTTTTTAATTACAGAAAACGGCCCGCTGATCTTGGAAAGGGCTGTCAGGTGAGGTACCCTTCTCAGACTCATGATTCTTTTGGTCCTGCTTTTCCAAATCTGCTCCCACTTCTGTCTCTGCCTTCTTTCTCTGTCAAACAACCACTGTCAACCGTTCTTTAAATCAAAAATCATCGCTCAGGAAGCAAATTTGTTTGCGGGAAGAATGACAGTCTGTCGCCGTGCAGAGGGCGGCGTTCATGACGGTGCTTGAAGGAATTCACGGGTCAGGCCCAGCAATGCCCAGCGCGTTGATCAGGCAGCTTGAGCATGGGTTGTCTTCCGCCTTCTTGCTGGTTTGACATCGTGGATAAAACCTGGTCATTTTTTCAGAAGGATTCTGAAGAGGTTTTGTAAATGGAAGAAATGGCTTGCTCTTGTTAGGAAAGCAAAGCCAATCTTTGAGATATTCAGGGAATGTGAGGTCTAGTGGACTCTTTTACTGCCAAGTTTCTTATCATGAGAAACTCTCAGCTCCTTAGTGGAAGGAAACTAAATATATGCGAGGCATTAGCAGCTGACTCAGACAACTGCACCAGCATAAACCATGTTGTGACTACTTTGCAAACTTAGTGCAGGGAAGGTCCTTAGACGCGATTCTGGAATTGCCAACCCTATGAGCTTCCACAGATGCCGTGGGCCACTTTTAGAGCCCACGGATTCAGCATGTGGCTGTTGGGAACAGGCTTTGCTGTGGAAATCAGTGATGGCTTATAATACCTCTAACTGCCATAAATGTTTTTGTAGGATTATTATTTATGATCTCAAATAATATTTCCATCTGATTAGCAGTGAAACAAACCAGGATGTGAGGAAATGGGAACTTAATTAAAGGTTGCTGCCTGGTCAGGGTGGCGTTCCAGACCACGGATCCTGCTATGTAGGAGGGACGCCCAGATTTGCCCTGAGTGGGCCTCCCTTCCTCTTCTCGTGCAGCCTCTAACTCGAGGTGTCTCTTGCAATGCCACTTAGAATCATTTCGCCGAAGATGTAGGTGATTAATCAAGGCCCCGGGTGTCACAATGGCCCATTGTCCCTGAAGGCATTCCTTTGGCCGGCTTCTGACCTTTTCTCTTGGGGCAAGTGTGCATTTTCCCAAACTCTTAATGGACAAGAACTCACAGACAATGGCCCTGCATGTAACTTTCATTTGCAGGATGGAACAGAGACAGTTCGGGTTGCTGGAAGTAGGGAAAAGGGCATGCATTAACTCAATCTTTGTATTCTCGTCAAAAAACAGACACATATTTTGAAGAGGACAGCTTTCCATTCGGTTTTTTATTTTTAAAAGAATCCATTGCACGTAAGCCCATCCTGATAATATTAAAGGAAATTAAAATAAAAGACTCACAGTCCTACCACTCTGACACTCTGGAAATTTAATTATTTCCATTTACGGTGTTTCCCTCTAATCTTGTCCATATACAAAGTTTTTACTCAGTTGTCATCAAAGGCCCCCTGGCTTTTAAAAGAATTACATTGTGATGGAGATATCTCTTTTAGATAGTTATGTATCATTATTAAAGATTCAAAATATCATTAATTTCTGTCAAGCTCTATTATGTTTATCATCTATCACTGTGTCAGCACACTAATCACTTCCTCAGCTGCCTCAGGACTGCGGCTTAACTATTTACTTTTAATAGAAATCGGACCACTGCAGCCTTTCTCTGCACCAGCAAAGACGTGCCATTTCATGAGCTGTTGATCCCTCAAAACAAGTAAAGTCCTTTCATGGTCTCCTACATGGTCGAGATTTTTTTTAGATGATGAAAATGAAAGGTCAGAGAAGTTTGTGGAGACAAAGAGACTCATCCCTATTTTCCTGCAGTCCCTGGATGAAGAGCAATGGTGGACAGCAGCCAGCCTTTACACAGTGGTGTGGAGAATTCTGCAGGAGGGATGCTTCCTCCAACCCTGTGTCCCCAGGCTTGGCTGACAGCTGCCCAGGCAGCTGAGATGAGGGAATTGGCTCAGGTTATCCTGAAGGTGCAAGCTTGGACCCTGGCTTTCTTTTTTTTTTGAGATGGAGTCTCGCTCTGTCGCCCAGGCTGGAGCGCAGTGGCCAGATCTCAGCTCACTGCAACCTCCGCCTCCCGGGTTCACGCCATTCTCCTGCCTCAGCCTCCCGAGCAGCTGGGACTACAGGCGCCCGCCACCTCGCCCGGCTAGTTTTTTGTATTTTTTTAGTAGATATGGGGTTTCACCGTGTTATTAGCCAGGATGGTCTCGATCTCCTGACCTCATGATCCACCCGTCTCGGCCTCCCAAAGTGCTGGGATTACAGGCTTGAGCCACCGCGCCCGGCTGACCCTGGCTCTTTCTACAGGCACGGTCCTATCCCTGTAACAAAGCCTGAGAATCGGGGCTTCCGAATCAGATACTCTGGGTTCACGTTCAGACTTTCCCATTTACTTAATATGTGGTATCAGGTAAGTTATGTGACCTTCCTCATTCTTGTTTCTTCACATTTGACATAGAAATTATATCACTCATTCATTCAATAGGTATTGATTGAGCACAGTTCTGGATACTGGGAATATAATGGAGTTTACAGAGGAGGAGTGGGGAGGGGATACAGATACTGATCAAATTGTCATCCTGTGAACTGCAAGTGCATTCATTAAGGAACAGAGCACCACACTATGAGAGCCTGTTAAGAGGGAACTTGAACTTGTTAGGCACGTCAGAGGATGAGTTCACCAGCTGAGGACTGGAGGGAACACCATTCCCACTGCCGGAAACAGAAAGCAGATAGTCTCTATGCTAAGAGGAAGCATTGTCACCAAAGGTTCCACAGAAGTACGGGGGCCAAGAGCACAGGGGCCAAGGGAGATGTGGCTGAAGGGGTAGGAGCCATGGCCCCTGTTAAGGATTCCCTCCCTGTGATGGTGAATTTTAGGTGTCGACTGCGTTAAGGGATGCCAGCTAGCTGGTTAAGTATCATTTCTGGGTGTGCCTGTGAAGGTGTTTCCAGAAGAGGTTGGTGTTTGAATCAGTAACTGAGTAAGGAAGATCCACCACACCCAATGTAGGTGGTCACCATCCAATGGGTTGAGGATTCAGATAGAGCAAAACACACACACAGATACACACACACACACACACAAAACTCACAAAGGAAAGAAGAATCCGTTCTGTCTCTCTGGGAGCTGGGACAACTTTCTTCTCCTGCTCTCCTGCTCTTGGACATCAGAACTTCAGGCTCACCAGCCTTCAGACTTCAGGATTTTACCCTGGTTCTAAGGCGATTGGCCTCAGACTGAGAGTTACCCTTATCCCAACAGCCACCTGGTTCTCAGGCCTTCAGACTTAGATTGAGCTATGCTCCTGGCTTTCCTGGTTCCCAAGCTGGCAGAAGTCCTATTGTGGGACCTCTCAGCCTCCATAATTGTGTGAGCCAGTTCCCCTATTAAATCTCTTCTCATATATCTATTTTTGTATCTATGTATCAGTCTATCTATCTACCCATCTAGCTATCTATTTATCCATCTATATCTATCTTTTCTGCCCTGAGTAACACATCCCCTAAGAGCAAAGAGAAGCCATGGAGGGTGTAGCAGTGCCTGCTACAATGAGACATGGGCACTGAAATGTCACTCTCACTGCAGCGTGAAGCTGGTATTCCCGGTGAGTTGGAGCAGATGCAGGAAGACTAATGGGTCTCCAGAGAATTCACCTGGTTTCCTCTCTATTAGAATCTGGCAGCTGGCTTAGTGCTTGGGATAGCGTTAGTGCTGAATAAATATTTGTTTCAGTGAACGAATGATCTAAACTGATGATTGCAGAGGTGGAGAGACTTAGACGGATTTTAGGGGTATTTAGGAGAGAAGGTTGACATTTGTTGATGCCTGGCCTGGGGAGGTCCCCATCCAGGCACCCTTGCTGATTGTGGTTGGGACTCCATGTCTGGGTTCCACTTCACAGGGACCTCAGCCGGGACGACTGGAACCTATTGGCTCTGCCCATGGTTTCCATATAGAAGGTTAAATTTTCTCTCATAGTTCCCTCCTGGCATTTTATTTCTGCCTCCCCCATTCCCCACTGTTCCCCAGTTGTATCTTAATCAATTTAGAATTAACACTCAGTGATGAAAAAATATAACCCACCCAGAAGTGGCATGCTGTTTAAATTCCATATCCCTCTGCCTGACATGTTTAACCTTAATATAGTGTAAGTTCATTCCTAAGACCACAAACTCTTTCATATTGAATTGTCGTGTATTTCACAGACAATGTAAACCACGCAGTAGGTATTCATTGCTGAATAATGATATATTCAGCCTTGCAGGTTCATCCTCAGGCAATATCTTGGACCATTCTGTAAGCATCATTGTTTCCAGAATATTCAGTTTGAGCCCTTGCTCAGTCCTAAAACGTTCTCTATTGTTGGCTACATTCCAGAAAACACATTTGCCTCGTATAATAATAATAACAACAACAATAACAATAATAACATCAGCAGCAGCTGAAAACTATGTAGTGCTTCCCATATGCCAGGTGCTGTTCTGAGTGCTTATTTCACAGAAATGTACATTCTACACTCATCCTCCTGCAAGGTTATTCAGTTATACAAAAGAATTATCTCAAGAGAGCTTTACAAAACACATCCATACTACGTACAAACACTATATATTTGATAAGACATTATCAATAGAAAATGAACCCAAACACTGTCTACTTAACTATATGTTTAAAGTCCTTCTGTTTGGTTTGTAATATTAAAGTGTTTTTTTCTATAAATGGTACATTCCTTCATTTAAAAAAATAAAACATTTAGGGCCAAGCAGGGTGGCTCACGCCTGTAATCCCAGCACTTCAGGAGGCCGAGGCGGGCGGATCACGAGGTCAAGAGATTGAGACCATCCTGGCCAACATGGTGAAACCCCGTCTCTCCTAAAAACACAAAAAATTAGCCGGGTGTGGAGGCAGGTGCCTGTAATCCCAGCTACTTGCGAGGCTGAGGCAGGAGAATCGCTTGAACCCGGGAGGTGGAGGTTGCAATGAGCCGAGATCGTACCATTGCACTCCAGCCTGTGGAAAAAGAGCGAAACTCCGTCTAAAAAAAAAAAAACCAATAAATAAATAACACATTTACAGTAAATGATTCTATAATATATTCTGTTTTGAGGAACCTGAACTCAGGTGGAGATGCACAGGCAATGGACCTAGCCCCGAAGTCTGGTGGCGTCTCGGGGCTGTCCCATCTGACCGCCGAAGATGAAGGAATATGTGATAAAGCTGAAGATTGTTAAGGATTTCACAGTGTTTCCACTCTTTACTTTTAACTGTGCAATAAAAATTCATTTCCCTACTGGAACTTGGCTCTGCAGGTTTACGTTTGAAAGGCTAAAGTCACACCAAGCCATATTTCTCCCCAAGTGGAAAATAATAGACTATTTGATGTAGAGTGGATCTATGATGAAGAATGAGAGTGTGAGAAGAAAAGAAACTCTTTTAAGAAATTGAAAGTAAGACTTTGGTTTTTATTTGGAATTCCTAGAGCACTCTTCTGATGTTTAAAAATTGCCTGCCAAAAGCTCAAGCTTTATATGCAGGTAATGGACATCTTCACTCTGGTTTTGACATTTAAGAGGGTCTAGTCCTAAAAGGCAGAATCTTAATAAAAACACACTATGGGTTAAAAAAATAAAATATGGGAATTCACTGTTTTCTTACTTAAAGTAGTTATGATATCTGGCAATTCCCATTAGCACCAACCCCTACACCCCCTCTCCGCCCCGGCCACACACACATCCCAAGGGCCAAAGAAACATTGAATCTAACTTGTTGTTCTCTAATGGGTGGGTGGATGGGGTAGGCATTTGTTCACCTTGGGTCTGTGCTCACATACTTGATTCATTTTATATTATGGTGTACACTTGCCTGAGTTTCTACATGGTCTTTTAACCGCTTTGTTAACATGAATCACATTGAAGTACCAGAATTTGCTCATCTATTTCTCTGTTATTCAACATTTAAGTTGTTCTTGCTTGTTTCTCTAACAGATATCACAGCAACAATTAATTTTAAATTATACATTATAGCTTCTTTTTTTTTTTTTTTTTTTTAGATGGAGTCTTGCTCTGTCTCCCAGGCTGGAGTACAGTGGCACTATCCTGGCTCACTGCAACCTCTGCCTCCCAGGTTCAAGCAACTCTCCTGCCTCAGTCTCTCTGAGTGGCTGGGACTACAAGTGCACACCACCACGCCCAGCTAGTTTTTGTGCTTTTAGTAGAGACGGAGTTTCACCATGTTGACCAGGATGGTCTCGGTCTCCTGACCTCATGACCCACCCACCTCGACCTCCCATAGTGCTGAGATTACAGGAGTGACCACCGTGTCCGGCCAATTATAGCTTCTATTTAATTATTTCTTTAATCATTCCTGCTAGATAAATTTCTAGATGTGGGAAAACAAGGTTAAAAAATTTAGTTGTCAAAGCACAGTGATCTAAAAGTTTGTACTAATGTACAATGCTATCAACTGCATATTATATACACACAGATGCATACACACGTCTATGTGTATATTAGTTTTATCCCAACTTCACCAGCAACAGATGTTATTATTTAAACTATTTTCTCATTTAAGTTTTAAAAGTTCACATATGCTGTTAGGCTAATTTTTATCTTATGTTATTTTATATTTTATTTTACGTTATTTTTATCTTACTTTATGTTTATTCAAGTGCTGGTTTATTATTTTTATCCGCTTATGTGTGTATATTTTTTGTAGTTGGCCTTGACTCGTTTTTTTATGAAGGTCTTAAGTCTTTCCAAATATGCATGAGCATTTTCAAAGGTCATTATCAATATTAATCATATTTGTAGACATAATTCATGTAAATATTTTATCTTACATGTCTCCCCCTACATTTTAGTCTAGTTCTTTTTATTTTAATCACTGCAGTCAAAAATTTCAACATTGCATTACCCATCAGTCCGTTTCGTATTTCCTTGAATTTTGAAAAAAAATTATTTATTATTTCTTCAAAGGTAGGATATTTTCTGCTGATTTTTCTCTACAAATATATTTGTAATGATGAAACAGCCTCCTTTATTCAGGGATTATGGTGTAAAGTATGGATATAAATTAGGTTTTCTCCAAATTGCTCCCAGATTATCCCAACATTATTTATATTACAATTCCTTATCCTTTTGTTTTGAGAAGATTGCATAATAATATATTATTCTGGGTCTATTCTACTGTGCCTGTTCCTTCCTTTCATCTTTATTTTCATTTCTTTGCAATTCTACTTGGCATTTTATTGCCATGGGAGCTAATATTATGTTTTTCAAAAAGGCTAAGGTTTATTTTCTTCTACTTGGAATAGTTGTTAACATACCCACACAGGGAAGACTATGTGTTTTGTGGAACATAAAACTTACACCGTTTGAGTGCCCTGTTAAGAAAAACAAGACAAAATTATTAATACAAAGCATCCAGGCTCCCTCTGTGAAAGAGAGCAAATGAGGGGCCCTGAAACCTCTGTGTCCTTAGCTTCATGGCAAATTCACCTCTATTTTATTTTTGCCAAATGAATTTAACAATATTTGGCTGAGTTATTTATAAAAAAGGACTTTATTTATATTTCAATTGGAATCCCATTATATCTGTGAAATGGAACACGATGTTTCTCTACTTTCTTTGTCTTCTTTTTATACTCCTGATAAGACATTCTAATTTCGCTCATTCATCCAGCAGCAATTTATTGAGTACCTCTTCAATAACTTTGCAAGGAATTTTTTTATTTTTTTATTTTTTTGAGATGAAGTCTCACTCTGTTGCCCAAGCTGGAGTGCAGTGGCGCGATCTTGGCTCACTGCAAGCTCCACCTCTTGGGTTCAAGCGATTCTCCTGCCTCAGCCCCCTCCGAGTAGCTGGGACTGCAGGCACATGCCACCATGCCTGGCGAATTTTTGTATTTGTAGTAGAGACAGGGTTTCACTATGTTGACCAGACTGGTCACAAACTCCTGACCTTGTGATCTGCCTGCCTTGGCCTCCCAAAGTGCTGGGATTACAGACATGAGCCACCAGGCCCGGCCACAAGGTTTTTAATAATGATGATATGCAATTCTGTTTATTACGATTATTATGATTTCAGATTCTTGAATGTTTTATAAATGGGATCTTGAATTTCACAATGGTTTTGTTTATTTGTTTCCTATAATTAATGACTTTGCTACTTTTTTGTATATTTTTCTTATATACAGAGGGGTCTTCTTCTTCAGAGGGTTTTTTTTTTTAATTATGTTTACGTTTTCAGTAAGTTTGTCTTTTAGACTTTTTGGAGGTGGAGTCCAGTCATCTTAAACTAATCATGTTTTAAAAAAATCTAAGTGTCTCTGCTTTTCCACAATTCCCCATTGCCCTTTTTGAAAACTATATTTTTGATTGTGATAACAAAAAAATGTAACATAAAATTTGCCATCTTACCATTTTTAAGCACATAGTTGAGTAGCATTAAGCATTTCTGTGACATTGTTGTGCAACAGATCTCCAGAACTTGTGCATCTTGCAAAACTGAAACTCTGCCCTCATTAAACAACCCCTCCCCATCCCTTCAGCCCCTGGTAGCCACCACTCTGCTCCTGTCTTCATGAATTGGACTGCTCTAGGAACCCCATGTAAGTGGAATCATACAGCATTTGTGTTTTGTGACTGGTTTATTTCACTGAGTGTGACGTCCTCAGGGTTTATCCATGTTGTAGCAGGGGTCTGGATCTCCTTCCTCTTTAAGGCTGGATAATATTCCCCTCCATGCGTGTATGTGGTATTTTGTTTATCAATCTGTTGCTGCATCCCCATTGCCCTTTGATGGACCCCAACTCCTCTCCCTGCACAGCCTGGTCTTGTCTCTCCTGGCTTCGTCCCGGTTTGTCCTCTCCTGTCTAGCGCTGCATCCTCACTGATTTCTTCCTGTCCCTCAGAAGATGCCAAGTGTGTTCCTGCTCCAGGGTCTTTGCTTACACTTTCCCTCCACCCTTGATGTTCTTCCCACAACTTTCAAAGGGCTGGCTCCTCTCAGCATTCAGGTCTCATTTCCAATATCACTTCATCACAGAGGCCTGTTTACTACTTAAATAGAGGCTCGATCTCTGCCACTTTCTGCCATGCTACCTTTAAAACCCGTAATCATTACATTTACCATGACCTGCCATTCACCTGCTTACTTATTCCTGCAAACCTTGTTTCTGTCCCTCCATAGGTGTATTAGTCTGTTCTCACATTGCTATAAAGAACTACCTGACACTGGGTAATTTAGGAATAAAAGACATTTAACTGACTTACAGTTCCACAGGCTGTACAGGAAGCATGGCTGGGAGGACTCAGGAGACTTAAAATCATGGCCAAAGGCAAAGGGGAAGCCATCACGTCTTCACATGTTGGAGCAGGAGGAAGAGAGCGAAGGGGGAAGTGCCACACACTTTGGTTAAGCTTGTTCTCGTGAGCACTCACTCACTATCATGAGACTAGCAAGGGGGAAATCCATCCCCATGGTCACCTTCCACCAGGTCCCTCCCTCAACACTGGGAATTACAATTCAACATGAGCTTTGGGTGGGGACACAGAGCAAAACCATGTTAGAAGATAAACTCCATATGGGTCAGAAGATTACCTAACTGACCACTGCCTCCCCATGCTGAGAGCATCTGGCAGCAACTTATTAAATATCTCTCCAGTGAATCCATTCACCGTTATTTATTTTTCTTTTGTGTTACTGCATTGCAGGGTACTTAAAAAATATAGAAAAGTAATGGGATTGGTGGTTATCTTTGTTTCATTTTTTAACTCTTATTATGTACATGCTTATTATTATGAATTATTATGCATATTATGAATTATATTATGAATCTTATTATGAATGTGATATGTAAGGGCATTTAAACATTTTAAGGAGGGTTTCTTAAAACAATTTTGCTAGAAATCTATGATGAATGATACTAATTCTGCCTCAGCGTCTGTTTGAAATGTTATTCTTTGTTTGTCTATCCAAGCCTAAGACAAACCAGTCCCCACAGGAAGGCCTGGATTAGATATCTTCACTCTGAAATAATGGCATGCTGGAGTGTTCTCAGTGGGATCAGTTGCCCGGCGCTGTGTTAGACAATATTAATTGCTTTGTTTAAAATGAGTCACCCTTGCATTAAATGACTCTCTAAAATTATTTTGATATTGATTGGAACAATTAAAACTGACAATATCTCTTTGACTGCAAAACAGGGATGCATAAAGCCTGAACCATTTGGAAGTGCTGAAATACAGCGCTTCATGCATCTGGCTTCTTTGTTTACAACTGTTTGCCACTGACAGCAGTTAAATGATCTCAGCAATGTCTTTCCCAGACATATGCAGACATCCTGTGTGGCAGGAACCTGCCCCATCAGAACAAGAAGGCCTGCATTGGAAATCTTCACTTTATAATACCAAGGCCTGGGGGCGTGCTCAGCTCTGCCCACTGCCTAGGGCTTCCTGGGTATCCTTTCCGAAATCCTGCCTGTTTGGAGGAGGCAGCACACCACGATGGGAGCAGTGTCTGCCTCTAAATCAGTTTAGAGTAGGTGGGTATCCTACTAGCTGTACGGCCCTGGGCAGCTCATTTACCATCTTCGTACCGCCGTCGTGGTATATAGGTCTTGACAATGCTAACACGTGCTTGTCAGGGAGGTGGAGAGCATCCAACATAGGAGGAGAGTACCTGAGCCAGAGGAGATGTTCCGCAAACAAGAACTATTCTTATCATCATCCGAATCCTTGCTTGCCACTCTTCCAGTTTTTACCAATTAAGTACCCTAGTAAAAATACACCTCTCTCTCTCATTTTCTTTCTTTCCTCTGTCTGTGTTTTTTTTTTTTTTATGTTCTTGCAGTTGAACAGATTTTTTTTTTCAGTCTAATCATAGCAGCGCCCATTTGAATCCATATTGAAGCTATTGTTTCGAAACATTAGCCTGGCCCACAGATTGAATTTCAGATTTGGAACCCTTCCATCACACAGCGCTTTTGATGAAATCAGTTGACTCCTTCTGAAATTATTCTGAAACAGACCGAAAAATGAACATGAAATGTCAAGTCGTTGGACTGAAACTGAAATCTCAGTTTAGTCAGTGAAACCACATGTCATGGCTATCCTGGAAAACCTTGATAAGCTGAACACATAGCGGAGCCTTGGTTACATCTCAAAGAAGGAACCCATGATGAGAAAAGCCAGTCTAAGTGATGGCACACTCCAGCAGCAGCCTGTGCAGGGGACAACCGTGGCGCTTAATCATGGGAATTCACACTTGGTGATGAGCCCGGAGGGTGTCTAACCCAGAGCCATGGTGTATGAGATTGCCAGGGCTACCATAACTCAGTTCCATCGACTGGGTGGCTTAAACCACAGATATTTATTGTCTTTCAGTTCTGGAGGCTGGAAGTCTGAGATCACTGTGTCTGTAGGCTTGGTTCCTTCTGAGACCTCTCTCCTTGGCTTGTAGACAGTCATCTCCTCCATGTACCTTCACATGGTCTTCTTTCTGTTGAGTCTCTGTCCTAATCACCTCTTCTTATAAAGAGACTGGTCATGTAAATTAGGACTTATGTGAATGACCTCATTTTAACCTAATTGCCTCTTTAAATAACCTGTCTCCAAATACGGTCACATTCTGAGGTACTGAGGACTAAGACTTCAGCAGATGAATTTGGGGAAGACACAGTTCTGTCTATGACACATGGATTTCCTTGTCTCTCCTGGTGCTCTGTCGCCTGTCTGGTTTCTTGCAAGTTCTCTAACCTACAGAGGTAAGTGACCTCTGGCTCATAATGTGTTATTCAGATGGCCAATTGCCCTGATATTATAGTGTGGATGATTCAGTACTTTCCCCAAACTTTGAATCATTAGTGCATGAAGCTTCACATCACATTCTTAAGTTATTTTCCTTTTTTTTTTTTTTTTTTTTTTTTTAAGACAGAGTCTCACTCTGTTGCCCAGGCTGGAGTGCAGTGGCACGATTTCAGCTCATTGCAACCTCCGCCTCCCGGGTTCAAGCAATTCTCATGCTTCAGCCTCCCCAGCAGCTGGGATTACAAGCATGTGCCACCATGCCCAGCTAATTTTTGTTTTTTTTAGTAGAGATGGGTTTCACTATGTTGGCCAGGCTGGTCTTGAACTCTTGGCCCCAAGTGATCCACCTGCTTCAACCTCCCAAAGTGCTGGGATTACAGGTGTGAGCCACCGCATCCGTCCAGTTCTTTTCCTTTTCTTTCATTAATGATTACTTTAGGTAGTCTGCAATTTGAATCTACTTATTTTTTCAAGGGAGTGTTTCTGAAACACAAGGTTGAGACTAAATGTTTCTATATTTTGTAGAATGTTTTATGGCTTATTAACACATTTTAAATACGTATGTTTTGGACTCTGAAAAAGAAGGTAAACCTTACCACTTCTATTTCTGTATTGATTTCAATTTCCTGAATTGAAGTAACAATAACATGGAGAGAGGTTTTTTTTCATTTTTCACATAGACCCAGATGATGTTGAGCAGGTAGCCCAATTTAACCTTTTGTTTTTTGAATGAAGCTAATAAGACTAAATGTTGGAAAACAAAAGATATTACATTTATTTAATAACAATGCAGGTCTAAAAACCCAGGCCAGTATTAAAAGCTGAGCGAAGAAAAACAACAGGAAAGTCAGGTGAATAAAATTGGCCAAAATAGCTATAGACTCCAAAAGAGAGAACCTTGATTTGGAGAAACCAGAAAATGCCACCCTCTGCAAGAGAAGCTCACAGTGACCAGTAGAAAATTAATGAACTCAGGCACCTGTATGTATACACCAGGAACTGGGTCATTTGTCAGCGTGCTGCAGAGGCTCAGTAGTGTTTCCGGTGGTGTGTGCTGGAGAAGGTCACTTCTGTAAGGTAATACGGGGATCGAGGGTGCCTGGGTATGCAGACCTCTCTGTATATTGTTCTCCTCTCTTAGAGAGGTGAAATGCTCAATAATGCTTTAAATGCTCTGAGAGGCCCTCCTAGGAAAACAAGCAAATCCAGGTTAATTTCATTTAACCCAGCGTTTTCTACAAGGAGTTTGACTCTAGGCCTCTCTTTGTAGGACCACTTTCACAGGAGGTTAGCATAAGCCTCTCACATGGATTATCTCATTGAATTCCCATACAGCCCTACATTAGTAGGGGACTAATTTGCCACCATTAGTCCCCACATGTGATGAATAATTAAGCGGAATCTAACAGAGATGAAATAAACTAACCTCAGGGAACAGTGAGTGCTGGAACCTGGGCTGACTCCCTGCAGCCTGCACAGAGTCTGTGTCCCACACACTCCCCACCCAGGCACACCAACAGGCTCTTCTGAGCGGCCACAGGAGCTGCCCAGTTCCCAAGAGAGGTCCATCCCCTGGGTGGAGATAGAGAAACTGGACGTTCGGAGCCCAACAGCTCTCAAGTACTGTTTCTCTTAAGGCCACCCAGCCACCCCTCGTTCTCTGGTTGGTGCTCACCAATGGGTCAATGGTAGAAATTTTGTTTTCCAGATAGGTTTATTGACTTTGAGAGAAGAGTATGCTTTGCGGACTGGCCTTTGTGAATGCATCATCCTCCCCGCAATCCGAGCAGGGCTTCACCAGGTCACAAGGGAAGCACTAACTGTGGACATTCGGGAAGGGTTGTACTTCGTCATGGGGGCTGTCTTGTGCATTGGGGATGCTTGGGAGCATCCCTGGCCTCCACCTACCAGAGGCCGGTAGCACCCCTCACCCTCCCCAACAGGTTGTGGTGACTAAAAATGTCTCCAGCCATTGCCAAATGTCCCCTGGGGGGCAGAATTGCCTGGTGAGAATGACTTCAGTTAGACCATTATGTTAATTCTCACCCACCATCCATTTGCATATCTGTGAGCATGAATCAGGCTACAGGAGCACTCCCCAGTCTTGGGTGAATGGAGAAACTCGGCATTCTGAAATTGCACAATATTAGGCTGTTCTTGCATTGCTATAAAAAATACCTGAGACTGGATAATTTATAGAGAAAAGAGGTTTAATTGGCTCATGGTTCCTCAGGCTGTACAGGAAGCATGATACTGGCATCTGCTCAGTTTCTGGGGAAGCCTCGGGAAACTTACAATCGTGGTGGAAGGTGAAGGGGGAGTAGGCATGTCACACGTCACATGGCAAAAGCAGGAGCACTTTTAAATGACCAGATTTTGCAAGAACTCACTCACTGTCATGAGGATAGCACTAACGGAATGGCACTAAACCATTCGTGAGAAATCCACCCCCATAATGCAATCACCTCTCACCAGGCCCCACCTCCAACACTGGGGGATTACAATTTAATATGAGATTTGGACAAGGACAGATCCATCCATCACATAGGAAGCTGAAACTTAGTGACTGAATCTCAGGGCACCTGGATCAGTCAGTACCTCAGGAGGAACCAGAGGCCCACTGGGACTGGGCAACTGAGATGAGCCTAAGGATGATTAAGATAGTGCCAGTGGAGTTGAGGGCGTCAACAAGGAATGATGCAGCATGCTGGGCCCAGCCCAGCTGGAAGTGATTATCATCCCCGCACCTGCAGGAGCAGATGAGTAAGCAGTTTCCCGAACCTGGAATGTTGTATGGAAAGACTGCCCAAGCCAAGCTGTAGCCCTTAGGACAGGGACACAGCCTTCTGGAGCAACCTGGCATGGAGTGCCAGGGAGAAATGACTCCTTTCATACTCTTCCTCCCTCCTTCCTGTTTTTTGCTGTCTTCCTCCATTGCCCAAGGTAATAGAAAGCCAAAAGACTAAAGAGTGGTGAATGTGGAATATTGGCTCTCATTCTAGATCAGTTTTCTCCAAATTACTCACAAGCCATCCCAGCGTCATTTATTATATGATTCTCCTCCCCAAATGGAGTGCTTATTTATTGTATATTGAATTGTTACATAAAAGTCTTATTTTTGTTGATTCTGTTATGCTACATTATATACCTTTTAAAAAACTAGCTCCTCATTATTCCAATTATTTGCTTTATGACATGGTTTAATATCTAATGGAGCTAGTTGGACTAATTTTGCTGCCAAACTGCAATTTGCCATTCCCCCTTCCTCCTTCTTCATTTATTTTCCCATTGTGTGTCTTAAATGACTAACAGCCAAAACCTTTCTGATTGCAGTGGGCAGATTGCCCGAACCTTACTATGAATTTAGTACTCTTTAACACTTATCCAGGTTTTCTTTGATTTGCTTTCCTTTTCATTAAAAACAAAAAATTCTTGAAAATTATTCCTCTGCATGTTTGCTAGAATGGTTTATTTCACCTTGGATGTATGCATTTATTTCCTTTCCAAATGGAAAATTCTATAAAATTAATAAACAAGCACACCACACCCCTCCTTTTTTTAGACCAGTATTTCCAACAGTAGCCTCAGCTTTGTTTTGATCACCAGTTATGTCCTAAGTCTTGTTTGAGCAGTGTTGCTTTGTTGAGACCTGATGCTTCACCCAGACACACACCATTTGTTCAGTGTAAATGTTTTGTTTTTAATGAGAAAAATTTAGACTCAATATCTCCAAGAAAAGTAAGATTTTGATATCTGACATTACCACTCATCCTTTGGGATGTGTAAAATGCACAACATCTGGGTACAATAAACAATAATAAGGTCTAATAATGTTTTCATTGCTCAGCATCCTTTTAATAATCTGTCCACAGGTTTTTTTTTTAAATATCTCAAGCAAATAACAAGCAAGTTTCAGAACCACAGACATCATTAGCTTATATTTCCTGAGACTGATTCCGCAGAGTGAACTAGGGACATACACAGGTGAGATAAAATTTCTGCTTGAGAGAGACATTTATCATAGCACGCAGGGAAATGCCTAATGAGTTACACGAAAGCAAAACATACAGACTCTTGCAATTTTGATTTGTGCTGCATTTTGAAGCAGGCGCTGTGGGATGAAGGGTCGTGATGATTAAGCTCCAACTGGAGCCAGTGAAACAATGTAAACAATTTACCATTCAATTTGGCTAACTTTCCTTTTTTGTTTGTTTGTTTTTTTTTTAACATGTTAAGTACCTTTCGGTTTCACACAGCTTTAAAATGTACTAAATAACACTAGCAAGAATTCCACCAATGCAGCAATAAGACAAGACCATAATTTATTTGGGAAATTGACCAAAACAAAAATACATTGCTGAAAAAGGTGAAGAATGGCTTCCCCTTTCTCTTTCTCCGTTGGTGGAGCGATTCTGTGTACTTGGCTCCAGCAGGCAAAACAAGCGTTGATAAATTAGGTGTTGCAAGCACCCTCCTGCCAGGTTAGCAGGCGGGACCTGTGGCATGCTTTCCCTCACTGGCTGTCACGCTCTCTCTCTCTCTCCTTGGGGACATCAGGAAGCTGTCCAGAAAAATAATTGCTTGACATGGTGGGTGGGTCAGGACCCTTTCCAAGCGACCTAGAAGAAAGAATAAAATATTACATTCAAATATCTGTCTAGCAAACATGCCTATATTTTGTGTTTCCCATAATTCCACCATGCAAACAAGTCAGTTGATGTATATTACCTTCAAACAGGGTGTTAAGGGAATAAAAAGTAGAAATGTGTGGTCTCTTCCTTACAGAGGTACAAGTAACAGAACATTTCTAATTTAAAATTAGCCAGCAGTATGAGATACTGTTAGTGTTTATATATGAACTAAAGACTACAAAGAATGTGACCTTTTGGGGTACATCCCCCAAGCAGATTAGAGAACAGGCTCTGTGGCAACTCTGAAAGGAACCTGGCTCCAGGGGTCAGGGGCCTCTCAAGATCCTCAGCCGAGAGCTCAGGAACTAACACATCTCTCCAGCAAACATCCAGCAAACTGGAAATTGTGAGATATCTGAACAGCATCCGTGGTTTTAAAGAAGGGACCGGCCTGTACAAATCCTCCCTGTGCTGACAGCCTGCCTCAGGAGCACAAGAGAGCTCTGAAATAACCAATTCACGTTCTCAAGGAGATTTGAGGACATTCTTTAGAGAAAAGGGAACAGTATAAACTGAGAAGGATGCTTTGTAAGTTTTGTTTTGTTTCTAATCAAAGTAGCCAATGGTAGATTGGCTCCTCCAGAAAACTGAGCATTTATTACTTTTATAATCAGAAAAAAGTGCAACTATTTGCATTTTGGATTTTAAGAAGAAAAGCATACAGTTAGATACATCTCTGTGAAGATTTCAAAATTCCAGAAATACAGGCAACCTGCTGAAACAAAACAAAACAGAACAGGCATGTCACTTCTTTGTAGCAAGATATATCAGTCACAGTGGACCAGCGACTTCCCAGTGTTGAGGGAAGCATCCGATCTTGCCAAGTCTCATCCCTTCCTGTGGCCACAATCACAACGATCTCAGGAACTGGAAGGGCCCCTTGCCTCACTGTGAAAGTTGCCAGGAAAGATCTCCTGAGAACTGAGCAATGATCAAAATGTGGAAGGCAATAACAGGGAAGATTGGTATAAAATAAACCACATGAAATGGACATGAAGGAGTAAATAAACATTGATAACAAGTTTATACAACTCAACGCCTCAATGCAAAAGTAAAAAAAAAAAAAATAATACTAAAAAGAGGCCAGTTGCACTGGCTCACGCCTATAATCCCAGCATTTTCAGAGGCTGAGGCGGGAGGATCACCTGAGGTCAGGAGTTTGAGACCAGCTTGGCCAACATGGCAAAACTCTGTGTCTACTAAAAGTACAAGAATTAGCTGGGCATGGTGGCACATGCCTGTAATCCCAGCTACTCAGAAAGCTGAAGTAGGAGAATCACTTAAATGTGGGAGGCGGAGGTTGCAGTGAGCCGAGATAGCGCCACTGCACTCTAGCCTGGGTGACAAGAGTGAGGGTCCATCTCAAAAATAATAATAATAATAATAATACTAAAGAGAAATGATCTGTAATGTAAAAATAGTTTAATGATAATCATCTGCATTTTAAATTCTCACTGAGTTTACCAACAGCTTGGAAGGGAGATAGAGCAAAAGAAAAAAAACCCAATAACATGCTACATGCTTTCATCCTACGTGAGAAAGGTAAAAGACCAATGACATGCTACATGTTAACATCTCATCCTACGTGAGATAGCTAAAAGATGCAGTTTATACAAATGTTGATTTAAATATATATATATGTGTATATGTACAAATCAAACTTAAGCATTACCGTTGTTAGTGAAATAAACAGAAAACTCACAAATCGTCCAGAAAAAAGAGAACAAGTACTGCCTGGCAATATGGCAAAAGGTAGGGAAGGAAATACATTGGAAGCATGAGGGAAACATAAATAAACATCATAAATTAAGATGACAGAATTAAGACCAAGCAAATCAGTTAATATGGCAAAGTAAATGTTTAAACTCTTCTGTTAAAAGACAAACTCTTAGACTGTATAAAAGCAAATATAAACTTTTATGTTCCTCCGAACGATCCTTTTAAAATGTGAGCATCCCCGTAAAGGCAGGTTCTTGGGAAAATAATTTCCTGGAAGTGCATGTCTTCTAACACCTAAAGGACAGAGAGAAAACGAGCAAAAGGCCATGAATTCATCCATCTGCATTCACTCAGCCAGCATCTCCGGAATGACCCTGGACACTGCGTGGGTTGTGGAGAATACGATGGTGAGGAAGACACTACGTCTGCTCTCTGGAGGTGCCATTCCGGAGAGGAGCACAGACGTGGGAAGAGGTGGTGACCCCACGAAGGACACATGCTGTGAGGGGAAGAATGGCAAGCACAGGGCCAGCCTCCCCCACCTCAAGCCAAGAAATCAGTTCGAAGCCGGATAGGGTCATTACATAATTGGTCATTTGTGTCTGTAACTCTCATAGAGAAACCCAGATTAAATAATATATGCCTACACGCTCAAAATGTACCCCACTTCGTGTACGTTTCAGTTGTTAATTTTTTTTTCAGCCGGGGTCGCTTCCCTGTGTGGACGCACAGAGCCTGATTCTCCTGCACAGCTCTCGCAGGTGGATGATGCTTGGAAGCTGGTTGAACAGAAAAAGGCTCTGAGCTGCACAAGGGAAATTTTCCTACAGTAGTAGAGTCAGAAGATGAAAATAAGGGTCCAGGAAATCACTGCACAGAGCAGGGAATTGAAGCATTACCCTGTTGGGGGCGGAGGTGGTCGTTGGAAGCATGCAATTACTTTCAACTGTTTTTATAACTGGTCAGCCGTCGGGCCAGATCTAAGGCTTTCTTTAGTCAATGGCAAGGTTTTTAATAATTCTGTACATTTTCAGAGCCCTCAGAGGCAATGTGAGACGATTGCAGCTTCTAACATGTCTCACATCTGTGCAAGTGACTTAGCTTATTCCAGTTGGGGACCGGCTTAGGTTGGGCTCCCCCAGAAGCAGACCCCCAAACCAAGATGTGAGTGCAAGTCATGTATTTTAGAGGTGATCCCAGAGAGCCATGGCAAGTGAGTCGGGAAAGGGGCTGGGGAGGGTGGGAAACCAAGGCAGGGAGTTATTGTAAGCAGGTCCTCCCACCTCCCCCCAAGGGCATTCGGGCTCATCCGCTACATTCTGCTGGGGGAAGGGGAAGCTGGGTATTCACCCATTCACTCCCTTCCACCATGGTTGAGAGCAGCCCTGGGATATTAACTCCCCAGCTTGGTTGGCCATGCCTGGCCTGCAGCCGTTGAACTCTTTCGCGCACCAGGCGCAGGAGTCTGAAGGTCACAAGCTGTGGGCATGTATATGAATGGAGAGTACCTAGGTGATGCTGGTGGGGTGCTGGCAGCATCCATTAAACGACTGTGCCTCCACTCTTCTTGCTATCCCCTGCTACTGGTTTTCTTTTCACATCTTTGTTAAATTAATGCTTGTATATATTTTTTAATTTTTAAAGATACTTTTATGTTGCTCAGGCTGGTCTCAAACTCCTGACTTCAAATGATCCTCCTGTCTCAGCCTCCCAAAATGCTAGAATTACAAGCATGAGCCGCTGCACCTGGCCGGTGCCTTGTGTCTTATTCTGCTAAACTGCTGTGGCTTCACTCCGTTACACTATCCCTCCCTCCTTCCTTCCCCCTACTTCCTTCTTTCCTGTCTGCAAACATTTACTGAATGACCACTCATTTCAGCCCTGGTGATGAAAGATGACTGGACCTTTACATGCACAGATTCTTCACGACACTGTATTGGCAAGGCTAGGAGACAGGCATGCGTGAAGTACTGTGGAACATGGAGCTAGCGTCTTCTAGCTCGAAAGTAACTGCCAGGGAACTGGATGAAGTGACTCCTGAAAAGGCAGTGCAAATACATGCGTCAAGCTCAGAGCGTGCAAGGTGCTGGTTGAATGTGACGCTTGATTATGACAGCAGGTGACAGGTGGGCTGATGTGTTATGAGGAGTCTCTGCTGCTCCAAGTTCCCATCACTTTCCCAGCAAGGAAGTCAGGAGATGAATGACCTCCGCTGTTGAGGACGGAGGAGGCCACAGTACATGCTCTATTGATGCATTTTCCAAGTGGAATTCAGGTCGTAGCGTAAACAGTTTGTGGAAACTTGAAGGAAGACATATGACAGACGACATGCTCTTTAAACAAAGTAAGTCCACTGTCACCTCTCCTTAAATCCCGTCCTTCCCAGAGAATGTTCCCTGAGTGTCTAATGTGCACATCGCATATCATTCAGCCAGATGTTCAAGCCAACCTTGTGCGGACCTCTCTGTCATCCCTTGAACTCAAACTTCACTGTATAAAATGAACCCTGGGGAGCCTATTATAATGATATTCCTAGGCCCTGTTCCAAACCTACTGAATCAGAATCTCTGCTGGTGGTCCCAGTACTCTCAGGTTTAGGCACTTCTTATGCAGCCAACTGTGCTTTCTCTGGGTTAGAAGAATGATACACTCATTCATCCATCTATTTATGTATCTGCCCATCCATCCATCCACCCATCCACCCATCCATCCATTTATCCATCCATTCGACCATTTATCTATCCATTATCCATCCCCATCTGTCCATAAATTCATCCATTCATCTATCCATTTATTCACTTAAAAATATTCATTGAGGACCTACTATGTGCAAGGCACAGTACTAGGCAGTGGAGCTACTGAACAAAACAGACAATAACTCCTTCCATCAGAAATGTCACTTTCTTAGGAGGGAGGCAGACAAGAAAGTGCCAGATAGGTCAGGTATGTGGTATGTCAAGAGTAGTAAGTGTTATGGGAAACCTAAAGCAGGGGAGAGGGATGTAAAATGTAAAGGGGCAACTGAAATTTTAACAACAGTGGCTGGAAAAACATCCTCTGAGAAGGTGACATTTGCATTGAAGACTTAAGGTGAGACAGCCCACCATCAACATGCTCACTGGGGAGAGAATTCCCCCCAGAGGGACCAGCTCCATCTGGCAAGGCTCTAGAAATAGAGAGAAAGCCAGCACAGCTGAGCTGGGTGAGTCAGAGGTGAGGGTTGGGGTGTGAGATCATAGAGGTAGGGAGAAGCTGAGGCCACTGGGGGACTTTGGGTTATTCCCTGGTTGAGATGAGAAGCTCTTGGAGGAACTGGAGCCGTGGAGCCCCTTGATCTGATGCGTGCTTTCACAGGATCGCTCGGGCTGCTGTATATAGAATAAACAGAAAGGTGGGGAAGTAGATTCAGGTAGTCTCATTGGGAAGCAACCACAATGAAGTTCTCAGACCAGCAGAGAGTGTTCAAATTTTTTTGCTTTAACAAAAGGATTTTCATTCAGAAATGGATGTGACAAATAAGCAATAAAACATATGAAAAATACAAAACATACTCCAGATAGAAGATGCTGGGTGTGTTAGTCCATTCTCATGCTGCTATGAAGAAACACCCAAAACTGGGTAATTTATAAAAGAAAGGGGTTTAACTGACTCACATTTCTGCAGGGCTGGGCAGGCCTCAGGAAGCTTACAATCATGGGGGAAGGGGAAGCAAACATCCTTCTTCACGTGGTGGCAGCAAGCAGAATTGCAGAGTGAAGTAGGAGAAAAGCCCCTTATAAAACCATCAGATCTCTTGAGAACTCACTCACTATCATGAGAAGAGCATGGTGGTAACCGCCCCCATGATTCAGTTACCTCCCACCAGGTCCCTCTCATGACACATGGGATTATGGGAACTACAATTCAAGATGAGATTTGGGTGGGGACACAGCCAAACCATATCACTGGGTATCACAAGGCCACCCCAGGCTGACTGTGCTCCCCACAATCCTAGGGGCACCATTGCATGCACATTGGAGCTGTGCATGCAACAGCCCTGCTTGCGCTGGGGAATTAGCAGGGAATGAAGCTGGGACTCTGAATATGTTTGGAAGGTAAGGCCAACAGGCTGTCTAGCAAGATCCCTTTCACAGTGGAAATGGAATCATCTTTTGTCATTTTCCTCATGTGGGTCCCCTCTGCAGAGCAGTTTCAGTGTAGAACTTTCGTTTGGATTCTCAAGAACCAGCAGAAAGTCACCGAGTGCTGCCCTGGTTTTGTCATCAGTCATCAATCTCCCAAAAGCCTGGGGAAGATAACATGGAGAGTGAGCCCAGATGTATCTTTGGAGACAAGGTGCCCATTAATAGAATGTCATATTTAGTCAATGACATTGTAGGAATTTGTAAGTGTTTTCTGAAGGGAAAAACATTTTGTCTTTGATGGATTTTCTGTTTTACAGACATAATTAATCACACGTCTTAAGAAATCAATTTCTCTAATAGCAAAAATAATCTATGTTTTGCCAACTGGAAACACCACTTTCATTTAAGAAACACTCTCCATCAGTTGATTGTACTTCTTGGCGCCAGAAGCAAGGATGCCGTCCATATGCTCAAATTATAATGATTCACTGAAGAAATATGAAGTTCTCAGACCAGCAGAGAGTATTCAAATGCTTTTGCTTTAACAAAAGGATTCTCATTCATAAATAGATGTCACAAATAAGTAATAAAATACAAATAAACAATACACAAAGTATACAAAACAATTGTTTTGTATACAATTATTCAACTGTTTTCAAACTTCTGAGGAATAGGCATATTCTGAAGAGTGTCATGTGATAATGTAGAATCAAAGAATTGAACTCATATGCAGATGTTAACCTAGTCCCCTTCCCCTGCCCCCATGGCAGGACCCCTCTTCAGTATCTTCAGGAAATGGGCTTCTACTCCCTCTCCCACCATCAGGGGAGGAAGAGGCTGACACACTGCCTGCTGTTTCCTAACTGAATAGTGCTGGCTGTGGGAAAGCCCTGCTTATTGCCCATCTACCCTCTTGTCATCTCCCCATTGGCACTGGTTAGGTTTTCTGGAATTACAGTTCTTTTCTCAAAAAGGTGAAGCTGGCTATCAAGTCAGTACTAAACAATCACTTTTCTGAGCTCACACTTTCCTCATTCCATCAGCTGCAACAGGAATCCAGTCTTGGTGAATTTTGTTGTTGTTTTTTTTTTAGACGGAGTCTCACTCTGTCGCCCAGGCTGGAGTGCAGTGGTGTGATCTCGGCTCACTGCAACCTCTGCCTCCAGGGTTCAAGTGATTCTCCTGCCTCAGCCTCCCGAGTAGCTGGGATGTGTGTCACCACACCACCTAATCTTTGTATTTTTTTTTTTTAGTAGAGATGGGATTTCACTATGTTGGCCAGGCTGGTCTCAAACTCCCGACCTCAGGTGATCCACCCACCTTGGCCTCCCAAAGTGCTGGGATTACAGATGTGAGGCACTGCGCCCGGCCTCAAAAAGGTGAAGGTGGCTATCACGTCAGTACTAAGAATTCACTTTTCTGAGCTCACACTTTCCCCATTCCATCAGCTGCAACAGGAATCCAGTTTTGGTGATTTCTTAAAGAAGCCATTTGAACCGAGGCACAGCGTCCCAAAGGCACATGGCCTCCACAGAGCTCACCATGTGCTTTCCACGTCTACCCCAGGTTTCCAGAGGGAATGAGGGCTGACACTTACTGAGAGTCACCTCCTTCTTGCCCTGGGGTTGAAGTGGGGTCACCTTGGGGGAAGAAGTCCTACTTCTCTGAAAACAGCAAAGGAACTAACACTTGGCTCACCCCGACTCAGCTGTGCAGGCTTTGTTGGAAGAGAAAACCCCGCATCCCTAATCCATCAGGGTCTGGAAGAAATCTCACAAGAGAGAATGACTTGATTTTAAAATTCTGACTGCCTTTGTCATCCTCCTGCCAGGCCTGACCTTTTGCAGATATGCTTTTAATTAAGCAAGGGTTTTGCTCAGCCTCCTCCCACCTTCTTCAGTTTCCAGCGATGGTGCCAGATTGTTCAGACAACTTCTTAAATTAACACGACGGCTGCCGGTGAACTGGGGGCTTCGATAGGAGGTACCATTGCCTGCCTTTCTGTGCTTGTCACGGCTGCTTCCCTGCAGACTGAGATCCGGGGCGCTGGGGTGACAGAGAGCACGTGGCCACATCGACGGGTCACAGGGAGGACCTTGCTGTGTGCTGCACATATTTGTGACCTGACCAATGGCTGGCAGGCTGCATCCTGGACTGAATCTAGAAGACACGCCTCTGGGGTGAAGAGGGGTCAACAAAGCAGCTCGTGTTCCCTGCTCCAAAGGACGCAGCTGCAGAGTGTTTTGGTCATGGAGAATTGCTACTGTCCCCAACTCAGAACTTGGAACAAGCTGTCTCGTCTCCAAAATACAAAGAAAAAAAAAGATCAACAGGAACACAAAGTGAGGTGAGGAAAAGTGCACTTGTGCAGCAAGCCCGCTGTTCCTGCCATGAGGAAATGCCGAAGTCACTTAGAACTGACGGCTGAAATGATTGTGGCAAGTGCTTTCTTGCCACACTGGATGAGGTGGCATTTCCCTATTAAAGTCCCTTACCATTTTCTAAGGGGTGCAGTTTAAGGTCATCTTTTTGTGAAATACCTAATTGTACTAACTAAGCCTCCTTTTGGAGAGAACTGACCCTGCTCTTCTCCAAAGGTAAATATTGAATGTGACAGTGGGAGAAAATCATTCAAGTTGCTATTGACACGCTCTGATAAACATTTGGCAAGCAAGAATCTGGTTTGAAATCCACACACCCAAAGTCCTAGGTTGATCACTGTATTCATCTCTAACACAGGTACCTGCAAACAGCAGTCTGTTACATGGGTTTCCTTTGAACTAGGAAGGCTGGCATCCTTCCAAAGGGCCACTGGGTCTAAGGTCCAGCTGCCTGCTTGGTTGCAAAACCTTCTCTTGTGTCTAGAACGTTGGGAGATATCATGGCCTTCTTATGCCCGTAGGCCAGCCCATTGATTTAGAACGCAGTTAACAGACAGAAATACAGACACGTTTGCTTCTAAGGTCTTAGGAATGAAATTCCCTTTAGAGCTCACCTGAAGTGGAGTATTAAATGCCTCCTTGCAGAAGGGTTGCTCCTACATTTGTCCTGTTGTGATGCGTGCCTTTGACACACAGCAAACACCTAGGATCCTAGAATGTCACACCAGCAAGGCCCTAAGGCATCACGCTTCTTCTGATGACAAACCTATAGCCCAGGGTGCTATGTGACTGGCTCAAGGCCCCACAGCAAGTTGACCTCAAAGCTGCGCCCAGGCTCCTGGGCTGATAAGCCCACACCCCCCATCCTGCCCTCCCAGGATCCTCCAGACCCTTTAAGAGGAGGAGACGCTGACCTGGGCATTTGGAGAGACACAGTCTTCCTGGACTCGGGGGTGGGAGGGGTAAGGACAGTCGCCGGGTTGCTGACTCTCTTTACAGTCTCAGGAATTGTACCTGTTTAGGGTCCCTCAGTTTTGCAGCCAATGCCAAGGCAGGTGAGGAAAACAGTCCCGGCCTGCTGTGTGTTGCTGGGACACTTTACCACAGATGTCACCTTCGCTCTCCTGACTCACCTAATGCTGACAGTGGCGCCCATGGACCAGGCTTTCTTCCCACACGTCCTGAAATGCTCATTTATCAGTGGAAACTCCCTTTGCAGCACCTCAAGGAATTTCCCCCTTCAAGGGTCAGTGAATGACAGCCAGAGCAGCCTATTGTATATGGTATTGTCAGACTGAAATATAGTCGAAGAACTATCACCCAATGAATGGTATTAGACCTGCATGGGGTAGTGCCAATGGGAATGGGAATTCCAGCCCCTTATCTTCCAGAAGAATTCCTCGGACTCCATGGAAGGCCATCGTGCCACAAAGCAGTTCACCGCTGCTGCTTCCCTTGGAGGGCTGTGTCTCAGTGCAAGATGCAAAGAAGTGGACTGGGAAGCATGTTGTCCAGCATTGGTCACCTCACCTGTCCAGGTGGGTGCTCCCTTCTGCAGCTGTCCCCATGGCTTCTCCCCATGAGGGTGGACACCCAGGCAGTGTTCCAGTGTTCACAGAGGCCACTGGCTCAGGAACGGTGCCCCAATTCATCTCCACCAAGAAGGAAGGACAAAGATCTACTTGCATCCTCAAATAGCATACTTTGAGATTTTAGGAGCACTTTTCTACGGGAAATACTGAAAATGGACTTTTGAACCTCAGGAGAGAAAGAGAGAGAGCAAGTCAGGCTGAGAAACATGTTTCCCAGCAAGCAGCAGCCCGCCTGAATCCCCGCACCTACACATGGGGTGGCCTTCTCGTGGAAGACTGTGGGAACCAAGACTAAATAAATGCTAAGCACCCTCCGTGCTTCTAAAACGCAAGGCTGGCAACAATACAAAATACAAACTGAAAAGAAAAGCAAACAGGTAGCCCTTCCAGCTGGGCATTGCCCCAGGTGTCTGAATAATTTTGTGATTGAATCAGGCACCTGCCTATAGCATTGTAGTTTATTCCTCCTCAGCTAAAGTGACACACTTAACGAGAATGTTGCGTTAGTGTCTGGGCTTCTTCAAAAACAAAGGTGAATAGAAGGGGCAAGAATGGAAGAGGGCATGCAGGATTTGCTCAGGACTGTTTGCTTTTGCCCATGGAAACTGCAGTGGCCTCGAGAAGCAGTTGAGTGGGTTGTATAACCCTCAGCTGCTTCGGTCTCAACAGGGAAAATACTGTCCTGGGTAAGCACACCTTGGGTTTTTTGTTGTTGTTGTTTGTTGTTGTTGTTGTTTTAACTGAATCAATTTCTTAGAAAAATGAAGTCTCCATAGCATTTGTTTTCCATTTTTAAGTTGTTGTAAGAGCAATGGAGTGAAATGGAGATGGAACTGCCTCCCAGTGCCTGTGATCTTCACCCACCTGCATCCTTCATCTGTCTCCGTGTCATTCCCCCTTTATCACACTGTGACCCCCTCTCTGATCACAATCTTTAGTTACACTATCATTACTCACCTCCCAGACAGACTCTGTAGATTTCAAATGTCAAAATCAAGGAATTCTCCACAAGATCATTTAATCAGGAAAACAGAGAGAGAAAGTGAAACATAAATGAATTACAACTCACATTTTCCACACCCTCTGCACCCTCTGTGGATGCTAGACTTCAGCCAAGTCTCCTTCCTAACCATGTGTGCTGCTTGTTGAACTATAAACTAAAAGGTTTGTTTCCAGGGTTATGTTACTGTTGGCTGATAGCGTATCATTTCAAGGGGGTCCATTTTTCTCAGCTTGGCTCAAATCACTTTGGCAGGTTTAATCTGGTCTAACAGCTTTGCTATTTACTGCTGGAATTTCTGTATCTTAAGAGTACCCTGGGAATTTAGCTTAGTGGCTAAAAGATTGACTTATAGCTCCAAACCAGGTGGAAGTCAGGATGCACTGAAAATATACACAAGGATATATTGCAGAATTATCTCTGCTCTGAGAGCATTCCCATGGGCACGGAATTAATTTCTGGTTTTTAAACTGTGCAAAAGTTACTGTATGAATCTAGAGATTTAGAGCATTCCTCAGGTTGAAAGTGGAGAGCTAGGCTGGGGAAGGAGCGGGGACTGGGACACACACAGACCTGGGCTCTGTGATTCACTAGTCCTGTGATCTTGGGTGTGTTCCTTGATCACTTTGAGCTTTCTTCTCCTCATTTGCACAAGAGGATAATAAATCCCCAGTGGAGAGTTGTCCTGGGGATCTAGTGAAGCAATGCTCTGGGGATACAAATTCGTAAGTCTCTGTCTCTATTTAGAAGACTCTCCATCCCCTCCTCTATCTAAATCACTCTCACCTTCTCTCTGTTTATAAAATATGTTTTAAATGTTAGAGAGCCTGAGACTTATGAGGACCATCAGAGTAATAGTGACCCAATCTTTGTAGATGGGACCAAGGTTGATCAAGATTTTTCACAAATTTGTTTCATTCCACTCTTCCAAACGTCTTTGGAAGAGCTCATTCTTACTTCTGTTATCTGCTGAAGAAGCCATGCTACATAATTGAAGATAAGCAAAGCAGGGTTCTAATAATCATAAGATAACAATAATGGCAACGATAACAAGGATGATGATGATGATGACAGCTAACCTTCACTGGGGGCTTCCTTGTACCTGATATTCTATTAAGTGGCCCAACATAGAGTTACTCATTTAATACTCACAACACCTTATTTGATAGGACTATTATGATCCATATTTTATGGATGAGATCATCATGTTTCAGAGATGTCCAAGGTCACCAAACAAGTGAGAAGCAGAACAGCATTCAAATCCCATCTTTTTACTCCATCTCCATATCAAACCATGGTCTAATTATCTTTCTACTGTCTCAAGTGATAGATGACATTAGAGAAGAAAGGTTACCTTTGTAGAAAATAAAATCATCAGGAAGATTTTTAAAGGAAGAAACAGTAAGATCATTCAGCAAATACTTTGGGTGTCTATTAAGATTAGGTGCTTCATTGGACATTGGGAAGCCCTTGAAATCACCCAGGTGAGAGATAGCAGTAGCCAGGTGTATCAGATACTTTCCGTTGTTCCTCATCTGTTTCCCGCTTTCAGCTACTTGGTCTGTATCAGCCACTGCTCTGACCAGCTTTCCATGGATTACAATGAATCACACAGGCACAGCAAAAAATTCATCCAGAATATATACAGAATCCATACAAAAAAAAAAAAAGACAATAAGATTTCAAGATGGACAAAGTGTTTGAAAAGTCATTAAGTAAAAGAGGAAATCCAAATGTCCAATAAACTTACATAAAGGTGCTCAACTTCATTAGTTATTTTGGAAATTCTCGTTAAAACCAAAATGCGATGCTCCTCCATACCCATCAAAATGGCTACAATGGAAAGAGTGGAAGCGGTTTGAAGCTACAAAAACTTTCATACACCACTAACAGAAGGATAAACTCACACAATCACTTTGGAAAATTGTTTGGCTGTATCCACCAAAAACACATGTGTGCCTTATGATTCAGCAATTCTGCTCCTGGGTGTACACCAACAGTAACACATGGATATGTTCACCAAGAGGAATGTTCACTGTGACACTATTTGTAATAGTCCCAAATTGGAAGCTTGACAAAAGCCCATGAAGAGTAGAATAGATAAATAAAATATGTTAGCATCATATAATCGAATGTCACACAGCAATGAAAGTGAACATTATACACAGCAGTATGGAGAAACTCACAAACATAATGTTGACCAAAAGAAACTATCAATAGAAGCCATTCATTCCAGCACAACAAAGTTTTAAAATATCTTTAAAAATTAATGAATGTTATTAGAAATGAGGACAGTGGGTCTTCTGGGTTGGGGAGAAGTAGGGAGTGCCTGAAAAAGGGTCTAAGTGGGGCTTCGGGGGTGTTGGTAATGCTTTGTTTCTTGATCTAAATGCTGAGTACCTGGTTGTATTAGTCCATTTTCACACTGCTGATAAAGACATACCTGAGACTGAGTAATTTACAAAAGAAAGAGACTTAATGGACTCGTTCTTTAGGAGCACTTTAGGAGGCTGGGGAGGCCTCACAATCATGGCGGAAGGTGAACAACACATCTCACATGGTGGCAGACAAGAGAAGAGAGCTTGTGCAGGGAAACTCCCCTTTTGAAAGCAATCAGATCTTGTGAGATTTATTCACTATCAAGAGAAAAGCATGGGAAAGACCTGCCCCTGTGATTCAATTATCTCTCACTGCATCCCTCCTACAACACATGGAAATTCAAGATGGGATTAAAATTTTTTAAAATGAATAAAATGCTAATGTGACTTATACTGATTAGTGTGGTTGCATTTGGCCACTCTTTGTGATAAACTTACTTGAATAACCCAAATGAACAATAGCTCCTGGCATTCTTGCTCATATGTAGCCCCCTCCTACACTGTCTCCAGACTTGGCCATGTGACCAGCTTCAACAAATGGTTCAGTAAGTTTTCGCATGCTGAGTTTGTTTTCTTGGAACGCCTCTTCTTGGAACCTGGCCACCAGGCTGTGAGGAAGCCCAAGCAGCCATCTGGAGATGCCCATGTAAAGTTCCCTCCTCTTACGTGCAGATAAGCATGCCAACTTTGGGAACTGTAGAGGTGATTAAGTGAGTTAGTATACACAAGTGGACACACAGTGAAAGGCAGGCTCTAGCTGCTTACCTTGACCAAAAAGATTTCCTTCCATTTCTACAAACTCGTACGTTGCCTTCTTCCACACTGCTCAAAGTTCGCCTTTTCTAGGAAGCTATTTGGCACTTCCTAGTCCTCCTCTATCCATCAGCACAGCCTGCACAATTCAGCACAGGAGTATTTGGTTGTGCTCTGGAGCTGGATACTTTAACAGTGAGTCATTGCACTGTATGGCACTGAGAGGCAGTTTTGCCCTTCATCTCATCTGGGCTTCATCACAATGCTATGTGAATTGGGCAGAGTAGATACTATCACATCCATCTCAAAGATGAGAGAACTGATGCGTGGAGGGCTGCCGTTCTCTGGCTGGCCCTGTGAGAGGAGTGGTGGGATCCAAAGGTGGGCCTTCCCCTTCTCTGGTTGCCTTGAACCCCAGGGAAGGATCTGGTGCTTCTTTTCCTTGGTATCTCCTCTCAGGCATCTGCTCTTCCTGGACCCACCAAGACACTCCAGTGCTCTCGCCAATGTTGAACCCAGGACTTTGCTCAATAAAGCTTCTCGATTATGATACTAATAATGCAGCACTGAAACTGAGAGATAGGACGCTCTGCTGAGAATCAGAGGGATGGGTTTTCTCCACATTCACTGAAGAAGGTGCTTCATCATCCACAGAGGTGTCAGTCCTTAAGCACAGCCTGAATGCCACCTGCTGTTGCTGCTTCCGCTGGCTGCCGCTTACTGACCACTGGTTCCATGGGCTCTGTGGTACACAGATGGAAGCATCCTTTCTCCACTGGGGCTTCTCACTGTGACCAGGACTAAGACAGGGAAATAACCAAAGGATAGTGGGATCAGAGCTGTTGACGGCACACACACGGTGCCATGCAAATCCACAGATGAGGAGAAGCTGGGCAAACTATGTGATGATGTTCATCTTCATTTTGCCCCCCAAGAACCCCCAGGAGAAGGAAGTAAGGATAAACCTAGCAAGATCTGTAGATGCTCTCCAAGACATGTTTATTTCACCTACTTTTCCATTCCCATTGAAGTGGTCCAGGCCCAAGGCCTGTAACCCCCAGCCAGAGTGTGGTGCCCTCCCCAGCCTGGCTGCTTCCTTCAGCCCTGCACCTCCCCTGCACTGGCACATGGTTGCCAGGCTGGCCTCCAGCACAGTCTACACTTCCCACAGCCTCCTCCACAGGCCGTCATGGCTCCTGCAGCCTTTAGCAGCATTTCCCTACTTTTTTCTCACTGCAAAGCTATCTTTGGCCCCAAAGTGTCTTGGCCACCGTGACCTCACAGGGAACAGAGGCAGCTGACACAGATTTGTCTCCTTGATCAGGCTTTAGCCTAAGTATGACGTAGTCAGGAAAACCCTCTCTGGGCTGGTGGCCTGGGGCCACATTGGTACCGCACTATCTTCTTGCAAACTATGGGTGCTCACATGAGGGAACATTCCAGGCATTTGCTTCCTGTGTTAAACAGGACCCTCTACAAAGGCAATGGTGGTGTCCGTTCTGTTCACAATGACAGGCTGCACTGAGCAGAGGATGGGGCCTGTGGCTGGTGTTTCCTAGGTGGCAGCTGGATGGCTACTGGTTCCAGAACCATCCTCTGCATTTGGAGGTCTCTGTCCAGGAAATTCAGGCTCCGCTACATCAGGTTTTATGCTAGAAGCAAAAGGAGATTCAAACAGGTTTGAAATGACAGGTTGGTGACTTACAGGTTGGTAGAGGAGACAGACTTTATTAACAAGGGCTTCAAGCCTGGGCTCCTCTGTGCCCCTGCAGAGCATGAGGCCATCTGTCGTGCCGGGGTGCCTCTCTACCACCATTGCCCTGTGGAGCAACTCCTTCGCTGGCATTTTCTGTGACTACTCTGAGTAAGTCTGTTGAAGCTAGTATTTGTTGAACACTCATCTGAGTCAGGCACTGTACAGGCAGTTTCATACCTGATCCATACAAGAGCTCCAAGTCAGAGGAAAGAAGGCGAGAGTTGGAGATGTGAAGTCACTTGTCTAACTAACGTCCAGCAGGGAGAAAATGGGAGAGGCTGCAATGGAGAGAGGTCTGCGCGATGCTGTAACCAAATATGCTCAGTTACAGAGAACAGAGTCATGCTTGCCAGTTTAGAAAGGGATTTACCTCGGCCGGGCGCAGTGGCTCATGCCTATAATCCCAGCACTTTGGGAGGCCGAGGCGGGTGGATCACAAGGTCAGGAGATCGAGACCATCCTGGCTAACACAGTGAAACCCCATCTCTACTAAAAAATGCAAAAAAATTAGCCGGGCATGGTGGCGGGCGCCTGTAGTCCCAGCTACTCGGGAGGCTGAGGCAGGAGAATGGTGTGAATCCAGGAGGCGGAGCTTGCAGTGAGCTGAGATTATGCCACTGCACTCCAGCCTGGGTGACAGAGCAAGAATCCATCTCAAAATAAATAAACAAACAAATAAATAAATAAATAAAAGAAAGAAAGGGATTTATCTCTGTTACTAAATTGATAACAGAATCACCGAGGAGCTGAAGAATGATCCTAGGTGAGCTTCCAGGACCAACTATGATGCCACAAACGTAGGCTGTTAAGGAAGCTGCCTGTCAAGCAGGGCCCCAAGATGTCACTGCTGCCTCCAGAATGCTGCCCTCCACCCACTGAACTCAGTTCTGAATGCAGGTCTTGAACAGTGCTTCTAATTGGCAGGAGATCAGCTGCAACCAGAATCTTGGCTCTGAGAATATCTGGGAAATAGTGGTTTTAGCTCTCTAGCCTCTGTAGAGCAAAAAGGCATATCCAATAGAGTGGGAGAAAAGAAACCTTGGAGAGGGTAAGTCAGAGGTAGTCCCAAATATCAGTCCAACGTTAAATTGTGATTTCGTGTGTGTGTGTGTGTGTGTGTGTGTGTATCTGGTGTGGTATAAGTTTGGGTGGGGTGGAGGTGATCGTATGTGTGCATTCTCTCTACCCTCCTTCCATGCATATGCATCCAGGAGAGATGGGTCCACCTTCTCTCCTTCTGGCACATGCCCCCATATTTCATCTTATCTAACGGTCTTTGTGTCTTGCCAAACTTCTGACTGTGGGGGCCACTGCTAAATGCCTATCCCTAAGGCATTCTCTACTTCCGTACTTCAAACACCCAATATACACTCTTCCCTTTTTCCTTGTCGACAGAAGCCCAGTGTATCTCAGAATGTGTTCAGGACCTCTTGCAGCTCAGGATAGACTTACAAGATGGTTCTGGCCAAGAAGATTTAAGTAGAAGTTTAAAAGGTGAAGCTTCTAGAAAAGCTATTGTTTTCCTAATGAAAAGGGACCATTAGCTTGCATTTCCTTTTGATTTTTGTCCTTTCCTATTAGGTCTTACTTCCTGGAAATGAAACATGTTGCCTAGAGGTGGAGCACCCATTCAGTGAGCCTGTGAGGAAGGCCATTTACCAAGAACAGGAGAAAGCTAGAAGGAGCCCCTATCTCTGACTGCCCTCGACAGCCCACACAAGAACTCACGCTGGAAAAAGAAAGCCTTGTTTCGGTAAGCTCATGTGTGTTTAATTTTCTGTTTTTCTGATACACACGAACCCCAGAGAGTCTTCTCTGAACTCAATCTTTGTATACTCAGTTCCATGGCCTAATGGAATTTTAGGGTCAAAAGAGGGTTTAGAGATTACTTAGCTACAGTCATATACTGCCTTATAGATTATTAGCACTCAATGTATGTGTGTCTAGTCTACATGGTTAGTATTAAATTCTCTGAGGATGGAAACTATATGTACATTTAAATGTTTGTGTTGAAAATGTTTTTCAAAACCTTGCTAAGTAAATGAATTCACAGAACCTTTCGCAATGTTTCTGGAGAAACATTTTTTTTGAAAGTGCATGGATTCTATGAAAAATTTGGGGAGGATAGAAAGAAAAAGAAAAATCCTATGCAAAGGTTAAATTTTGAAACTCTTGTTAAAATAAAATCCTTAGCCAAATTAAATTTAACAGAGTTTATTTTATTTTATTTTTGAGACAGAGTTTCGCTCTTGTTGCCCAGGCTGGAGTGCAGTGGCCCTCATGATCTCGGTTCACTGCAACCTCTGCATCCCGAGTTCAAGGATTCTCCTGCCCCAGCCTCCCAAGTAGCTGGGATTACAAGCATGCACCACCACGTCTGGCTAATACTTTGTATTTTTAGTAGAGATGGGGTTTTGCCATGTGAGCCAGGCTGGTCTCCAACTCCTGGCCTCAAGTGTTCCTCCCACCTCAGCCTCCCAAAGTGCTGGGGTTACAGGCACAAGCCACAGCGCCCGGCCTAAATTTAACAGAGTTTAATTGAGCAAAGAATGATTCATGAATCAGGTAGCCTCCCCAGCCAGAGTAGGCTCAGAGAGTCCAGCATAGCTACGTGGTGGAAGATGATTTATAGACAGAACAAAGGAAAGTGATGTACAGAAAATGGAAGTGAAGTACAGAAGCAGCCGGATCGGCTCAGCATTTGTCTTATTTGAACACAGTCCGAACAGCTGACCACCATAGATTGGCCAAAACTCAGTGATTGGCACAAGGGTAGGTTATAGTCTGTTTGCACTTCCATTTAGGTTGTAGTTCACGATGTACAGAGAAACCTTAGGGCAATCTTAAAATATTGGCTGGTGACATTACTTTTAATGGCAAAAACTACAACTACTTTTGCACTAACTTTTGCACCAATACGTAAGGAGGCAGTTTTAGGCTAAAATCAATTTAACAGATTTATTCTGAAAACTTGCTTTGTCTGTTGCTGCATAAAAAACAACCTCGAGGCTGGACGTGGTGGCTCACGCCTGTAATCCCAGTACTTGAGGAGGCTGAGGCGGGCAGATCACCTGAGGCCAGGAGTTCAAGACCAGTCTGACCAACATGGAGAAACTCCGTCTCTACTAAAAAATACAAAGTTAGCCAGGTGTGGTGGCGCATGCCTGTAATCCTAGCTACTTGAACCGGGGGTGCTGAGGTTGTGGTGAGCCGAGATCACGCCATTGCACTACAGCCTGGGTAACGAGAGCGAAACTCCATCTCAAAAACAAAACAAAACAAAAATCAACCTCGAAATGTAGTGGATTCAAACAACCGTGATTTTATTTGTTCTTGATTTTCTGGGGCTAGAATTTGGGATGATGTTTCTTCTGCTTCACGCAGGTTGGCTGGGATTACTTACTCGGCTGCATTCAGCTGCTGCCTGGGCTGGGCTGGGAGGCCAAGAAGGCTTCACTCACAAGCCTGCCCATGGGTGCTCCTGCTTCTGCCAACTTCTATTGGTCAAAAAAGGTTGCAGGACCTGCTTAAATTCAAGGGAAGGGGAAATAGGCTCTTCTTTTTTTTTTTTTTTTTTTTTTTTTGAGACGGAGTCTTGCTGTGTCACCCAGGCTGGAGTGCAATGGCCAGATCTCGGCTCACTGCAAGCTCCGCCTCCCGGGTTCACGCCATTCTCCTGCCTCAGCCTCCCGAGTAGCTGGGACTACAGGCACCCGCCACCTCGCCCGGCTAGTTTTTTTTGTATTTTTTAGTAGAGACGGGGTTTCACCGTGTTAGCCAGGATGGTCTCGATCTCCTGACCTCGTGATCCGCCCGTCTCGGCCTCCCAAAGTGCTGGGATTACAGGCTTGAGCCACCGCGCCCGGCCGGAAATAGGCTCTTCTTAAGGAGAAATAGCAAGGCTGTAATACAAAAGAACATGTATGATGGCAGAGAGTGCTGTCACTATCTCTGGAGACAAATCTACCACTCTAACTTTCACTTCTTTACAAGCCGAGATTACCCTGCAAATTGGAATTTTTATATGTGAGGAAAAATTAATATTTATAGGATCCCTACCATATGCTGAGTGCTGTGCTAACTACTTTCACGTAGAATTTCTCCTTTGCTGTGACCTATATTTTCTGTAGACCTAATCTCTGGGTTCATTTGAACCATCTGCTGATGGAAAGGCAGTAGCTCACAGCTGGTCCATCCATAAAGGAGGGTGCATGACAATTCCAACAGGTGGAACCTCTCCAGCTTCCTTCCATACTCAAGAACAACCCTAAACATGTTCTCTTTGTCCCTCGGGATCACGGGATACCAACTTGCATTCCTAAAAGAGCTCATATCACACTGTTGTTCATTTGGCCTCTCGGGGGATAGAAGCTTATCTTTTTAGAGATTCTTTTATTATCGAAAAGAAATCATTTCTATGATTCTGGGTATCCAACTAAAACTTGTACAAACAGAAGATATTGGATGGGCAGCTCCCTGGCAACCCCCTCCTATTCAATTGTGAAACACCCTCCTCCAGTTATTCAGAAACTACAAACTAAGGCAGTAGCCCCGTTGATGTCTGTGCAAGAACTGATGACAGGCACACCCAGAGGCTTACAGGGTGTTTGTGCTGAACATCAGCCCTGAGGGACCTTCCTGTTTTATCCCTTTTGAAACTCTTGACTGTGATTCAAAAGTAAAGAATAAAACAATAATCTGCCTGTGTACCACAGAGCAACTCTACTGCAGTAAAAACGGCAGATGCAGGAATATTTCATCCACCAGAAATTAACCTGCAGTCAGAGGAAAGCTGTGACATCAGCAGAGTTGGTGTCTCTGGAGTCAAAAGGGAAAGTTCTGGGACCTTCTAGCAGGGAGGTCGTGGAAAACGCAGGAGCGGCCCCAGATTGCTAATAGGGGCAATTTGCTAACATTTTCAACACCTTTTAAATGTTGTAGACACTTTAGGAGTAGTGTAGGGATTTCAAACGTTTATTAGGCAAATGAGGAAAGAGAGGCCCAAGTGGGTGAGGCGACTTGACCAGGGTCATTGGGCTGGGGTGTGGCACAGCAGCTTCTGGACCCCGTTTCCTCATCTCCAGCCCAGCCCCCTTTCCAAATACACCCTTCCTCCAACCCCGACCTTTCTGCCCAACTCATCTTTACCAAGTGACCCTGAAGTGGTGAAGAGGAATCCACTTGGTCAGAGCATGGAGAACAAGGAGGAGCAGAAGGGAAGGGACAAGGTCAGGGGTTTCTGAAGGGTCTTTAGGCAGCCTCAAGCTGGAAGGTGTGTGTGGTGGGCAGGGGAGGTCTCTCTAACACCTCCTGCCTCTCCAGATAGCACTAGAGGAGGGAAGGAGTCATTCTTGGCCAAATCGAGGGAGGCCTGCAGCAGCCAGGCCTTCAGGGATGCAGCCGTGTCTAGTGGTTGTAATCTGGTCTCATATCAAACTCACACAGAAAGACAGAAAAGGCTCCTTGACTGTGAGGTCTTGGTGAGGACACACTTGTGTGAACTTGAGCAAACCAGGGAAGAGGAAGTCAGTAGAAAACGTGCCTGGAAGACAAAGAGAAGAGAAGAGAAGCCAGTCCTTAGTCACAATTATTGTAAAAGATCATTGTTCATCTGAAATCACCTCCCTCTTAAATGCAGGTTGGGGCATTTGTGAGTGAATCTGCACGTGTGAATATTGCAAAAATAGACAGCTGAGGGCAGAATTCCCACTGGCCTTGTCTTTGGGACTGTGTGTTAGCAGAAGACAAAAGAAACAAAAGAGAGCCACCATTGGTTTGTAACTCAAAGGATAAAGGCTAGCGGGGATGGATACCTCATTCTCCATGATGTGCTTGTTTCACACTGCATGCCTGTATCAGAACATTCACATACCCCACCCCACAAATATATACACGTACTATGTACCCACAAAAATTAAAAACTAAAAATAAAATGGAGAACAACAACAAAACCCCAAAGAGAGCTACTTCCTCTGCATTAGAAATACATAGGAAACTTAGTGTCGAGAGAGTGAGGAGTGGGACAGCGGAGGAGGAAAGAACAGGAAGGGGATCCCGAGACACACACTCAAGCTTTGGGGTTAGCTGAAGGGCTTTTTAACTAAAGGAAGATCTGACATTAACATGCCAGGAATGCTGACACAGACCCCCTTCTGGCTCCTAAATATTCAGTAGGATCTGTGCTGCCCCCACCAGCCTCGAGGATTTTTTTTAGTGGGTAGGGAGGTGGGGTGGACAGAAAGGAAACAGGCAGAGTCTCACTCTGGCTAAACTTGGTGAGAGGGAGAGAGGGTCTGCTGGACCGTAAGATGCTTCTTCAACTGGATTGATTCAATGGACGCAGGGCTTGGCTTGGGAGCTCCTAGGAATGACCCATCATTTGGGGAGCTCACTGGTTGGGGAAGGAAGGTCAAGTCAATGTCATCTCCATCCTAAGAGCCAAAGAGCCCCAAATGATATATTGTTCTGTAGACTGATATGGTTCAGTTAGTAATGATAGTTCTAGAACTTTCTACCCAAATTTTGGTGGTCCTGAGGTCCAGGGCAGTGGTTACAGAGACCTTAGCCTGGACAAGTCTTGGCTGGATAGACACTCCTTGCACCAAGAGGCAGGAATTCTATGTTAATTCTGTTCTAAACAGCCTTGTGCCTGGAGTGCCTTTGTAACCACCCAGCAGGTTCTTCCTGCCTGCTGTACAAAGAAAATCTACTCACTGAGATTGATATGGCTCCCATGAGTGGAGGAACACCAGGGTTCTTCATCTCAGGTTGAATTAGATAAAACGACATGGACACACGTGGAGTGGTTTTAAGGAGCAGAGAGTTTAATAGGCACGAATGAAGGAAGAAGCTCCCCCATACAGAGACAGAGGGAGGGGGGCTCCAAAGCCAAGAGAGGAAGCCCTATGTGCCACGTTAATGTGTCTACTTATGTGAGGAGGCTGGAGGAGGTGGTGCCTGATTTGCATAGGGCTCAGGGGATTGTTTTGACCAGGCATGTCACTCACACAGCCCGCAAAAAAACTGGTCCTCCTGCTCTAGCCTTTTAATGTGCAAATACAGGGTGCCATGATGTTCTACACACGTGGGCATAAAAGGGGGCTGCCATGCTGTCAGCCACATGTAGGGGCAAGGGCAAGAAGAAGAGGTTGGGAATCGCCATGTTTGGGGGTACCCAGTTTCTAATGGCCTGCATTTGCATATCAAAGGTTGCCAGCCAGGCTCTAAGACCAAGGGATTTCCTGCTAGACAAGAAAACATTTCTGCAGTTGCTTTAAAAGAAACAAAAACTTTCCAAGGACCCCTTTTCCTCTGTATCAGCCTAAAATAATTTCTTAATAACTCCTATGACAAGATCACAGCATTGCAGTAAAGAAAGAGTTTAATTGAGGTGAGGCTAGCCTGGCCACCCCACGTGGGAGATGGAGTTATTACTCAAATCAGTCTCCACAAAGGCTTGGAGGCTAGGAATTTTTCAAAGATAGTTTGGTGGGCAGGGGGCTGGAGTAGGGGGCATGCTGATTAGTTGGGTTGGAGATGAAGTCATAGGGAACAGAAGTTGTCCTCTTGTGCTGAGTCAGTTCCTGGGTGTGGGCCACAGGATTGGTTGGCGGGTCCAGGTGGGGGCCATCAGGGTGTCAGAAATGCAAAAACCTAAAAAGTTCTGCAATAGTGATGTTATCTGCAAGAGTAACTGGGGAAGTTGCAAGTCTTATGACCTTTGGAATAATGGCTGGTAATTATTTAGAATTCAAACCCTTCTCATCCTCCTAACTTGGTGGCCTTTCATTAGTTTTACAAGAACTAATGAGAGCTAGAACTAATGAAACCAAGAACCCTAACCGTAAGTTTAGTTTAGGGGAAGTGCTATTATTATTCAAACTAAAAACCAAATTTCTCCCAAATTAGTTTGGCCCACGCCCAGGAATGAGTAAAGACAGCCAGCTGGTGAGGCTAGAGGCAAGATGGAGTCAGGCATGTCAGATTTCTCTCATTGGCGTAATTTTGCAAAGGTGTTTCACCTTCCCCACTCCCAGCATTCTCTCTGTCTCTCCCCTCCCTCCCCGCAGACCCTTATGTAATTTTTGTTGTAAAGTTTCCAAAAACCTACCATTAGCTGAAGAATGACAAGGTTCATGCATTTGGAAAGGAGAGCTTTATTTCTCATAAAGGGTTGTATCCTGCAGGGTGGCTATTCTGATAGGCTGGGAAGCAGAGCCTCCGGCCAGAAGCTGGAAACAGACACTTCGAGGGTGGAAAAAATAAGACAGGAATTTATGCTGAAGCAGGTGGCCAAATATACATATTCAATAAGTCATGAATATTTATGAAATATTTATCCCCTGGCTGCCCCTTGCTGAAAAGACTGGGAGAGTGAGCATTTAGCTCTTTCAGTCTCCTCTTGGAGTCAGGAAAGAGAGAAGTGATTTGGGAATGGACGTTAGGTTTGCCAAACCAGAGTCCACTATCCCTTTCCAGATCGATCCCAAGGCACTGTGGCCGTATGGCCAAGATTGGAAGGGAAACACACAGATTCAAATGCATACCTGCACAGGCTCACACACATGTGACAACACAACCTCTCAACCATGAAGCAAGCTTAAAAGAAAAAGGGTTCCTTTCCTTTACCACCCTCAGCTTGCTTTCTGATTTGGGAAAAAGCCACAACCTCTCAACTTTGAGGTTTTCTAGCCCCTTATCCAAATAGAAGAGAAGGATGCTATGAAAATAACACCAGGTGGACGTGGCAAGGTGGGCACCAGGGGCCAAACCGCTGATCTTCTATCGATTCAGAAACAAACCTCAGAGCGTGGCATGAAGAATACTCATGGTAATGAAATAATGGCTGTGTTGTAAGAATGCGAAGTTGGATGCTAACATTTGTCTGAGATCATGAAAAAGAGGAATGGGAAGTTCATGACATTTGTGAAGTTAGTGACTAAGGCTGTATGGTAAGGAAAGACCTTGGGGATTTCAGTGAAATTCTGAATTCAAAGAGCATGATGAATGTGGGGTGGGGCTCTGTGAGGCAGACAGCAGAGAAACCTGAGAGCAGATGCGGCTGGGAGGAGGAGCTGCCCCGGGTCAGGCGGAGGGAGGGGCCCGGCTCGGGGAATTCTGTGGGCAGAGTCCAGGGATCTGCTGGTTACAGTCTTGATGGATATGCCGTGACCTTCATACCAGGAGGGGCTGAACTGGGGCGGTGCACACGCAGTGGCTTCCTCAGTGACCCCAGAACTTGGAAGAAAGGCAGTGGTCTCCAGGGGAGGTTGGTGGTGAAGCCAAACCAGGAGAAGTGCTGGGAGAGTGAGAAAAGCCAGGGTGGTCTCCAAACATACAGCACCCCCAATGCACCGAGATGTTGCCTCCAAAGACCCTTGTCCTGCTGTGAAATGCCTGGCACCTTCCAGGGCTGCAGGCTAAGTGCTGAGGGAAGCGTCCCAAGGAAGGGAAATGTCGAGAAAAGAGGGTCCCAGGGAAGCCTCCGTTGTCCTTTGGCAAATGGCCCATCCTTTGGGGGACAAAGGGATGAAGTAAGGGAAGCGGCAACAGGTCAGGCCCGCAGCCTCCTGCTCGGCTCATCCGGAACCAGCCTTGGTGATAAGCAGGCAGATGTGGCGACGGTGTCTGATGCATCTGACCCCATAGACATGTGGTTGAGGCAGTCCCGAGGCCCCTCGAGGCCCCACCAGGTAGTGCTGGGAAAGAAGATGAGGCAGTCCCGAGGCCCCTCGAGGCCCCACCACGTGGCGCTGGGAAAGAAAAGGAGCAGGAGGCAGATGTTTTCGACTCAGGCCTGAGTTTTGTCAGCTCGGCATGAGCCCATCCTGGGCTGGTGGGCTGGCAAAAAAAGAAATGGGGTTTTGAGGCAAGAGCTATCTCCAGGACCTCAATGTTGGAACACAAAAAACCCCTTCCTAGCTGGTAACGCTCAGCCCCCATTCGCTGCCACCACACACATTCTGCCCCGAGAAACTCCGGTTATAGGAAAGAATGCTTTCAGGCAGTATAAGGGAGGGGAGGGGATCAGCTGCAACGTGAGCATGAGTTGAAATCACAGTTGCAGGGTTTGTGCCCCTTCCTCCTAGGAACGCCTCTGTCCCTGGACTCAGCCCCCTACCCTGGCTCCTGGTTGCTTGGGGCTCCGTCAATAATCTTAACACATAATAATGGGCTCTTTTAAATGGCCTTATCCATATGTTTATTTTACAAGATACTTTCTGAGCAAAACTTAGCTGTACAGCTTTTATATCAAGTTGACCTCCTCCACTTTTCACTCGAGGGCACCGAAGCGAAGTAACTGAGTAGTGACTGATGCAAGACGCTGCTCAGACACGGGCTGCTTCCTCAAGGAATAGCCCATGCGGGGAGCGAGGAGATTTTGTTACATCTGCCCAAATGAAAACGTTCATCGTCACCCAATTCTGGGCCTCTTCTGCCAGATGTACTGATCCGTCTCCCACATTATCCATCTGCTTAGCTGATGGCAGCCCATGCTCGCTCCAGACCACAGAGCTCTGTGTCCTAAATAATCGGGAGCAGGCATGGAGGTGAGCCAGTCCGTCATCAAACACACTGCCACACTTGCAGTGCTGTGATCATCAGCCCTGGGGCTTGGCAGATAGAAGGTTTGTAAGTCTAAGAACTTTTAGCAGCAACAACAACAAAACGAGGAAAAAGTTGTAAATAGAAAATGGAGTTCTGAGTCTGAGCCCAGGCAGCCAGGAGCTGCAGCCTGCCGGATTAGGTTCTAGGAGCAGCTGCCCCAGGGTTTGGAAGTCAGTCTCCCCTTCCAGAAAGAGAATGTAAGAACGTACATGTGGAAACTCTCCTTTTGCGAACTCAAATTTGAATTTTAAGTCACCAGGGTGTAAAGGTGATGGTATGCTTTTGTGAGATTTCAGAACCTAGTGGGTGGTCGAAGATGCTGATTGATCTCTCTTCTAAGTGCCAAATGACCTGCTGGGAGTGTGTGGTGGTTGGTCTGATGTGCACCAACGTGGGCAGGCCTGTCCAGGATGGGTTTGCTCTCAGGCTAGAATGACTGCTCCAGCCCCAGCCTTTGCATCCTACTCAGTCCTGTGTCAGGTGCTGGGAATACACAGGAAAGAAAAAGTTTGTCTTCCAGAAACTCAGTTTGGAGGAGTGCTTTGCAATCTTTTATGCGCACTGGAATCCCTGGGGATCTTGTTCAACTGCAGAATCGGATTCATTAGGCCTATTAGGTCTGAGATTGTGAATTTCAAACAAGCTCCCAGGTGATGCTGATGGTGCTGGTCCGTGGACCACAGTTTGAGTAGCCAAGGTTAGAGCAATGGTTCTGAAAGGGTGGTCCCCAAGAAGCAGCTGCAGCCAAGAGCTCCATATTAGAAATACAAATTCTCAGGTGTCTCCCAAGACCTACAAAATCAGAATCTCTGGGAGTGTGGCCCACCAATCTGTGCTTTAATCACCCCTTGGATGATTCAGATGTGCGAGCTCACCACCTGGTTACAGCAGTGATTAGCTTCGTTGCACTAAAAAGGGAGGTGGCCTGAACCAGTATCTGAGCTGGCTCTTAAGGACACACAGGAGAGACTAGGCAGACAGAGAAGGCTGTGAAAAGGCCCGGAGAGGAAGTTGGAGCAGCAGGTGTCTGGAGAGACCCAGGAAAGAGGCAGAGAATCACCCAGAAAACTCTTGAAGGCCACTGTTTGCAGGCCCAGAGCTTTGCTCAACCATTGGCCCTTCGAGGTTGAGCCTCACAGTGAGCCCCCCTCCCACCTCCCCACACTCAGCTGTGGTTAAGCTGGTTCACCTTCCTGAAGAGAAAGCTGCTGATCCTGAAAACGTTTTCCAGTCTGATAAAATCGAGATGGCGCCCAGAACCCACTTTTCACTCCAGGAGAGTCAAGGCTCTGGAGACCTAGTAAGTATTAATTCCTATAGGAGCCAAGGCAGGAAAGAACGAAGTTGGAGAGAGTGACGGGGAGAAAGGTGAGGGGTGGGGAAGAACGCCTGAGGACCTTGTCTGTGGTTAGCATCCTAAGTGTAGTTGTAAAGAACGGAGGATGGTTCCTGTTGACATTTGTGGTTTTCTGTCGGCCTGCATCTTTCAGACATTTTTCACCAAATTATCCCCAGTGGTGGGGAATGTGTGTGCGTGATCCCAGGAGCTGGAGGAGTGGCTAGGGGGCAGCCAGCGAGAAGCTGAAGTTGTCCCAATTTTGTCTTTAAAAATGTGTGTGCCTGTATGTTTGTTTTAATATAATCAATGGCTCAGTGCTTAGTGAAATAAGTATTTCTGTGATCCTAGGGTTTCATCCCACGCAGTGTGCATCTCATTCTCTGAAAAGCAGAGGGGCGGACTTTAGAAATGCATTGTCTTCTAGGGAGGTGGAATTTCCATGAGGGGGAACATTTTAGAGGAAGAACTATTAATACATCAACCATCTGTGTGGTGAGCACACAGGGGCTGGGATGAAGGGAGGGTGCTTGGGGTGTCCTTTGACATGAGGCTGTGGCAAGCACCTCTTTTTAGTTAGTGTCCCAACAAGCCCCAACTCGTAGTCCCACCCAGGAAGGGTGGGCAGGAGGCCCAAGGCAGGTGGAAAGCAGGTATGGCAGGCAGGCGCAGCTACCGGAGCCACAGCTGGTGCTCAGACACACACTCAAACCCACGCTAGCCTAAGAGCATGCTCAGGGCCTCTGGAGGGGCTGCGGTGCTGGAAGGGGGCTCTGTTTCTTGAGAATTGAGCAGTAAGATGAACTCTCTGAATTCAGTCCTCAGGGTGTGTCTCCTCTGCCCAAGCCTGGAGCCACATCGGGAGGGTGGGCTCCTGGGGAATGTACTAGGTTAACTCGTTAGAAGGCCCCAGAAGACACACCTGACTCAAGCCCAGTATTTTGCAAATGTGCACATTTGGTCAGAAGGATCAGGCAGGAAGAGTGGGCAACTCCGCTCCAATCCATAAGAAAATGGCATTCATCCAGGGGTTTCCACCAGCAGAGCCACCTCGTGTTTGTACTCTGGTGTCAGCATCTCCTCCTTCCTAAACCCTTCCCCGAGTCAGGTTCTGCAGCGACACAGCAGCGCCAGATGCACCTTATTTCTAAAGCCCCGTAAATGTCTGAAAGGTGGGGCGTAGAAACCGATTTTCAAAACGTTCTTCTTTACAAGCAGAATTGTAGGTAAGCACCAATACCTCGGAGAGGCAAGAGGAACTTTCTGGCGCTGCAGGGCAGTGGGCCCCTTCCACCACACAGTCAGACACAGCGGCAGCCCTCGTCTGTCTTCACCAGGACAAATGGGTACCGTGGGATGGGAAGGCCCAAAGGAGGGGGCAGGTGGTTCGGGACATGCAGCCGACATGGGTGAGGGTGACTCACCCGGGGGAGGTCCCAGCTCCAGGAAGGGTGCCCAGCCCAGGAATGAAGGCACTGGAGCCTTCCGGAACCAGTTCCAGATCCCTGACCCCCAGGCCAGCCTTGCTTTGGGTGGACAGATGCCCTTCAGGAGCTGCCCAAATGCTGACAGGCTTTGGAAGGACACAGATTTCCACAGCAAACCTTCCTCCTCCTGACCCTCTCACCCCTGGGCTCAAGGAGACGCCTTCTGTCACTGAAAACGTATGTTCATTTAAAACAGATGGGGACTTTGGACTTTCTGGAAATGGATTTATAGGTTTCCGTTTGGCCCCACCTCTCTGAACTCCACGCTCCATGGGGCCACCCATCTTCCTTCCTGGGAGGGGCCTGAGGCCCTGGGGGGGTTACGTTTGAACAGACATAGGGTGAGCATTTAACAACGCACTTCCTGACCTCGGTGACGTTCAGCAGAGCACAGGGAGCGGAAAAGTGTTTGATCAAAACGTGTCCTATTGCTGCATAGTTACTGAAACTGATGGAACACAGGTTCCGAACCTAAAAAAAAACCAGAGGTGAAGTCACTCACCACAAGTTCCTATGTTCCCAGTTTGTTACTACTGAGGAAGGCTGACTGTCTTCGTGGTTCACACACTTTAGCCTGCATTAGAATCCTCTGTGGGACTGGTTAACACAAGGCCCCACCCTCAGAGTTTCTGATTGAGAGGGTCTGGGTGGGCCTGAGAATCTGCATTGCTAGCAAATGCCCAGATGATGCTGAGTGATGCTCCGGGGACCACAGTGAGAACCACAGCTCTACAGCCAGCGCTCCGGCACACCATGCCCCACACCACCATTTTCTTACTGGATCATTTTTCACATCACTCTTCCCCAAGACAACATTTCTATCACGCAGCGCAGGCAGCCCAGGAGGCGGGGGCTGGTTCTGCAGGCCAGCGTTGTTCCTGAGCCCATCCTAAAACGGGAATCGGCATCTCAGACGGGCTCTGGCTCTGTCCAAATGCTTCAAGATGCCTCATGAGAGTGCTGTCCAACACTGGCCAACCAGGCTGTGCCATTCACGCCTCCTATGCCAGTTGGAAATACCATTGAGAGGAACATCAGCCAGAAGGACAGGGGCCATTGTCCAGCCGTCAGAAGTGTGTGAACCAGAGGAACTCCATCTTGAATAGGGGCTGGATAAAAGGAGGCTGAGACCCACTGGGCTACATTCCCAGATGGTTAAGGCATTTTAAGTCACAGGATGAGACAGGAGGTCAGCACAGAATACAGGTCATAAAGACCTTGCTGATAAAACAGGGTGCAGTAAAGAAGCCGGTCCAAACCCACCAAAACCAAGATGGTGATAAGAGTGACCTCTGGTTGGCTCACTGATACACTCCCACCAGCGCCATGACAGTTTACAAATGCCATGGCAATGACAGGAAGTTACCCTATATGGTCTAAAAAGGGGAGGCATGAATAATCCACCCCTTGTTTAGCATATCATCAAGAAATAACCATAAACATGGGCAACCAGCAGCCCTCGGGGCTGCTCTGTCTATGGAGCAGCCATTCTTTTATTCCTTTACTTTCTTAATAAACTTGCTTTCACTTTTCTCTATGGACTCGCCCTGAATTCTTTCTTGCGCAAGATCCACTTTACTCTATGGACTCGCCCTGAATTCTTTCTTGTGCAAGATCCAAGAACCCTCTCTTGGGGTCTGGATCGAGACCGCCTTTCCCGTAACACAGCCACCAAAAATTCCAAGCTCAGGACCATCAGCCCCACCCCTCCAAGCACAGGTCCACACAAGCGACATCATTCCTCTTACACGTGGGAGGAGTATCCTAGAACAAACTCCAGGCAGAGAGGGCATGCATCTGAGAAACAGTGTTTTGATTTTTTCCAATAAAGATGCAAAACATTTTTTGAAATTATCAGATGGAATTGATCATTAAAATAGAATGAACATTTAGACCGGACGCGGGGGCTCAAGCCTGTAATCCCAGCACTTTGGGAGGCCGAGACGGGCGGATCACGAGGTCAGGAGATCGAGACCATCCTGGCTAACACGGTGAAACCCCATCTCTACTAAAAATACAAAACACTAGCCGAGCAAGGTGACGGGCACCTGTAGCCCCAGCTACTCGGGAGGCTGAGGCAGGAGAATGGCGTAAACCCGGGAGGCGGAGCTTGCAGTGAGCTGAGATCCGGCCACTGCACTCCAGCAGCCTGGGCGACACAGTGAGACTCCGTCTCAAAAAAAAAAAAAAAAAAAAATTTAATTATTTTTCCCCAAAACCAGCGAATGGTGACTTGAAGGGTAGGTTAGTAATAATTGTTCTCCCTACTTACAAGTCATAGTATGAGTTGAATTTCTTTGTGTCATTGCCCTTGCTTTAGTTGGTGGCCATCTCTCCAGGGGCCTGACCAAGCATTAACCAGTATTCCTGATGTCCTGTGATAGCAATTGTTGATGAAAATTTGAAGGACGGTTAATCATCATCTGCTGTCTAGTTTTTTGTTGTTGTTTGTTTGTTTTTAACAGTTTTAAAACTGTTTTTTAACAGTCTGGGAGAGAGCATTTTATCCTAAAAAGTGGGGAGCAGGTATCACATGTGACTAGCCTCAGCTCTGCAGGAGCCCCAGAGAAAGAGCCGGATGCCTATCTGTTCCTGACCCTCAAGGTCCCTCAAGATCTGCTGGGAGGGGTTAGTGGTGAGATGCAGCCCCAAGACTGCACAACTTAACCTGTGAAAGTATTTATTTAGAATCGACCATTTGCACTTTGGGAGATGCTTGCAAACACAGTTGTTTTCTTTTTGATGCAATTAAGATTGAGGTATCCTTAGTGACAATGGGTACCAGAATGGAGGCCTACTTGAAGCTACCTCTCCAATGGTGAAAAGGTATCCTCAGCAAGGAGGTGGTACTCACTTCCTCTTGAATGCAAGCATTGACCTAAAAGTTCTGTTGGATCACAAAGACCCAAGTTATGAGGAAGCAGTAAGATACAATGGTCTCTGAACTGTGAAAGACTTTTCTTTCTAGCCTCTTTTTAGAGGTGTATTTAAAGGCAGCTTTGTGGGATCCAGCATTCATTCATTCATTCATTCATTCAAATGCAACGTTTATTGAGTTGCTACTACATGCAGACCCTCATTGGGATCTGTGCTGAGCTTGAACAGCAGGCTGCTTTCACATTCCAAGATCTCCCTTTACAATCCCCACAGGAAATATGAATATGCCACATTTGGGGTCTTTTCCTTCTCTGGGAGTGCTGGGATCATGGTGTCAGTGTGTCTCCCATCTAGGTGGCTGCATCTCAAACTTCTGTGATCCTTTTTTAAGACGTGAGAACGGGTATTGTTTGTACAGCATTAGTGCCCGCTGGCAACGAGTCCTCAACAGCAGGTTACCTTGGAAAGGGGAGGCTGCCAGATCAAAAACATGGCCTCAGGAGCAGCCCTCCCTGCAAGACAGTTCTCTCCAACCAGCATGGCCAACTGCTGAGCCAGAGATGCAGGGGTTAAAGGGGTCCAGCCTCTCCTACACTCCTAACAACCCTCTCTTCTTCCTAAGAACTTGAAGATGGCGCAAGAGATGTACAGGTGGCAAGGAAGGGACTGGGATGAACCATACACCCACTGCCTGTGCAGTTTTTCTTAAATTAAACCTTTTGTTTTGAGATAATGGAAGATTCCCATGCAGTTGTGAGAAGTACTGTAGAGAGAGCCCAGGTACTCTTCACCCAGTTTCCCCCCATGGTATCATCTTGCATACCTATCCTACAATGTCACAGCCAGGCAATTCCCCCAGGCAGTTTTGTCTAGCAGAAGTGATGAGCTTTCCTGAAGGCCCTTGTCCTGCCATACTCCTCTGGTTCCTCTGGGCCTAACCCCTTTCTGCTCCTGGGTCTTTCTGCCAAGCTCAGATCTTAATTCTTTTCTATTTCCCTGCTTTTCCACTATGGATCCATTTTGGAAATTATAATGCTTAGTGACCACACAAAAAAAGTTAATCCAGTGAGCCAGAAAACCCTCAGTTACCTTATACTTTTAATGTAAGACATAGTTCTGAAATTTTACTGGTCTTTTGCAGGTCATACTATCTTGCATTTGATAGGAACAATTTTATGGATAATTTCAGAGCTTATAGTCCAATAAAGATAGGGCAAAGCATTTCAAGTTGCTTTTCTTTTTTTTTTTGAGATGGAGTCTGGCTCTGTCGTCCGGGCTGGAGTGCAGTGGCCGGATCTCAGCTCACTGCAAGCTCCGCCTCGCGGATTTATGCCATTCTCCTGCCTCAGCCTCCCAAGTAGCTGGGACTACAGGCGCCCGCCACCTCGCCCAGCTAGTTTTTTGTATTTTTTAGTAGAGACAGGGTTTCACCGTGTTAGCCAGGATGGTCTCGATCTCCTGACCTCGTGATCCGCCCGTCTCGGCCTCCCAAAGTGCTGGGATTACAGGCTTGAGCCACCGCGCCCGGCCTCAAGTTGCTTTTCAAATCCGTGATAAGGTGACAGTGGAGAAGAGCTGCGCTGATGGTGTTGTATCGAACTTCCTGGGGTGGCCCTAGAGGAAGTCAAATAGCATTACCCTGAGCCGTCTGCTCAGTTAGATTCTCAGAGGATCTTCTGCAGGGTTGCTCAGACTGTGCTAAGAACAAACAGGGTGACTTTATTTTCTATCATACATATGCTGTCCAGAAGGACAGATGCCTCGTCCTGCCCCGTGATACCGACAGGCAGCGAGAGCCGTGCTGCTTGCCATGTGTTTTGGAATCTCTTCCCCCAGCTGCAAGTGTTTCATAACATCTATTGACCTCTTCTGAGAATAAACACCCGCTAGAGTTGGCTGCATCTCCTCTGAAAGAGGCATCCGCCCCATGGTGTAATCCCACTGTGACAGTAGGCTGTGCACAAACTCTACAGGGTCCTTGAGGCATTTGTTGCCTGAGCCACGTTAAGGCCCATTGGGTTTTGATAGATCAGTATACACTGATGTGTCCCAAACAGGGGTGTGCCTGCCTCACACCCTGAAGGGGAGGAGGGGGCTGGACATCACAAGAACCTACATGTGGCTGTCAAAGTACACACTTCCTTCTATTTGTTCCAGAGATAGCTGAACAGATTTCTCCTACCATACCTTGCATTTCCAACCAGCTCTTGACATGGCTGAAAGATGAAGTGCATGAAAGAAAAGACAATGAATCTGAGCTCTCACTCTGCTGTCATGAATGATGTCACACTAGCCTAAGAGCATGCTCAGGGCCCCTGGAAGTGGGGGAGCTCAGGAAGGCGAGCGCAGAGGGGAGCAGCCTGAGTCCATGCTGCGTGTCCCAGAGGCACAGGAGGACACCGGCTGTGCAGCGGTCAGAGGCCAGGGAGCCCATCAGAGTGAGGTGGTGTGCTGGGGCGGGCCTCGCCTTAGCTGAGCATGCAGATGGGAATTAAGATGCATTGTGGCAATATAAAAAAAGCATAAACGTGGCCCTGGACCCAGGGAAGATGACACAGCCCTCTCTGCAGGTCGCACAGAAGTGGCATTGGGCTTCCAGACCTGGCCCCAAGGAAGGCAGAGAGAAAAGTCATCACCCAGCATCCCTGCAGGCACTGAGACAAGGAGACTTCACCCTGACCCTCATGGGGCCAAGGCCCCTGAGATGGAGATGTGCTTGTGGGCGCTGGGCTGGGCTAACATCAGAGGCCTGTGTGTGCTGGGGTTTCCCTTCCCAAGGGGCACTGTCAGGTTTGAACCAAAAATCTCAGGAATCCTGCGATAAAATACTGCTGCTCCCAGACTACTCAGACAGTTTAGTCAGGATCTTCTAGCACATTTGTCTTGGGGGTTGTTGTAAGGTTTGATGACTCTCTTGCTTATAGGACAAGTTAGGATTCTGTAAATATATATATATGATATTCCTATGCAGCTTTGTGGCCAGTAACGGAGAAGTTTTCTTCTGATCTCAGGGATCGTTATGGGCTGAACTGTGTCCTCTCCAAAATTCACATGCTGAAGTCCTAACCCTCAACACATTGGAAGGTGGCTGTGTTTGGGGATAGGGTCTTTACGGGAATAACTAAGTTAAAACAAGGCTGTTAGGATGCGCCCTGATCTAATATGACTGGTGTGCTTATAAGAAGAGATGAGGACATGAACACACACAAAGGAAAGGCCATATGAAGCCACAGGGAGAAGGCGGCATCTACAAGCCAAGGAGAGAGGCCTCAGGAGAAAGCAGCCCTGCTAATGCCATGCTCTCAGACTTCCAGCCCCCAAAATTGTGAGAAAATCGATGTCTGTTGTGTAAGCCACCCAGTCTATGGAATCCGGTGACAATGTGAAGAGTGAGTGCAAGACATTAATAGTCCAGGTTAAAAAAAAAAACTGTAAAATAAAATTTACTATATTGGCTGGGCATGGTAGCTTACACCTGTAATCCCAGCATTTTGGGAGGCTGAGGCAGGCAGATCACAAAGTCAGGAGTTCAAGACCAGCCTGACCAATATGGTGAAACCCCGTCTCCACTAAAAATACAAAAATTTAGCCAGGTGTGGTGGCAGGTGCCTGTAATCCCACCTGCTCAGGGGCTGAGGCAGGTTCTTGCTTGACCCCGGGAGGCGGAGGTTGCAGTGAGCTGAGATTGCACCACTGCACTCCAGCCTGGGTGACAGAGCGAGACTCCATCTCAAAAAAAAAAAAAAAAAAATGCTATCTCATTGAATGGAAATATCCTATAGTGCATTGAACCTTTAGTCAGAGAAAGTCTTTAGGGAAAGCCTGGATAGCCAGCAAAGCTTTGGACCTACAGACTCTGATGTCAGGTAGAAAAGAAGGCTCATGGAATTCTTCCCTGAGCTGGTCTGAGAGTCTCTGATGGCCAACCCTCCCACCGTCCCCAGGTCACGAGCCAGGAGGAATTCTGACAGAGCACACCTTAGTCAATAGTCTTTGTAAGCAAAAAAGAAACTGCTTTTTTACTTTAATGTTTGGTAATTATAAAATAAAAATATACTAATGACCCAAGGAAATCTTAAAGAGAAGAGTATATTCACATCGAATGCTTTTTTGTGTATTTCTCTCCAGTCATCGTTCAAGTGTATTCATAATGGTATAGTCAGAGTAATGGAATAATACACTATTTCGTATCCTTTTTCCTGTCTTTATTTTAAGTCATTACTCTTAGGGCAAAACCCAGGAGTTATTTTATTGGGTCAACAAGTATGAGCATGTTGCTAAGTTTCCACTAAGAAACTCCACTTAGCATGTTACTAAGTTTCCACTAAGAAACTCCACTTAGCATATTGCTGAGTTTCCACTACCAGAAGGGCCATTATCAGTGGAACCACATCCTCACTAAATAATTTTAAATTTTAAGTCCTATTTTTAAAAAGTGAAAGTTTATTCTTAATTTTTTAAGAATTTGCATGTAAAAATTCTTAAAAGGACAGAAATACTGTTTCAGATTTGTTTGGTAATTGTACAGCCTTCTGTACAAATTATTTATCACATCCTTTCCCTATTTGCCTACTGAGATTTTGATATTTTTCTTACCAGTTGAAATGAGTATTCTATATTCATACCGGCTTTTTCAGAGTGTTGTAATGGTTCTCCTAGTCTGTTATTTTTTCTTATTTCCTTTAGTGTTAGTTATAAAATGTTGATATAGTTAAATCTGTTGAACATTTCATTGACTTTCGTCTTTTACTTTTACATCCTCTCCCTTGGGTGGTTCTGGTGAACACCCCAGCCCCCGCCCGGGTCAGGGCTCCCCCTCTATCTTCCTCTTCACTTCCTTGCTACACCTGCTGGGCTGGGCCCTTTCCTTATCCTTTGGCCAAGGTTGTCCAATTTAGAGAATAACATGATAAGATAGTCATTTATATTTGGATGTCAGATAAATAGCAAATAACTTTTAGAACAAGCATGCCCCTGGAATATTTGAGGCATACACTTAAAAAAAAAAAAAAATTTTTTTTGCTTTGCTTATTGGCATTCAAATGTCACTGGGTGTCCTGTATTTTATCTGGCATCTCTATCATTGGGTCCCATCTTGCACCGAGTCGAATGGAGTCTTTCCAGGAGCGGATTCAACATGACTTCCCAGTCCCTCCGTGGGCAAGCGGTTTGCGCAGGACACAGCGGAGAGGCTCCTGAGTGCTTCGCCCGCCCCAGCCGCAGGGCTGCTCCCTTCCCGCACACCAGGCCTGGGTCTACCATGGCGCTGTGGGGACGAGGGCCTCACTGGTGCATTCCGCAGTTTTAGCATCTGTGGGGTCAGCTCAGGCTGCCGTAATGAAGCACTGTAGACTGGGTGGCTCAAACAGACATTCATTCTCTCCAGGATTCTGCAGGCTGGAAGTCCGAGATCAAGATGGCGACAGGGTGGGTTTCCCTCGAGGCCTCTCTCCTGGTTTGTAGATGGTTCTCTTCCCCCTGTGTCTTCACATGATCTTCCCTCTCCACCTCTGTCCAGATTTCCTCTTAGTGGATCCGCCCCAATGGCCTAATTTAACTTTAGTTCCCTCTTTGAATGCCTTGTCTACAAACACAGTCGCATGGGAGGTATTGAGCTTAGGACTTCGACACGTGAGTTTGGAGGGGACGCTCTTCAGCCCATGGCAGCGTCTTCCACTCCTGCAGTTATCGGTCCCCTTGTTGTCCCACTTGACAGCACTGTGTGTCTGCAGCCTCTGGGATCCCACTTTCCCTCTGCGATTGGAGCTGCACACACGACCCTGATGGTTCTTCGGACATCCTGACTTCACCAAGACCTTCTCCCCCAGGCTCGACTCCAGCTATCCTTGGTGGAGCTTCCATGGGTGGGGACCTGTCCACTGTGGATAGATTACCCAACAGTGGCCAACACCCTTTTGCACTTCCAAATTGGACCAGTTCCTGGAAACTTCTGCTCCACTGCCTCAGCCTACCAGGCCTGCCTGATCCCACCCGCTGTCTGAATCACTCTAGAACTGGCCTCTTGGCCTTTGGTTACTGGGTCCTGGACCCCTGGCTGTCTTCCCCAGGCTCTGCCCACACACAGGCCACTCACCTCCACAGTGTCTGATGTCCCTGCCTTCTCCTCCTCCTCTGCAGGCCTGCTTTTCCTGGAACCAGGAGGACTCCCACCCAGGTCCATTCAAGTTGTGACACTGCTTGGCTTACTGTAAGCTTTTTTTGTTTTTTAATTTTTTAAATAGTTTGATTTACTCCATCGAGATCTTACTTTGTCAGATGACCTATGGTGTGGTTTTAACTCATCGTGATATACTTCTGCATTTTACAAATCATTATAAGGACATATGTCATTTATTAAATATCTATTTCCTTCTCCATGACTTTCCTGATGCCTGTTCAATAACATATAGCATTCCCTACCTGTAATCTATGCTGTGAGGAGGTCATAGCCTCTAGCCACATGTGGCTATTAAATATGTGGATAGTACAAATTTCAAAACTTAGTACAAAAAAAGAATGTAAAGTATTGTGTTAATATTAAATAATTTTTTCAAGGCCTGGCGCTATGGCTTACAACTGTAAATCCCAGCACTGTGGGAGGCCAAGGTGGAAAGATTGCTTGAGCTCAGGAGTTTGAGACCAACCTGGGTCTGGCAAAACTTTGACTCTACCAAAAATACAAAAATTAGCTGGGTGTGGTGGTGTGTGCCTGTGGACCCAGCTACTCGGGAGGCTGAAGTGGGAGGATCATTTGAGCTCGAGAAGTCAAGGCTGCAGTGAGCTGTGATTGCACCACTGCACTCCAGTGTGGGTGACAGAGTGAGACCTTGTCTCAAAAAATAAAATAAATAATTTTTTCATTTGATCACATGTTGAAATGATATCATTTTGATATATTAGGTTAAATCAAACATATTATTAAAATTAGTTTCACCTATTTATTTTTGCTGTCGTTAAATGCAGCTACTAGAAAATGGCAAATTCCACAGGTGACTGTCTGTATTTCTGTATGTGATTGTCTTTAGCTCAAGGTTTCTGCATTGCATTCCTTTAGTCTCTCTCTGTCATATTTTAAGCCAATATTCTAATGTTTTAATGAATGTTCTTCTTAAAATATATTTTTTAATATCTTCTGGGACTGCAAACTTCTTCCCTCTTACTCTTATTTTTCACGCAGTCCTTTTGGAAGTCTATGTCAACTATTCTTTCAGTTAGATTTCAAAATTGTTTTTGCCAAATTCATAAAAAGTCTGTTTGGACTATTCATCTGTGCATCTAGAAATAGTTTTCTTTTCTCAAATGGATGTCTTTTATGACTTCCTATAAACCTTGGAGGTTTTATTTATATTCTGCACATTTTCTCAAAATCACTGCTGTGTTTATAACATTTTTGATACTATTGTGAATAAGATCAATACTCAGGTGCTATTGGTTTTTCCATATTTGTCTTTTAAAGTCACTTAAGCTGCTTTGAAGTAATTGTATATATTCCATTGTTATTATCTGTGAAGAGTATTTTTCTCCTTTTACTGTATGCATTCGTTTTATTTGGTTTCCTCTGTAGTTATAATGTTACAATGACCAAGGACCCCAAACCTTAATAAATAATTATGGTGGTAGTGGACATTGTTCCTGAAAATAATTTGCTAATATTGCTTTTTGGAATATTTACTCTTAAACTTGGCAATGCTTTTACTTGGCTTTGACTGCCTTCAAGGACACCCATTAGAGAGGCATTTTCCCTTTCCAAGTAAAATAAGCAGCCTAGAAAACAGAATTTCCTTCTGGCCTTTTGCAACCCACCCACTATAAAAATAAAACAAAACCATTGTTTTTGGTTTTGAAGCATATTTTCATAGGGTGACATGCCAGATTACAGATAATCCATAATGCATTGCAAAAATGTCAGTGGATAGAAGAGCAGTTAGGTCTTCTTTTCTCTGGAATCAGGCTCAAGAAATGTGAGCTACGGTCAAGCTTTGTGTTAGGGTTAGATTCAGAGGTAAGGTTAAGCCTAGAAAAACCTGGTTTCAAAGCACTCTGGTATTGCATTTCAATTTTAAAACTCTCTTAAAAACAAAACCACAAACACACTTTTAAATAACTCTTGAATTAAAGATGAAGTTAAATTGATATTACGAATGCCTTAGAAATTAAGGATGACGAGAGACTTATATATCCAAGCCCGTTAGATGCAGATTCGGAGAAAAACATGGCCTTGAATTCTTGTATTAGAAATCATAAACAAATGGAAAATAAACTAAGCTATCAAAAAAATTAAATAAAATCCCATGTAACAAATTTTTAAAGTTACTAAGTCCTCAGAATATCATTTAGAGGTGTCTTATGTTTTGCATCAACAGATAAAGCTACTAGGATACTTTTTAGAGAAAATGGCAGGCTTAGAATTTTCGTAGGATAAGCTACAGGAGGAGCAAGCAGATATCTCTAGCTCTTATACAAAGACAAAAGATGGAAATATTGTTGAGTTTGCCATTAGCCAGCACTGACGTGACTCCTGGCTCCTCTAGACAGAGGGACTGCTGACCCGGCACGTGCAGGGCTGGGGGTAGCTGGATACTGTCCAGTTCCTGGGTCTTGGGAAAGTACATCCTGGTTATGCCTGGAGCTGGAGCAGACAAAACTAGGTGACGAGAAGCATCTCCCTTGTCTTCAAGGCTTTGTCTGATGAAGATCCAGTGTGGAATCTTTGGCTTAGTCTGGGATTTCTGGGCTATGAAAGTTCTGGATGTTTCCGTCCTGAGAAGCATGCTCAGCGTGGCTTGTCACAGACACTGTACACTCTGAAACTGACAAGACATTTTCAGATGCAGCCTCCCTTAAGGGATTGTCCCTGGGATGGCATTCTGTTCAATAAAACAGTGCCCCCTCTTCCTTGGCTAAGGGTCTCTAGGAACTGATATAGTGGAAGGGACGTCTTGATAGGGACCATTCCAGGAAGATTCTTCTTCTCCCAGCACTCCACATCATTCTTGCCATTCATTAAACTGCCCTCCAAGATCCAGCCCCCAGCCCAAGTGGATCTCTTTTTTTTTACATGGTAGCTCCAGCAGGGTGGGGGCCCCCCTCAGGGGCTGGTGGATGGATACACGGAACTCTGGGAATGGGGATTTGGGCGTGTGAAATGCTGAAATTGAGCTAGGAGAGATTGGTTTGCTGGAGATAATGGCTGTGAAAGGTAAAGGGAGGAGGGAGGATGGGCTGGGAGGGGCCATCACACAGTGGTGGATCTGACAGAGCCCCCGCCTCCCCAACAGTAAGCTTGGGGTGAAGCTTCCTTGTTCAAAGACTCCCGTGTCAGGTGGAGGTGGCCAGGAAGTCTTGCTCAGTCACCAGCTGAAGCCACCCCAGGAACAATATTATCTTAGTTTCAAAGTTGAGGCTGATTTATGAGCTCTCGTCTTCATTTGGAGGCTGTTGGCTAACCACACTCCTCACAGCGTGAAAGGGAATCTGAGTCTCCCACACACCTCTGTGCCTGCCACACCCCATGTGGATTATTGATTACCTCTCTGTAGTCTTGTCAGACACAGATAATATCTTGCTTCTACCGTCATCAAGCTGAGCTAATCCACAGTTCTAGTAGGAAGATTCCTAACCTCTTAGCACATTATCTATACTGGGATCCGGTTCCATTTTGAAACGAGAAGCCCTATCACTTGCCCCTTTTTGACTCACAACTTAGTGGGGTGATGCTATGGGAAGACCCCTCTTTGGGAAGACCCCTCTTTCTGACCTCTGGGGCATCCCAGCTGTGTGGGGCCTTCAAGCAGGGTAAAAGCTATTTCACGGAAGTCTGGGTTTCCTCACCCATTGGGAGTTAAGATTTAATTATCTTTAGAGTAAACCTCCTTCCACTACACTAGGCTGGGAAGAAGTGATAATGCGTTATCTCTTCTGCTAAGCCCTTTTTAAACAGGGGCATCATTCAGCTGATCTGAGACAAGATAAAAGAGGGACCCTTTGAAAATGGTAATGAATCCAAACAAGAATTCTTGGATGAATCATTTCTGCTCTGGTTTATATTAGCTACGCAATTAAAGGGTTTACACAAGGGGACCCTCAAAGGAGAATTCTTTAACCACATGAAAGGCGGCAAGGTCGACTTCTAAGAGAAGGCATTCCTGAGCTTTTCTTGGCTATTTTTCCCAGACCTTGGAAAAGGCCTGTGCTTTTCAAAGAAGAGGTCACTTGGAGGGAAGACAATCAGAGGCAGGCTGCAGGTGACAAGCCATATTTGGAGGAGGTTTACAACCAGCCTCCTTCCAGTTCTCCTTGGCACTTTCCAGTTCACAAAGGACAATTACAGCTTCACTCCTTTTTGGTTTTTTTGAGACTGAGACAGGATCTCACTCTGTCACCCGGGCTAGAGTACAGTGGTGAGATCACCCCTCCCTGCAACCTCTGTCTCTTGGGCTCGAGTGATCCTCCCACCTCAGCCTCCCAAGTGACTGGTACCACAGGTGCATGCCACCACAACTCGCTGATTTTTGTATTTTGTGTAGATGGGGTTTTGCCCTATCTCCTAGGCTGGAAGGCTCTTAAGAGGAGAACTGAGCAGTGAAGATCCCATCCTGGACTTTGCAGACTTGCTGTGCCTTTGAATGCTTCTCTCACCGTCAGAGCCTGCACTGGAAAAGATGGCATTTGGGACAACACACCTGGCTGCCACCCCAGGAAGAAAGTAGTGGACACTGGAGGACTGTCAGCCCTGTCGGTTTCTGGAAATGTGCCCTGAGTTTAAGTTCTGGTTTCAGAATATGAGGAGCAAAATTACTAAGTAGGCCTCCTCGTAGAACAGGAACCTCTTGCTGCCGTGGGCCGGTGGCTCTGACATATCACAGAGCCTGCTCTGATGAAGGCAGCAGGAATGACCTCAAAACAAGCAAAACCAAAGAAAACTGTTTGACAATGGAAGTAATAGAGGCTCATTTTAGAAAATGTAGACATACAGAAGAAAAGAAGAATCTTCCATAACCCACAGATTATAACTACTTACATACCTTCCAGGGTTTATTTCTCTTTTCTAAAAAACAAATGTGTAAGTGGAATTTACCTATAAAAAAGATACAGGTCCTAAGAGCACAGCTTGGCTTGACCAATTTTCACAAGCTGAATGCACCTGTGCAATTAGCACCAGGCTCAGCACACAGCCCCAGCAGCACCCTGGAAGCCTTTCCAGGCCTCCTTATTGTCACCCCCTCCCTCCCCAGGGGTAGCTGCTATCACTGTAGCTTTGGTCTGAACTATATATAAATGCAATCATGCCACATTATGTTTCTGAGACTCACCCACACCCTGGCAAGCCATTGCAGTTTGTTTATTCTCAATGTTCTACAAGTAGCAGTCCCCAAGCTTTCTGGCACCAGGGACCAGTCTCATGGAAGATGATTTTTCCTTAGACCAGGTGGGGATGGTTTCGGGATGATTCAAGCACATTACATTTATTGCGCACTTTATTTCTATTATTGTTGCATTATAATATATAAGGAAATAATTATATAACTCACCATAATGTAGAATCAGTGGGAACCCTGAGCTTGTTTTCACCCATCTAGAAGGTCCCATCTGGTGGGGGTGGGGTGGGGATGAAAGACAGTGACAGATTATCAGGCATTAGATTCTCGTAAGAAGCTTGCAACCTGGATTCTTTGCATGCTTAGTTCACGATAGGGTTCATGCTACTATGAGAATCTAATCCTGCCACAGATCTGACAGGAGACAGAGCTCAGGTGGTAACGCTCACTTGCCCACTGCTCACCTCCTGCTGTGCGGCCCTGTTCCTTACAGGCCATGGACTGGTACCACACAACTATTTCACCATAGCTACAAAAGCTGATTAGAGGTGTAATTACAAATTACATCACTATTACATAGCTTACAAAGAGGTTTAATTGGACTTATAGGTCCACATGACTAGGGAAGCCTCACGATCATGGTGGAAGGCAAGGAGGAGCAAATCATGTCTTACATGGAGGGCAGCAGGCAAAGAGAGAGCTTGTGCAGGGAGACTCATTTTTCAAAACCATCAGATCTTGTGAGACTTATTCGCTATCACGAGAACAGCATGGGAATTACAAATTACATAGTTATGTAGTTACAAATTACATAGCTAATTATACCTGTAATCAACTTTTGTAGCTATGGCCAAATAGTTTTCCCAAGTGGTTGCACCAATTTACACTCCCACTAACAGTACATGACCCTGCTCGCAGCTCAATCTGCATTCTTATTGACTGCATTAGTCCATTTTCATTCTGCTGATAAAGACACACCCAAGACTGGGCAATTTACAAAAGAAAGAGGTTTAATTGGACTCATAGTTCCACATGACTGGGGAAGCCTCACAATCATGGTGGAAGGCAAGGAGGAGCAAGTAACATCTTACATGGAAGGCAGCAGGCAAAGAGAGAGCTTGTGCAGGGAGACTTCCATTTTTCAAAACCATCAGATCTTGTGAGACTTATTCACTATCACAGAACAGCACAGAAAGACCTGCCCCCATGATTCAATTACCTCACACCAGGTCCCTCCCACAACACATGGGAATTCAAGATGAGATCTGGGTGGGGACACAGCCAAACCATATCATCAACACTTTATTTTTCCCCATCTTTTTCATTTTAGCCATTCTTTTCATGTGTGTTAGACATTTGGATAGCCTCATTTGTGAAATGTCTCCTCAAATCTTTGCCCATTTCTTCCACTGGGTTTTTCATCTCTTTATTGCTCTGTAGTTGTTTTTAATATATTAGACTTATGTATTGCAAATCTCTTCTTCTACTCTGGAAGTGGCTTGCATTTCTAGTCATTTCAGACTGTTTTAATGCTATCTCATTTCTTTCTTTATGATTCAGCACTCTTTGTGTCCTGCTAGAACCCTATCTATTTCATATTCATTAAAATGTGATTTTTTTCTACAGTCTTCGTTATTTTTCCTTTAACATTTAAATTTATAATAAATCTGGATGTGATTTTTATACAGTGCATTTTTCTTCCCAAGATATCCAGTCGTCTCAGCATCTTTCCAGACTTTTGCTAAAAATATTTATACAATATGTTATGAATATATATGCATGTTTACTTATTAAGAAATATGAAATTCATATAGAATATTTTAATATTTCATTTAAAATTAATATTGACTAATTGTCAGTGAAATCCACCAAAACATTATTTTTAGTATCTGCATTATATTCCATTTTATGGAGTTGAGCCATCCAAATGCTATTAGACATTCAACTTGTTGCCAGATTTTCACACATAAGAAACCGTCCCAACTACTCGGGAGGCTGAGGTAGGAGAATTGCTTGAACCCAGGAGGTGGAGGTTGCAGTGAGCTGAAATCATGCCCTTGCACTCCACCCTGGGCAATAAGAGTAAAACTCTATCTCAAAAAAAAAAAAAAGAAAAGAAAAGAAAAAGAAAAAAAGATACCATTGTAAAAAGCTAGGTATAAATATTTCAATGAGTATACCCAGGATAGATTCCTAGAAGAATTGATCCAAATGAACATTATAAGGCCTCTGATCATAATTGCCAAATTGCTTTCTGGGAGGTTTGTTAAAACATAGAATTTTATAAAAACTGAGACTAGTTTTCTTTCCCCATGTCACCACAGTTTTGCTAACATTGATGATTATCATTAAAATCTTTAGACAATTATATAGAAAATAAATTACATGTTGATGTGGAATTCGGTTTTCTTTCAAAATCAAATTGGAACTCTTTATGTTAACCATTTTTATTTCATCTGCAGAGTATAATCTGTTTATTCGTTACCTTTTACATTAAACACATTACTGTTCTTTTTATTGCTCTGTCTGAGCTTTATATAAAAGGTAGATACCAGTCATGTTTAATATAGATTATTTCCAAACATATTGACTGTCTTTAAAGGTTGCCAATTTATATAGGAGTTTCATATTTTTATGTAGCTGAGCCTCTTGATCTTCATTTTATTATTTTTTCTATTACTTTTAATCTTAAGTAGCTTGGATCAAGTATTGACTTCTATGGAACATTTTTACATTTCATTCCTTTTTCTATATGAACTTATTCTGCTACTTTGACGTAAGATATGGATGAATCTAAATTACATCTTCTCCCCATCCCCAGACACCTAACTAGTTTTCCCAGCAGCTATTAGTGTTTTCCAGTAGCCCAGCAATGCCGTGAATAACTATGTATTCTTAGCTGGTGCTGCTCCTAAGAATTCCTCTTAGGTGCAGAACCAACATGGGGAGATTCCCCTGAGAATTGTCAAGTAGAAGATAAGCCACTGGAGCCCAGCTCAACCCTGCAACATAGGCCCCAGAGAAGGCAAGAGCCACTCCGCCATTCCAACGAAGGAATCTACTGCTTTTGAAGAAAGTTAGGGAGAATGAGGAAAAAGTGGTGGTCATGGCGGGTTGGGGGTGGTAAAGAGGAAGAAGGGAAGAGCCAGAGACATGAAAAGATGCTGGACAAGCAGAGGTGTCAGTGAAGCTTGCTGGTGTTGGGGCAGTTACGTGGACAGCGTGGATCAATGACTGCAGGTGGTCCACAGTTGTTACTGCAGTTCCTTATATTTTGGCTATGAAAACCCCTTCTGTAACACTTCTGTTCCCCCAGACTCCAGGCTGTGCTCAAAAGGACTTTGCCTGAGTTTGCTTGTGTTTTGTGAGGCTCTGAGAAGTGCAGCATTCACATGTGTGCTGTGTGCACACGGAGCAGAAGCCGGGATGTGGGGGCTGCAGAGTTGTCCTTTGGGCTTGCGGGGACCTTGAGCAGGGCTCGGGGCTGTCGCAGACCAGGAACTTCAGCATGAAGTGGAGCTGAGCCTGGCTCACATCCGGATTCATTTTGCTGGCCTTGTTGCTTTGCCATTCATTTTGGTTTCTTCCTTTATCACCAGGGCTGATATTCTGAGTTCATGTTACTTCTCTTGGAAGTCTAAATCTTGAAGCTTCTTTTATTAAAAATGCAGTCAGTTCTCCCTCTCTCTCTCTCATTTTACCATCTTCATCATTTTTAGGTACACATTTTAGTGTCATTAAGAACATTTACATTTTTGTGCAACCACACCACCCGATATCCAGAAATTTTTCATCTTCCCAAACTGAGACTCTGCACCCATTAAACACTAACTCCCCATTTGCCCCTCTCCCCAGCCCCTTGAAACCACCATTCTACTTAATATCTCTATGAATTTGACTACTCTAGGGACCTCATATAAGTGGAATCTCACAATATTCTTATTTTTGTGACTGGATTATTTCATTTGGCATAATGTCCTCAAAGTTTATCCATGTTGCGTCATGTGTCAGAATTTCATTTATTTATTTATTTACAGATATATATTTATTTTTTGAGACGGAGTCTTGCTCCATTTCCCAGGCTGGAGTGCAGTGGCACAACCTCGGCTCACTGCAACCTCCGCCTCCCAGGTTCAAGCGATTCTCCTGCCTCAGCCTCCCAAGCAGCTGGGACTACAGGCGCGCACCACCATGCCAAGCTAATTTTTGTATTTTTAGTAAAGATGGGATTTCACCATATTGGCCAGGCTGGTCTCGAGCTCCTGACCTCAGATGATCTTCCTGACTCGGCCTCCCAGAGTACTGGGATTACAGGCCTGAACCACTGCACCTGCCTTCATTCCTTTCCATTTTAAGACTTCATAATATTCCATTGTGTGGGGAGACCCCATGTCGTCCATCCATTCATCCATCCAGGGACACGTGGGTTGCTTCCAGCTTTTCTCTGTTATAAATAATGCTGCTATCAGACCGCTCTTTGTATCCTTAAAATCAAAACTGCAGCCCACACTGGGGGGCTCTTGGGGAGAAAACCACACGGCACTCCATAGTGTGGGGTCTGTCCCGTGACTCTCAAACCCTTGGGTCTCCTTGAAAAAGATGGACCTAGTCCCAGGGTGGGGGTCATTATGGAAGGGCACCATGACATGAAGGAATGCCATGACTTGATACAGCCCCTCATCCCACCAGCACAGGAGGAGGGGAGAGAAGCCTGACTTGCTCTGCCCTCCTGCCTTAGAGCCATACCCCGGCCTGGGTGAGCCCTTACCTAATCCTTTCGCTCAGTTACTTCCAGAAATATGAGGGCCCCGCAGACCCAGTCCCTCTCTTTGTATCTTGATTTTCTTTTTTCAGTGGGCTCCAAAGAGAGAGAACTTTCCTAAAACACAGAACAGTGGTGGTAGGAGAGATGGCCCACAGCACACCCGAGCCAGGTGGCTTCCTTTGTCTCGGGTGCTTTCAGTGGAAGGGGGCCCACCTTGTGTTTTATGAACATGGAATCCTCTAAGATCGTGGGCATTAGCCTCTGAGCTATAGAGCTTATTATACACGAGTCCTTCATTATTCTGGGTATATCAGACACAAATATGAATAAGAATCCTTGCCCTGGAGGAAATGACCGTGCACCACTGGGGAAACTTGCACACTGAATGATCAGTGCACATTGTGATAAAATCACAGAGGGAGTCACAAATAGCTTTGCACATGGTACAGCTTGGGCCTTTTGACTGTAGTTTCAGAAAAGGGTATGACAAGGAACGTTACCTTAACAATCAGCCTCATTTTCAAGATGAGCACATGAGGCCCAAGGAGACAAATTGATTATCTAAAAGCATAAGCCGAGTCGTGGCAGACCCAGGGCCAGTATGCAGGCCCCACTCCAACTCTAGTCTCACCTGAACTAGGTGGCCCACGTCTGGGCTCCAGCTCAAAGGTGGTCTTGGGCTTGCTGGGTTTTGAAAAGAGAGGCTGAGCTGTGGAATTTCAGTTAGAAATCCCATTCTTCCTCTATCTCATTCCCTGCTGAAATGACACACTGTTTTAGACTCATGCTTCCTGATGCATGTGAATTTTATCTCATATCCTGCGGGACAATAGCTGGAGTGTGGCTGCAAGATTACCACATGGTCAGTTTCCATAAACAACATCCATCAGCCTTGCTCCATCCTGCCATGTGGGGTTAGCACCAGCTGACCCCAGGGAAATTTGCTTATCAATCTGGGCTTATAACATTCAACAGACAGGACTGTAGTTACATTCAGAAGTGTTCTTGCTCCATGGGAATGTGCTGTGTTTTCTCACTGTGCCTCTGTCCTGTCTGAGGCTTTCTAATGGACAGATGTGCTTCTACCTGCCTGGTATCCATTCCCACTTCTCCTAGTAATAGGACCTTGATGTTCCTTTAAGGACCCACCATCTCCCATTTCCACCAACACTCTGAATGCATCCAACATCCAAAACCTGGGAACAGGGCCCAGACCAGACCAATTAGATTCTCTTGGACATTTGAACATCAAACCGGGTGGTTCAAGGTCAGAAGTTGGCTGGGGCTTGTTTACTGTGAGAACTGAGCCCTGAAGAGACCACCTGGCTACACATTAGTTCTTGCACCCAGAGCCCCTCCAGCTGCTTGGCTTTTAGCTGTCTTTCTATTTCGTGATATAGTCCATATTTTTTTCCTATATAATACTATTTTGCTTCTAATACTAGTTAGCCAGAGTCTTATGTCTGTTGTTTGCAACTACAGAACCCTGACTGACCACTGTTGAAAATGAGTAGGCAGATGAAGGGCTCCAGATGAGGGTCAACCAGGAAGGAGCGAAGGGAGAAGTTAAAGGGAGAGGAGTCGGCAATGGTGATAAAACCTCGGTCCAATGCCAGTGAGACAGAAGAGATCTCAAAGAAATAAGGAGGAGGTAGACAGGAGGGAACGGTTGTATGGCTTGTAAATGGAATTCTGTCAAGGGATGGAGAGATTGAGTTATCAGTGGAAAGATTCCTGGAGATGAGGGGTCATGGAAATATGAGGCCCAGGAATCAAGGGCTCTGCCATCCTGCAGTTCAAAATCACTAAGGAGGATGCTGGGAGAGGAAAATGGTGACCCAGAAAGTGGAACTGTGAGAATTTGCCCAAAGTGGGCCCTTGGCAGTCCTCATACAGTTACCACATGTGGACTAGATTAGGACATCTTTGAACTCACTTTCTCCAAAGGGTTTACTCCCCTGCGCTTGAGTCCCCATGGATGAGATTGCCCAGGGTACGTGTCCAACTGGGAATGTACATGGCTGCAAGTACCAAGGGCAGATGCGTGCTCTGACTATGAGGGTACTTTTGGCACAGAGTTCCTCGTGACCTCTCTGCTCCTCCCAGGATGAGGTAGGCCAGGCAGGCACATGCAAAGTCCTCACAAACTCATTTCCTCCCCCATGTCCCCAGGGTTGAGCTATAGCTCGCTACAAGGCAATTTGGCTTTATGATGAATGAAGTTCATATCCCAAGTGACAAGGCCTTTCCTAGCCCTGCTCTCTGGTGAAGTGTCCAAGGTTCTAAACCCTAACATCCATCCTTTCTTTCCTGCTTCCTGCCATAGGCCCTTTTCCCACAGCTGGGCTGGAAACTGTCCAGGCTCCCCAGGTACCCTGGGCAGGCTGGAGCTCCTCTTGCTTTGGTTAATCCCCTGCCAAGGAATGACCCTGGCCCAGACCTTCAGCCTGGAGCTCTGTTCCTCTGTGGGCAATACCTCTTTACTCTGCACTGCTGCCACCTGAAGTATGTGAAATGGGATTTTCCAACAATTATTTTAAAAGCAGTCCAGGAGAAATGCCAGTGAATCAAAAGTGTGGTTAAACTTGCAGGAGAAATGGGCTTCTATCCATTTCTGGGTCATCGACCCCTTTGCAATACTATGGAAGCTGTGAACACACAAAAAAATCCCACAAATTGTTGCCCACAATTTCAGGGGGTTCCTGAAACCTCCTAATGGCACACATTGACTGTATCCAAGGTTCAGAGCCATCTTCAGACACATGAAGTCCCCCACCCTGTCCCCAGGGTCTCAAATGTATCCCAACTCTCCTGCAGGAGGTGGCCAGAGTGTGCACCTGTGTGCTGGGCTCCAGAGGCTGTCCCCGGATCCCTGGGTCTTTAATGTTGCAATGAAAGAGACTGAGGACCCCAGAGAGCTGTGAGTGTCACCTGGGAATCATAGCATAGGGAGGGTTTGTTAGGAGCCCGCCTGCCAGCGTCACGCCTCTGCTGGCTCCTAATGGGGCTGCCAGTCACCCCTACAACCAGGCTTGAGGTCAAGTCTGGGGTCTTCCAGGGACACGAGCCGGTGACCCATCTTCCACTCATCTCTCTGTTGCAGAACCCAACATTTCCCACTGGAGCCAGGGCCCTGTAGTCCCCACTGAGCCCTCCAGCCCCTACCTGCTTACTCCCAGCCCTCACGACCCCAGCACATCCTACACTGACACCTCTGTCCCTTTCTCTTCATAACCCAGCATAACAATCAGCGTGTTGAATTCTTACCTGCAGGACTTCTGTTCATACCTGTTCAGCTTCCATACCATCCCCTTCCCCAGCCCACACCAAGCAGGCAGGGGGTAGAGCCAGCTAGAGGAACCTGGGAGTGACTTCTGGCTCTTTCCTCTCTGCCCCACCCCACTTTCCAGCTTATCCTGCACACAGCTGCCTCATGATATTGTACAGTGCAAATCAAGACATGCCACTCTGGCTCAAAACCTTCCCCTGGCCACACCCCCACTCTGCCACCACTACCCAGTTAATGTCTGAATACCTTGAGCCAGCTTACAAGGCATCCATGAATTTGACCTTGTCCCACCGTCAGCATATCTGTCCTGCCCTCCTGTGACTCCCGGAGTCTTTGCTGCAGCCACCTCAAACCAGCTGTGTGTCCTGAGGACATTATTCTGGAATCCCATCCTCTTATCCTGTCTTCCTCCCCGCCTTTCGGTAATCCTCCATCCATTCTCGGTCTCCCCTGGAGGGTGGCCACTGATTGGGCCTCTTCTCTGACTCACCCAGGTAAGAGCAGGTGCTTCTGACTCTTGGCTGTCTAAGTGTCATCTCCAGGGGAGCTCTTTCATCCTGATGCTTGGCATTGGGAACCATCTGCTTTAAACTACGATATCATCGCATCTTTGAGACTGAATCTTTTCATTTCAGTGTCAAGAGACACATTGTCCATGCGTAAGGTGCTCAACAAATGTTGGACAACTAGCTAATTAATTAATGGAAGTCATAGGAGTCTCTGGAGCAGGAAGGTGTTTAGGAAGGTACACAAGCTTTTAAGTTATGCCTCCATCTGGATTGAGACTACTCTAACTCAAGTGTGACTTTGGGCTCATAGTTTAACTTATCTGAGCCTCCATCTCTTCACCTGCTCAATGAAGATAGCCGGGAAAACTATTACGTAGTGAATCCGTGGATGCACACATGTGTCCTACTTGTGCACACACACATGTACACACACTCACAAATGCACATGCACACACAGGCACACAAAGAAACATACATACACACATGTATGCACATGCACGCACACACGTCATGCACACGCATGTACATAGAGACTTGAACAGAACATGCACAGACACAGATGCACATATGTACACACATACATGCACAGAGACACACATATGTGCATGTACACACGCACACACTAAAGGTACATTGAATACACCTATTGGCCACTGAATAAATGGTAAAATCAATAGCTGACTAAAACTGAGATCGAAGCATCCAGGGTTTAATAATTTAAAAAGTAAAATGAAATATTTTTAAGCTTCTGTTTATGTTTACTTATCATTATTATTTTCTTAAAACTTTGGAGATCAAAACTTAAAAGTTTGACAGTGCAGGAACAATGACTCCTCAGCACCGTCGGTTCTCCTGCTATGCATTTGCAATATGAAATAGAGAAATATGAGGCCCCCTAAAATACTTTGTTTCCTTAACCAACCACAGCTGAAAGTGGGTGGGTGAGTAAGACCTGTTTTCTTCATATTCTTGATGCTGTTGATGATGTCTGTACTAATCACATATGCTAAAGATCATGATTTGGGGGTTTTCCCTTCTTTTCATTATTTGAGATGGCAAACTATTGATATTTTGCTTTTAAGATGTGACAAATTATCAAACAGGATTTTCCCTTGAAAGACATATAACCTAAATGGAGTTTTAAATACAGGCATTTAGATTATTTTGTTTACTTTGATGAATAGCATTACCCAGATAGTTCTACGAAGATTGGAACTATGATATAATAATCTCTGTTATCCTGCCTGTATTCCTATCTAAGATTTTATGAATACTTTTGCCAGGGTCTCACTCTCTCGCCCAGATTGGAGTGCAGTGGCACGATCTCGGCTCACCGCAACCTCCGCTTACCAGGCTGAAGCGATTCTTCTGCCTCTGCCTCCCGAGTAGCTGGGATTACAGGCACACACCACTACCACCCAGCTAATTTTCGTATTTTTAGTAGAGATGAGGGTTTTACCATGTTGGCCAGGCTGGTCTCGAGCTCCTGACCTCAAATGATCTACCCGCCTTGGCCTCCCAATCAAAAGGCTTTAAAACAAAGTTATTCTTAACATTTTCTAACACATACGATCTTTTTATGCATTACTTGCCAGTCTATTTCCTTATTTAACTATAGGAAACATTTTGATAAGTTTTATGTATAAAACTAATAGATTTCAAATGGTCATTTATTCTAGAATTTTACTCATGCAATATAAATAAACATGCATTTATATTTCCACGGACTGAAAGAATTTCAAAATATAAAGTACTCAAGGTGATTTTTATTCCAGGTTACGTTTAGAATGGTTGTCTATGTATAGAAGTGAATGTTCATATATTAGCAAAAGTCTTATGATGTGCCTTGTCAATTTTATTACTGTTGTTACACTGATCGGATAGGAAAGTAATCTGCAGGGTCACCCGATCCTTGATCTGCAGGCTGCCAGGAAAGCCAGAAAGGATGCTGAAATGGGCTTCTAGCTGACTGGCCTTCTGAAGGTCAAGGCTGAAGCGAAAGCTGAGTGCGGAGTCTGTCCCTGAGATGAATTCCAGCGCATCCTGTATGCATGTGTGCGTAATCATGTAGCAGAAACAAAAGCTCTGTGGAACAATTCTTACTCTTTATGTATAAAGGATTTGTATATACATAACATATACATAAACACATGTGTACATACACATGCATATACACACGTACATGCACACTATTTCTCTATTGCTCTTTATTCTATCCAACATTTTATTCCATTAAACTAATGCTGGCCACCACCTTCTAAGTTGTTTCACAACCCACAGTTTGACAAGCACTGAAGGATACTTCCTAAATTCCACTTCCCTTGTGCCTTAATGCACCCCATAAAGGAGAAGGAAAAGTCCCCACAGCTATGGCAAGCCCCACAGGAGGGTAGGGCTCCTCCATCATTTTCATTGACAACTTCCTCCCAGGCACTTTGCCGAGCGTGTATTTTGTGGGAAGCTCCAGGAATGTGAAGACTTACTTCCTGACTTTACAAATCCCATACTCTAAGGACTGGGGAAGTCACTAACAGCTACTCCCATGACAGCATGGTAATGCCATTTTTAGCATAAATGTGGGCACGGAGAAGGCTATCTCTTCTGGCTTAGGGGCTAATGATGTTATCCCTGAGAAGGTGACATCTGAGCTGAGCCTTAATGGGTAGAGGAGTCTCAGACAGCCAGAGGGAAGAGCCAGGGGTAGCTGGAATGGAAATGGGAGCAGAAGGTGGGGCTGGATAAAGTAGGCTCTGAGTGCAGAGATTTCTAAGCTGCTCAGATCTCTGGAACCCTGGAATTATTTCTCTTCGTTCATCAGGAAGGGGGTACAATAAGGATGGGGTGCATCTCTCCCAGGCCTGGGAACCTGCATTCAAAGCGGGCTTGTGAGGTGGTCCTTGAGGCTCTGCAGAGCCCAGGTTAAGAGACTGAGCTGGTGGGAGCCCCACCCTGACTCACTTACCTCCCTTCTCGGTTGAGTAAGCCCCAGTGAGCCATGAGCCCCCCATGAGCAGAGGCCTCTTTGGGGACTGTCCCAGCAGGGACTCCAAGAGTGCTTGCCTTCACCAATAACCACACCATGGGGTCCCTTCTGGTCGTGGGGTGACACTGAGCCCAGGGACAAGCCTCTTTAGGGCTGCCAGTTCTCTGTCTCTTTGTCCCTAGTTGTAAGACAGAGTCCCTAGGTGCTACCCAGGGCCCATGACAGTGCCAGTAAAACCAATGAGAAGTTCCCCGAGAAGCAAAACATATGATCATGAGTTGAAGAAAAGCCTGCCCACCCTTAAAGATAGAGCTCGTGTAGGCAGGGCCATCAGCAGGAATATTATTGGGAGTAATGGGAGCAAACTGTTGAGTCTGGAAGCCTGGACCCCTACCCCAGCCCTTCTGTAGGCTCCCTGCAGCCCCCACCAGACTCACCTCCTCAGCCAGAACACAAAGGAAGGCAGTTCTCCCTGGGCCTTGACCTCATCCCAGACACCAGCCCCTCCCGCCTGCCCCGCCAGCCACATCCTGAGATGACACGGGAGGAGCTTTGCCAAGGCTGCACTGGAATCATTTGTTAATGGCTACACGTGCAGTGTATCAGCAAGGAAATAGTCTATTAATCATTAGAACATTTTCCCCAAACAAATCTATCAAAGGAGCAGAACGTGTATATATTGTCCCGTTTGCCAGGCCTAGCTCAGCTGCTCCTGGTGCTGAGCAGATGGCTTAGACGAGTGACAGTGTTTCCCTCATTACGTGACTCTTGAAAACAGCCCAGACGGCGGTGTTTATGACCAGCGCCCGGGATGATTAGACACCCCGATCCACCCACACTGAAAGGTGTGATCCACATGAGTAATGATGTGCTCGCTAGTAGGCATGGTTCTTGGGGTATGGTGATGTCACACTTAAGGATTCCTCCTACCCAGTGTCATGGGGGCTGGGAATAGGAGGGTGAAGACTTCTGGTTTCAGTTCATTTAATGGAGAGAGATGCTCCCTCTGGGATATATTGCTACTTACTTCAAAAATGTAACTTAAATCCACAGCCCTGTGTCTAAAATTTCTCTCATCTACATATTCTTCTCTCCATGGCCACCTCCGAGGTCTAAACCTCTCGCCAGGTGCAGTGTGGGTGCCTGTCTTCCGTCTTGACTCACTGAAGTCCCTCCACATTGCAGGAGCTAGAGAGTGCGAGAGCAAGGCACCCAACGCAACAAGCCTTCAGTGAGGCCAGGGGATGCCAGGATGCAATGCAGACTGTGACCCAAGAATCTAACTTGCAAATGTACGGCGCGACCTCGCTGAAGGGCGCAGGGTGCTGACCCTAGTGACTTTGCAAGTGAGTGGAGTCTGTAAGACCACAGGCAAAGAGAGCTGCACACAAGCACTCTGCTCTAGACGGTAATGATGTTTCTCAGGGGTTAGCAAGTCTGCAACCACCATACATGGATATAGAATGGGACACTGAAGTAAATGGGTGCAGAATGTCAGGAGCCAGATTTCTCCCCATTGCAGTGGGAGATTAGAGATAAGCAAGGGGAGGAAGCTGGAATGATTTGTGGGATATGGAATTAGAGCTGGAAACGTCAGACTCATGTTTAGCCTCATATAGATACAGATGGATCAATGTAGATCAATGTAGATATACGTATGGCTGTGCATATATGTACATATACATTTCTAAGCACTTTTGGCTGCAAAGGCCTAGAAGCAATGACACCCCAATGGTATCAAGCACACCTAGCACCCACCTCTTGGTTTCTAGTATCACTTTCCAGTAAAAGGAATCAGGGCCCCTGAGGAGAATTGACTGATTCTAGAGCTGGGGCAAGAAATAAACCTGAAGAGCCTGGAGTATCCTGTTGTCAGAAAGTAAGGAAGGGCTCAGAAAAGACAACTTGTGAATACTGAATAATAGTGTGTCATTGTCGGTTAGTTGGTTGTGACAAATGCCTGATACCATTGTAAGATATTAACAGTAGAGGAAAATGGGTTCAGGGTAGAGGAGACCCCTTGATACTATCTTTGCAATTTTTCTGTAAATCTAAAACTATTCTAAAATAAAACGCTTGCTTTTTAAGAAGCCTCGAATGACACTACTTGCCATTCTCTGTAACTGCATCCACTCTCTCACCCTTGATCACTTTGTTCCCACCACAGTGGCCACCTTTCCATTGCACCTGCCTTTATCATCCCATGTCTCCTGTGCTTCTAGAACTTTCTGTATGCTGCTCCCTCTGGCCAAAATGTGCTTCCTTCTGCACCTGGCTCCTCCTACATCAGGACTTCACTGAAATCTCTCTCTGTGGGGATGGGTTCCCGATCAGCCTAGCCAAAGTGGTTTCCTCCCGCTGCCCAGGGCCCCCACCACACCCACACCACACGTGCACACACACCCACACATGCACACTGTCTTCTGGTCCTCTTTCACATAACCTTGTGTATATTGTTCACTGCATTTCCATCGTGTTCCATAATCCAGCTCATGTGTCTCCCTGGGAAGAGTTCCTGATGCCTGAAGAAGATGTGTTCCAACTGTCACTGACTGCCCAGCATCTAGCTCAGTGCCTGGCACACAGTTGGTGCTTAGTATACATTTGCTGGAATAGATAGATGAGGGTATTAATGAATTAACTTTAAGCCAGGCATGGTTGCTCATGCCTATAATCCCAGCACTTTGGGAGGCCAAAGTGGGCAGATCACTTAAGGTCAGGAGCTCGAGACCAGCCTGACCAACACGGTGAAATCCCATCTCTACTAAAAAGACAAAAATTAGCCGGGCATGGTGGCACATGGCCTATAATCCCAGCTACTCAGGAGGCTGAGGCAGGAGAATTGCTTGAACCCAGGAGGCAAATGTTGCAGTGAGCCAAGATCGCACCACTCTATTTCATCCTGGGTGACAGAGTGAGACTCAGTCTCAAAATAATAATAATAATAATCAACTTTATGCTATGACAGTCAGTCCCACATGAAACTGTGTATCACAGGCTCTCTTCATAGGCAAGTGAGGACAATACCCATGCCCTGCTGGCTTCATGAGGCTTTGGGGCAGAATGTTTGGCACCTGTCTGACTCCAGGCAGGACATGATCTCTGCTATCAGGGATTAGCAAACCTGATATCATCATGTGATCAAAATGCACATTGACAGCACACAGAGAAACAGAACTTTTCACACTTCACTGAAATACGTCCCATATTTTTTCCCAGAAGCTTAAAATCAAATAAAAACTTGCAGTACACTAAGCATATGGCAACATGGTATAGCCCAACCACCATGTCACCATTGTGTGGTGGTCAAAATGAAAGAGATGTGGGACATGAAGGGTGAAAATTAAAGTCAACAAATGAAAACAACAGTTTGAAGGGTATCATGTGATCAAACAATATAAAAAATGGGCTTTTATTAACAACGGATTTGTAAATGGTAGTAAAATATGTCAGTTTGAGTCTGCTCTGCTTCTACATGAAAATCTATTGGAAAAAAGAACGAAGCTCATGTAGCATTGGGATCCAAAGTGAATTCTCCATTGCTACAGTGCGGAGTCTATGATGTTGCTTGAAAAATAACGACATCAACAAGGACACCAAGCCCTCCACCTGGGTAGCCAGCCCAGGACTTTAAGTGGGCAGAATTTCACCTTTAAGTTTATAGTCTAAGAAAATGTATAAACAGGGATTTTTCATATGGCCTGGCTTTAGGATTGGCTTGGATTCTGGTCAGGTTCGCCTTCAGAAGAGTGCAGGAAGGAGGACGATAAAGCTGCCTGGCTCCCATCCTGGAGAAGCACAAGCTCTGAGTTTTGGGAGGATACCCTGGGGCTGGCCAGCAGCTCTGCCCCTCTCTAGTTGGTTCTTTGGAGGAGTAGATGCTTCAGTGGTTCAGAGGGAAGTGTCTGTTTCTTCCCCGTGCACCCTTGGGAGGAGGCCAAGTGGACGAGACAGGGGCACATATTGGCTCCAACCTTTCCAGAATCATTTCCACAAAACCCATTGGGGAGAGGAACCAGGCTAGGGGCCTGCATGGCTCTCCCTGCCCTAGCCCTGCCTCTTGTCATTCCCAGATGAGGAAGATGGGTAAAGTCTTCTGGAATGGATGTCTCCCATCCTGGGTGTTTGATTCTGCCCACCAGGTAACAGGCACCTGGAGGTGGTGCTGAAGTGGGCCAGGCACCTCAGCTCCTGAGGGGCCCCTCATTCCTCACCAGACCCCGTGCTCCCTGCTGTCAGGGACAGATGCTCCCTAATTCCTGTGGAATGAAACGGGACTGCTCACGAGTTAACTACCTTGGGGAGGTCACCGTGTCAATGGGGCTTTGCTGCCTGTCAGGTGTATTGGAAAGTCAGATTACACTGCTTTCAAAAAATGCTTCAACGGAAACTGCACCTGGAATGTGATTGGACATATGTCAGTCAGGAGCAGGTTGAACCGTGTTTGCTGTGAAGATGTCCTTCCTGCTGCCAGCGTTCGGTTCTCCCCCAGCACCACTGCACTCAGCAGACGACGTCTTATCCAGTAGGGCATCCTCCTCAGGCCGTTGCAGGTGTCTGTGCCAATGGGGACTCCTTGGCAGTGGAGACCCACTTGTGAGCCCTGCAGCCACCTGCCAAGTGCAGAAACTCCGCCCCTCTCAAACACTCACCCAGGGATGTCTGGGAGCCCAGTGTTGTCCAAGCCTGGTTGCTAGGAGTTCCTGCAGGTACTTCTGCTCTGGTGTGCAGCGCTGAGATCCACTGCCAGGAGGACCTAAAGCCCAGAACCTTGTGTCTGCTGTGGGGAAGACACTGCCGCCTCCAGTGCTGCTGGCTGCAGGAGCTCCTCAAAGAGCCCTGCTGTCCTCAAGTCCCCAAAGCTGCACTGTGTTCTCAGAGGAAATGGGGGGGATGCCCTCTCCACTCAGCCACTCTTGTCCATGGGCTGTGCTGCCTGTCTTACAGGGACCCTCCTCCTTCCTGCAGCTGTTCTCTGTGGGACTCCCAGAACAGGGTACCTTTCTGCACCCCTTCCCTCGGCCAGTATGCATGCAAGAGACACTTTCCTCTTCATCCTTAGCAGCCCCCAAACCTCCTCCATGACATTCCGCATCCATATTATGTTGTGTGAGACTCATTCTGCTCCATACTACATTATTTGAGGGACAGTCTCTGCGGCTCTCAAGCCTAGCACAGTGCTGGCTCAGAGAAGCATCTTCGTAAATCTCCACTTAAGGCACAGCTAAGTGGACATGTCCTGGGCTGGACCCACCATCTTCCCCTGCAGCCTTCTTTTCTTCTGGTTTCCACCTAAGACAAGGGCACCGCCATCCCTGAGTTACCCAAACCAAAAATCCGGGAGTGATTTCCAGATCCCTACCTCATTGCACTGGAGTTCTCTGTTTGCATGTCTGTCTGCCCTCTCAGGCTCTGGGATTCTCAAGTGCAGAGACTGAGTTGTATATCTCTGTATTTCTATTATTTCACACACATCTGGCACATGATAGGTGATGAATCAAGGGTTTGCACTGAGTCACTGGGGAGTTGAATGAAGACTTCATCCGTGTGTGAAGTCACGCTCTGCACTCCTGGAGGGCACGTCTCTGCACCACCCATCTGATTCCCAGAAGAGTCTCTCTAGGTGGATTTTAAGTTATTTCGAGACAAGAACCCCTGCTCCATGGAATCTCTGTGTCACCACTTTCACACACACAGCCCCTTACGTGTTGAGAAGAAGGGATGGCGGGCCACTCACCACACTGAGTAGTCTGCAGCTGGGGAGGAGAGAGCTGCGTGTGGACTGTGTAACTGTCCATGGATTCTGCACAGATCTGGAGTGCAGGAGGCCACAGAGTGAACTTTCCACCATTGAAGACCAAGCCATGAGCCACCAAAATGTGTAACATGAGTCATTTTATACATTTCTCTAAAATATATTTGACAAGTTTTATTTATTTATACCAAAAAATAACCAAAATGGGCCACATTGGGAGACTCTCCAGGAATTCTCTGTGCACAAATGACTCTGAGTAGAAGCCTGTTCTTAGATCTACTGACCGACCAGCTTAGAGGCATCTTTAGAACTGTGGGCTGGAGAAAGGGTCCTAGAGGGGCTGGTGGGTGAGAAGAGGGAAGGGACATCTAGGGGAATATATGTATGTGTGGGTTCCCTGGGAGCCCCCAGCCTTATCCCAGGAGTCTACTTATGCTTGGACTAAGAATCTGTTCCCGCACCCCAAGTGTCTAAAGCATCTGACAGACATAAAACATCGTGATTTCCAGGGGACAGCTGAGACAGCTGGTTCAGAAAGGGGCCAGGAAAGCTGGGCTGATGCCCGAGTTCATTTCTAAACAGATCATTAATTTACACAACAAATATTTATTGACCAGAAAATGACTACTTGGAGAATATCTCGGTCTTTGAAATTTCCTCATATATCTATTTTGTCACCCTCTCTGTTTTCTTTTTCTTTTCTTTTTTTTTCTGACCCCAAACCCTCATAAAACCCTTGAAGATAAAAGGTCCTTGAGTTTGCAGCGGGTCTGAGGGCTGAGAAGATGGCAAGGTGGCAGCTGTGGGTGGATGGCCTGTTCCTGGCTTCTGTGGGAGAGAAGCCTTTTCCCAAAACTCTGACTTCATCTCCTTTTGCCCCTCCACCTTGGAAAGGCCATGCTGGTATTAACCAAAAGGGACCCTTGGAGCCTCAGAACTCTCTCAACTTTCTTCCTGCTTCTACACATATCTGCATGAGCACACAAGGGCACCCCAAGAAGCTGGATGGCTAAGGAGGGAAAAGTTGGCTTGGGGACTCTGGGGATCAGACCTCGGGGGTCCCCAATTCAGATGAAATGAACCGTTTTATTATGACAGGATTCCACAGAGTTCTACAAGGTTAGAGCAGAGTAATGGCCGCAAACCATATGTCGCTTCATTTCCTAGCTTTTCTGTGTCCGCCCTCAGCTGTTTCTGATGATCCTATAACGTGGCAGCCTCTCGTGTTTCTCTTGCCTGGCCCCTTTGTGACTTGATCCTTTTGATTTATTATTCCCTCTCTTCCTTTTAGTGTTTAACAGCAGAACCTGCAGTGTTGCTCTGGGTTAGGAAACCAAACAACTGAACTTTGTTACAAGTTGCCTTAAAATAAAATAGACTGTGGCTGATATCCAGCAAATAAAGCCTGTGGGCTTTGTGACATTGATTCTGGCTGTCTGGGGTCCTGATGTGTCCCCTCTACTTTCGTTTCTAGGATCCAGATAAGTGAGGCCATAGGAGAGCAGACGCTGGATAATGGAGGCCGAGCGAGGCATTTCCAGACTGTCAGGAAAATGGAGACGCTGTCGCTTCCAGGAAATACAGGCACATAAGGCAATGTACAGCTGGAACATCTGGCCTTATAAAACTAAAAATAACACCCCATAAAATACATTTTATTCATTTATTTTGACAACGGGAACACACTTTCCATTACTCATGACTCTGTAAGTCTCCCTGGTGCAACAGTCCCGCCATTACATGCTGTGGGATCAACACCGCCTTGGTCACATAGATTTGCCACTCTCCCGTCCTCCTGGTTTCCCAAAGGTCAGGAACTCTGACTCTGCTCACGGTACAGCTTCGGCTTAAAAGGCCCTTCCCCCTCCTTTGTTCATTGCAATCCCCTTTCTTCTTTGAGACTCCCTCCCTGAGGCGACTCTCAGGCTACTTCATCTGCTCTTAAGCAGGAAGTTGCCGCCATCTTGTTTGCCACTTTCTACCCTTTTTCCTTGATCATTTATTCGGTTGAGTCAAGGCCCCATATTCACAGAAAACATTCGCACTGGGTGTTTGTCTCCCGCTTTGCTCCAAGACTCACCCTTATTCTGGATGATTTGGATGTCCCTTGTCCTTGACCAGATGGCCATTGTTCTTTAAGCTTCTCAACCGATTGGCACATTCTTTCACTTTACTTAGGGCATTTGTTATCAAGGCCCCTATTTTGGACATGTCCCTGTAATTTATCTACTTCTAAAATCTTAAATTCCTCTCCCCTGGGAGCTCTCTGACAACAATCTCCCATCATCCCAGCTCTTTCTTTCTCTGATCCCTTTCCTTCTGTTCGAGACTCAGAAAAAATCTCCAAGAAGTTGTTCCTTTGGTCATCTTGCAATAGATCTGCTCCCCTCTCTCTCACCTTCACTATTCTGATAATATTCAGCCCAGATCTGGGCTGCCACAACATTCATATTCTCATGCAGATCCTCAAGTCATTATCTTCCTTGTCTTTGTCCTTCTATTTCTCCCTTCCCGGAAAGCCCAGTGACAATTCTTCCTGCTCTACATAGCATTGTGAAGCTTTCAGTTTCAACCTGTATTTCAGAGCTGCCTGGCCATCCCTCTGTGTGGTCCTTGGTAGCCTTTTCTCATATTCTGCGGAAATCTAGGACAGCTTTCTCAAACTTACTTTTTCCCAAACTCTGATTTCATCTCCTTTTGCCCCTCCAGTTTGGAAAGGCCATGCTGATATTAACAAAAAGGGGCCCTCGGAGCCTCAGAACGCTCTCAACTTTCTTCCTGCTTCTACACATACCTGCATGAACACACAACCTTGCCTCCTTGCTTCCTTCTCTCCAGTCATGAAATAATAGGTTGACTCCTGAAGGAATTACCCTCCACACCTGTTCTGGATCTCATTCCTTTCCTCTCTCTAGGGATCTGTACTCATCAGTCATACTCACTCCATCCTCAGTCCACAATCATAACTACTGAGTCTTTTTATTCAGTATTTGAATATTCTCAAGACTCTTCTATCTTTAAAATAGTCTGAATTCTTACTTCACCTGTCAATGGATAGACTTGGACCTTTATATCTTCTTCAAATCTTTATATTCCAGTGCTTAACATTCACACATTCACCCTTTTTTCTGTTCGTCCACTTAGCCACCTCTCCATTCAAACGAATAAGTTTTGAATATCTCTACTATGCCTGGAAACAACTGGAAACTTGTTTATACAATAAGGTTCATCACAGCATTATTTATTATAATAAAATTAAGCAAACTGCCAGAATGTCTGAAAATGGAATGGTTAAATACAATAGGGTAAAAATCAGATTTTTAAAGGCATTTAATGATAGAGGGGAGAATTCAAGCTACAGCAAATAGTAAATGACAAAGCAGGACAGAAAAATTTATACAGTGAAATCCATACTTGTGCTAAAGAGAACATAAACATATAATCAGAAGAAAGGATTCCAAAAAGGTCTTATCTATGATTATGAAAACCTTAATTTTTTAAATTATACTTTAAGTTCTGGGGTACATGTGCAGAACGTGCAGGTTTGTTACATAGGTATACATATGCCATGGTGGTTTACTGCACCCATCAACCCATCATCTACATTAGGTATTTCTCCTAATGTTATCCCTCCCCTAGCCCCCCACCCCCTGAAAGGCCCCAGTGTGTGACATTCCCCTCCCCATGTCCATGCATTCTCATTGTTCAACTCCCACTTATGAGTGAGAATATACAGTGTTAGGTTTTCTGTTCTTGTGTTAGTTTGCTGAGAATGATGGTTTCCAGCTTCATCCATGTCCCTGCAAAGGACATGAACTCATCCTTTTTTAAGGCTGCATAGTATTCCATGGTGTATATGTGCCACATTTGCTTTATCCAGTCTATCAGTGATGGGCATTTGGGTTGGTTCCAAGTCTTTCCTATTGTGAACAGTGCCACATAAACATACGTGTGTATGTGTCTTTATGGTAGCATGATTTATCATCTTTGGGGTATATACCCAGCAATGGGACTGCTGAGTCAAACGGTATTTCTAGTTCTAGATCCTTGAGGAATCGCCACACTGTTTTCCACAATGGTTGAACTAATTTACACTCCCACCAACAGTGTAAAAGTGTTCCTGTTTCTCCACATCCTCTCCAGCATCTGTTGTTTCCTGACTTTTTAATGATCGCCATTCTAACTGGCATGAGATGGTATCTCATTGTGGTTTTGATTTGCATTTCTCTAATGACCAGTGATGATGAGCAGAAAATCTTAATTGTTTTGAAAAGTTTTAGTTTGAAAACTTCAATGATCATATATTTATAATGAAACAATAAATATTAACTAGTTCTAAATATTGACTGAAAGAAGGTACAGCTTCAGTTGGAAACAACAGTAATAGTAGCAAACACATATTTACTACACAATGTTTACTATGAGGCAATGCATAGTAAGATTAACTCGTTTAAACCTTATAGCAATCCTGTGGTGTGAGAATCGTCAATAGCTCCATCTTAGAGATGAGGAAACTGAAGCTTATAGAGACTATGCACCTTGCTTTTGGTCATGCTGGAGGTGTGACTGTCAGGATCCAGGTCACTGCTCTGTGTGTATAATTTTTTGGTATTATATTTGTTTAAAAATATTATATGTAAATATATTTTTTCATGTTGTTAATTATGTTTTTTGGGTTTTTTTGTTTCTGTTTTTTGACTTTTCTGTTAAGGCAGAGTTTTATTCTGTTACCCAGGCTGGAGTGCAGTGGCACGATCTCCGCTCACTGCAGCCTCCACCTTCCAGGTTCAAGTGATTCTCACGCCTCAGCCTCCCAGCCTCCCAAGTAGCTGGGACCACAGGTGCATGCCACCATGCCTGGCTAATCTTTGTTTTTTTTTTTTTTTTTTAGTAGAGATGGGGTTTCGCCATGTTGTCCAGGTTGGTCTTGAACTCCTGACCTCAGGTGATCCACCCACGTTGGTCTCCCAAAGTGCTGGGATTACAGGCATGAGCCACTGTACCCGGCCAGATTTTTTGTTAGAAAGATATTTTAAATTTTTATGTGCTCAGATTTATTGATTTGCGCCTTTGTGATTTGTTCAGGAACGTAGGCACTTACGTCTTTGACTATCCAAAGATTAGCTGTCAAAATTACCATCTACTTGTGTGAATGTAAATCTTCGAGATCATTAATTTGTTTTTCATCTATTAGAAATAAGATACTAAATAAGGAATGGTAAATAAGTTCCAGTTAGATGCTAACTCCAGTTAATTGGTAGTGGCCATCCCGAATGTGGTGTTGAGAAAGATTCTGAAGGGGTCACATATTTTTTTAAATCTAGATTTTTTCCCTCCCAGATAACTAGCCAATGGTCCAAGCACCATTTAATTAATTAATTAATATTCAATGAAATTTGTTTTGCTTATCAAGTTCTATTGGCATCGTTACTGACAAAGCTGGTTTCCCAAAACTGGAGTCTTTTCCTGTTCAGTGTCATGAAGCTGATACATGAAACCGAAAGCAGGGCAGGCTTTATTCCATGGCCACAGAATTGAGAAGCAGGAGCATGGCTCGCAAATCAACTTCTCCACTAGTGAGGGGTGAGGGGGTTAAAATACAGAGTTCCTCTAAAGAAGGGGTTGGATATTAAAAGCCAGGGGAAGAATATTCATGTCTTTTCTGGAAATGGGCAATGAACTTCCTGGAACTGGAGTGCTGCCTTCATTTTTCCCTTTTATGGCCTCCTGTAGTCATTGTCATGGTGATTGGCAACTGTTATGGCACTGGTGAGAGTGTCATTTAGCATGGAAATGAGATTATAATGAAGCCTAAAGTCTTTTTGAAGTCGTATGGTCAACTCTCTTGGATTTAACCAGTCTCCCCGCTGGTCTGTTTACAAAGGAAAACTTTTTGTCACAGGCATCCTGTTCCATAAAGATCAGTGGAGTCAGGGCAGGTCGAGCTTTAGCTGTGTCACATAGGCATCACGCTGGGTAACAGCATCTCTATTTAAACTGGGGTGTAATTTCAACTATATTTTTGTTTTTGTTTTTAGTGCTAGAGGACTTTCCTATATGTCTACTCCAGATTATATTTTCCCTGAAATTCATTCTGTGGCTTGATTAGTTGATTTTTGTTCTTGTAACTTAGAGAGTTTGGGAGATCACTTTTAAAACCCTCTCTAGCAGCCTGACCCAGGAGAAGCTCACTTGTTCATTCATTCAGAACATAACAAATACAAAGAGATAAGACATGCATGGCTCCTTTATTTTCAAAGTTGAATAAAAAATGGGACAGTGGGACAAACCACTTTTAATTCTTTTTTTTATTTTTTTTTTTGAGACGGAGTCTCGCTCTGTCGCCCAGGCTGGAGTGCAGTGGCGGGATCTCGGCTTACTGCAAGCTCCGCCTCCCAGGTTTATGCCATTCTCCTGCCTCAGCCTCCCGAGTAGCTGGGACTACAGGGGCCTGCCACCTCGCCCGGCTAGTTTTTTGTATTTTTTAGTAGAAACGGGGTTTCACAGGGTTAGCCAGGATGGTCTCGATCTCCTGACCTCGTGATCTGCCCATCTCAGCCTCCCAAAGTGCTGGGATTACAGGCTTGAGCCACCGTGCCCGGCCAACTACTTTTAATTCTTATTATCCAAGCTATTTGAGTGTGGTGGGACTTCTGTACGTAGCCAGACTGGTTGGGCTACTCATTACCATTGTGGACTCATGGCAACACCAGACTTACGTGTCATGGACCAACTATGTGTTAAAATCCCATCTGGACCTGTAGAATCAATTATCATTGCCTTACTCTTATTGATATGGCTTATAAATGGTTATTGGAATAGAAATGGTATTTGCAGTTCTAGCCACAAAGTCCAGCTTTAATTAAAAAAAAAAAAAACGAGGAAGCCCTCCACCGCCAAAGGCACACAGACAGCGAGAAAAAACAACCCATTTTGGGGACGCAAAGCAACTAATAGTCTGGACTCAAATAACATAGTTGTTAGGACTGTGATATAGAGACTTAAAAATAGTTGATTAATATATTTGATAATCTAATAAAAAAGTAGATCATGTGTGTGCACAGATAGAAAATTTTATTGAAAAGATGAAAACTACAAGAAAGGGTTTAATAGAAATGTCATAAATTAAAAACAAAACCAAAACCATGTTAGTGGAAATGAAATAAAGGATGTCTTTGACAGGCTTATTAGCAGATTTGACAGGCTCATTAGTAGATTTGACATAGCTGAGAAAAGAATCAGTGAAGCTGAAGATAGGCCACATAAATTACCCAAGTTGAAACACAAAGAGAAAAATAAAAGATGAGGGAAAGAAAGACAGAGAGAGAGAAAGAAAAAGAGAGAGAGAAACAGAGTGAGAGAACAACTGAGACCGAGACCGATAGAACAATAACATTTTTTGTTAATATGATTATAACTGGAGTCCCAGAAAGAGAAGAAAGATGGAAAGAAGAAATACTTGGAAAGATAGTAGCCACGAATTTTCCAAAAATAATAAAATACATCTAAGCAACAGACCAAAGAAACTCAGAGAACCCCAAGCAGGATAATTTTCAAGAAAACACATCTAGATATATTATAATCACACTTCTCAAAAACAAGTAGAAATAGAAAGTCAGACGTAGTCAGACAAAAAAAGGACACAAAACATACAGAAAAATAAAGATAAGAATTACAACCAACCTCTCAACAAAAACTATGCAAACCATAAGTCAATGGAGTGATGTTTTTAAAGTACTGAAAAAAACACAACTGCTAACCCAGATCTCTATATCCAGTGAAAATATTTTTTTTTTGGTCAAAAATAAAGGCGAAATGAAGACTTCTTCAGAAAAACCAAGTAGAGAGAATTTATTACCCAAAGACCTGTACCACATGGAACGTTAGAGTTCTTCAAGCAGAAGGAATATGATACCCAACAGAAACCAGTATCTATAGAAAGAAAAGCTAAGCTCCATAAATAGTAAAAATGAGGAAAAGAGCCAATAATGCCTAAATAACAAGCCCTTACGCTTGACCTTTGTGTGTGTTCTACTGTATAGATCTTGTCAGATATCCAGCCAAGACAAGTAATATAAAAGAAGGATGCATGACCCCAGCAACATATTAAGCATTCAAAGCTTCCAATTATTTAAGCCTTTCCCTGGATTACAGAAGATCACAGAAAATCTAGACCGTGCACATCAAACTGAGTCTCCTTGGAAAAGTCCTTTCTATCAAAAATGTTTTATCTCACCCCCAAAAGTGTTTATTTTTGTTTGAAAAATTACTATCAGTATTCAGACTCAGGGCCATAATGGTTGTCTCTCATTTTCAGTAATAAATTATTACAATCAAAGGGGCTTTTAAAATTTTCCACCTGAGAAAATTGAGGCCCGTGAATGTAAAGAATTGTGGAGAAGCTGAAACAGCACAGGTTTGGAGCCAGCAGAACTTGATTTCCAACACTGATTTTACGATCTTTGACCTTCCACATGTTATTTAACTACTATGACTTGTTAGCAATACATAAAATACATTCCCAATAAAGAAGAGCAATACATAAAATACATTCCCAATAAAATAGCTTGGATAATTATAAAAGGTGCTCAATAAAATATATTATGATAAAACTGACAATGAAAATATTTTTATGGCTCTGTGATCTATCTTTTTTAGCAATGTAACCTGGGAATTTCACTTAATCACTGTGTTTCTGAAAATAACAACTCTTTGTGAGGTTATTGTGAGGTTAAGTGAGTTAATGATTATGTTTAAAACAGTATTTCACAAAGTAGTAAGTGCCTTTTGTTATTATTATTACTTCGGGAATACAAATTTTAGGGGCAATCTGAATCACAGATTTTGTGGATTGAAAATTTGCAAACTGGAAATATGCTGTGACAATATGTCAACAGCTTAAGGACCTTAGAAGCTCTTTTGATAACTTTCTTTAGTAGCCCTACTATCTTTTATGCTGATCTTAGGAAGGTTCATTTTACTGATAAACCTTACAACCCACATTTTAAACTATGACAAAAGGATTGTGAACAGAGAATTGTCTGCCTCTAAGTACAAAAGAAGAAAGGCAGAACTTGAACATCAGAATGATGTAAGCAAGAAACAACAGTTCCTTGAAAATGAAAATACTAACAAATGAATAGACAATATAATGTTTGGCTAAATGAAAGTAAACAAAGTAATTAAGCACCCTCACACCACACACAAGAAAATGTGAAAAAAGAAAGGGAAAAGAAATATCATTAGAGGAAAATGATACCTTGACCTCTCATTCATTTTTAAATGTTCTTATTCCTAACATAAACAAAACACAAAAGAAAGAGAGGGGAAAAAAATACTTTTGAAAACCTTGTGGCCAAACCAATTTTAATCTCTATTTTCAGCAGCCTTAATTTAAAACTCAACCACACTGTAGAGAATGGTTAAAACCTAAAGGAAACCCTGTCATTTCAAAACTTAAATGGAAACAAACACCCACCAATGAGTGAGTGTCTCATTTGGCAAAAACATTTAGTGCAGATTACCAAAATACCCACTCGACATTTCAGGGCAATATTACATTTTGAAACTGAAATGTCTCTATACATGAGCTATGATGTTATCTTTCATAGGCAGTAAGGTGATTCATGGTAGACATGCCTAGGATCCACGGAGCGTGCTAGTCAGACATCACCATCGTTCTCCCAATGCCGTGAGATGTGCACCAGCACTAGAGTGACACCTGAAACAGTCACTCGCACCCACGGGCTCTACCTGGAAAAAGTCAAGGGGGCTAGTCCTCAAGAGCCCAGGCTAGGGACAGACACAGTGGTGGGTCATCCCTATAAACCCAGCACTTTGGGAGGCCAAGGCAGAAGGATCCTTTGAGGCCGGGAGTTTGAGATCAGCCTAGGCAACATCACAGGACCCTGTTTCTACAAAAAATAAATAAATTAGCCAAGCATGGTGGTATGTACCTATAGTCCCAGCTAGTCGGGAGGCTGAGGTGGGAGAATCACTTGAGCCCAGGAGTTCAAGACTGCAGTGAACTATGTTTGCACCACTGCACTCCAGCCTGGGCAACAGAGCAAGACTCTATCTCTACAACAAACAAACAAAAAAAGCCCAGTTTAGGAAGCTGTAATGTCTGGGTTTACATTTAGCTCCTTCATGCATGCTGGCTAATCTTGGGCAAGTTATTTAAACTCTGTGTGCCTATGGTTTCCCTACCTTTAAAATAGTGATGATGAAGACAATGATGCCGGGATGCGGTGGCTCACGCCTGTAATCCCAGCACTTTGGGAGGCTAAGGTGGGTGGATCACCTGAGGTCAGGAGCTCGAGACCAGCCTGGCCAACATGGCGAAACCCAGTCTCTACTGAAAATACAAAAATTAGCCGGGCATAGTGGCAGGCTCCCGTAATTCCAACTCTGAGGCAGGAGAATCGCTTAAACCCGGGAGGCCGAGGTTGCAGTGAACCAAAATCATGCCACTGCACTGCAGCCTAGGCAGTAAGAGTGAAATGATGTCAAAAAAAAAGAAGAAAGAAAGAGAGAAAGAAAGAAAGAGAGAGAGAAAGGGAGAAAGGAAAGAAAGAGAAAGAAAGAGAAAGAAAGAGAAAGAAAGCAAGAAAGCAAGAAAGCAAGAAAGCAAGAAAGCAAGCAAGAAAGAAAGAAAGAAAGAAAAGAAAGAAAGAAAGAAAGAAAAGAAAAGAAAAGAAAAGAAAAGAAAAAGAAAGAGAAAGAGAAAGAAAAAGAAAGAAAAAGGAAAAGAAAAAGGGAAAGAAAGAAAGAGAAAGGAAGGAAGGAAGGAAGGAAGGAAGGAAGGAAGGAAGGAAGGAAGGAAGGAAGGAGACTATGATGATGATGACGGTGATATGTACTTCAAGAGCTGAGGTGAAGATTACATGAGTTGATGTGTGTACATACTTAGAAGGATGCTTATGCATTCTGTATAAGTGTTAGTTCTTATTGTTATCAAAACATGTCTAAATATTAACGTGAATTTGTTGTTTTAGTGAGAATTTTCTGTCAGCACAGTAGTAGTGGGTGAGAGTCAAGCATTACTCTCTCTTGGATTCATCAGAAATTGGCTTTGGCTGGTCCTGCCTTCCTATCTAATTTACAAATCTATTTCACACAAACATCATTAAAATGAAAACCCAAATCCTAACTCCACATAAAAATACACCCTTCATACCTCAAAACCAAGTATAGCAAAAGGAGTGTGCTCTCCTAACTGAAAATACTTTTATACATAGTCTACTCTTTCTTACTGTATGAACAAAATTGTGATGCTAATTAGGCCTTTTAATTCCAAATCCAAATTTATGAGACAAACCTGGTGAATGTTTTACGAGACAAATGGTTACTATTGGAATAATTGATCTAGTCTTTCAACGTAAGAGCTTAATACGCATTATAAAATTTTTAGAAACTGAAGCAACCCCTGTACTTGCTAATCTTATTTATTAACTATCAAAATGTCTCCAGGCAATATAGCCATGTATTCCAAATTAACAACAGGTGATTGCTAAATATATTACTTTCCCATTTTAGTGTTTTCCCCTAATTGTCTAACACTTCTCTTAATTAAATATGCATTTGCTTAAATAGTGTATCCGTAATATATTTAAGTTGTTCATCATGAAATGCCATAAATTAATTTTACTCAAAGTATTTTATGGCACCCCTTGCACGTACAACAGTTCCTTCCAAAAGGTGAAGGTTAGGTTTCTTAAGACACTTCTCATTAGAGAATTGTTGATTGTGGAGTTACAGATTCTAGGTAGAACATTGTGTTGGAAGAACTTTATTACTGCTGAACCAATGGAAGTCCTACAGATAGGGTTTTTTAAAATTATGATCACTAAAATAGAACCAAAAATACAGCACACTAAATAAGTAAATGAGTATTAATGGTAGAGATGTATTAAATTAGTAGCCATTAATACAGTTACATTGATTTCCATTTATCTTTAATACCAAGTTAAAAGAGGAAGGAGGAAGGGAGGGAGGTGGTCACTGTTGAAAACAGAAAGCCACCCTTGTACTTCTCCCCAGAAATCCACAAACCTGTCCTTAATTTTATTTCAAATGTTCAATTTGTACTTGTTTGTAGTGACCTCAGGGCCATCTGGTAGGTTTGAAGGAAGTGAGCTTTCCTGAAGCTCTTTCTCCACACGTCCGAAGGAAGTGGAAAGTGAACAATCTTTCTTTGAAGGGATTTCGTCCTCACAGGGATGCAGCAAACCACTGCAGTTTTGTCTGAAGTTCAAGCTTTATTCATGAAGGACATTGATTTGACTGCCTTCTCAGTAAGGTTTTAATAGTGACATTTTCTCCAAGTTTGGATGCAAATAAAAATGATTTGATGATTCTTTGAACTCTCCAGGGTCCTCCTTAGGTAACCCCAAGCCTAGGTAGATTTTGTAAATGGAGGGAGAGTAACTAGCAAGATCAAAGCTAATTTTCACTGATTTTTGTCAGGCTGAAGAAATAGTTTCAATGCACTACAGCCTTCACATGTTCTCTGACCAAGTGTCTTCATTTGGGGACTGTCACAGCACAAAGGTTTAACAGATAGGTCATGCCAGTAGAGGAGAAATCTCTCCAACCTTCCTCCCCATCCATTGGCAAACAGCGCCATTAACAGCTGCTTTGAAAGCCGTGACATGCCAGGATCACCCTTGGTGACCACCAGTATGGCCAGGTTGAAAGCTGTGCTTGTGGCAACAGCTTGGAAACTTCAACTGTGGCAGGGGAAAGAGTGAGGGCCTGCCAAAGCCTGGCCAGGAGGAGGAAGCCTTGGTTGTGATGACTCTTCAAGAGATACAGGTGATGCCACGTGGGAGGTTATCAGTGAGGTACCTTCCAGACCTGAGTCAGCCTCCTGAGCCAGCAAGAACCCCGTTTTCAGTGCCCCCGTGAAAATTCCTTTTAATTTTTATTTTTTTGAGACGGAGTCTTGCTCAGTTGCCCAGGCTGGAGTATACTGGCATGATCTCGGCTCACTGCAACCTCTGCCTCCCAGGTTCAAGTGATTCTCCTGCCTCAGCTGCTGGAGTAGCTGGGATTACAGGTGTGCGCTGCCATGCTGGGCTCATTTTTGTATTTTTAGTAGAGATGGGGTTTCGCCGTGTTGGCCAGGCTGACCTCGAACTCCCGAATGCAAGTGCTCCACCTGCCTCAGCCTCCCAAAGTGCTGGGATTACAGGCCTGAGCCACTGCGCCCTGCCGAAAAATTCTCTACTCAGGGCTTTACTTATACCCTTCATGCTCAAAGCAGGTAGTGCCAACAGAAGTGAAGGCTGAACCAGCAATTTACGTGAAATATACATATGTTGCTTCTCTCGTCCACTTTATAAAAATCTTAAAGGCCAAATAGGCGAGGATTTAAATAGGTACATTTCACAAGATTTGTGATTTCATAAATGCTCATCTTTATATACATTTGTATGAGGGAAGTGCTGGGAAGGGAAGTGCATGGTCCCTTAAATGATACAGAAGGGCTGGGCAGGCGCGGTGGCTCACGCCTGTAATCCCAGCACTTTGGAAGACTGAGGCAGGCGGATCACCTGAGGTCAGGAGTTGGCCAGCCTGGCCAACATGGTGAAACCCCGTCTCTACTAAAAAGACAAAAATTATCTGGATGTGGTGGCTCATGCCTGTAACCTCAGCTACTCAGGAGGCTGAGGCAGGAGAATCGCTTGAATCTGGGAGGTGAAGGTTGCAGTGAGCTGAGATTGCACCACTGCACTCCAGCCTGAGCAACGGAGCGAGACTCCATCTCAAAAATAAAAATAAAAATAAATGAATAAATGCATAAATGATACGGAAGCGGGGAAGGGAAGTGCTGGGTAGAGGAAGGAGTAGTTCCTGGCTAGGGCTCCACCCCCAGGCCTGTGCCCCCGAGCCTAGGTGAAAACTGGCATTTTTGTTTTCCTGTCCAAATGTTGCATTTCCCAAGACCACCCTGGCTGCCACACCCCCATCTTGTGCCTATGAAAACCCTGAGACCCTAGCAGGCAGACACGCAAGTGACTGCCCGTCGTGAGGAGCACATCAGCAGAAGACACCAGTGGCTGGATGTCAAGAGCACACTGACAGGCACCAGCAGAACGACACAGAGTTTGGCTGGGGCAGTCAGAGAAGGGATGGGCCACCAAGTGGCCTGACTCCAGGAGAAAACCATCTCCCTTCTGGCTCCCCCATCTGCTGAGAGCTACTGCCACTCCATAAAACCTTGCACTCATTCTCCAAGCTCACGTGTGATCCAATTCTTCCAGTACACCAAGGCAAGAACCCCAGGATACAGAAAGCCTCTGTCCTTGCAATAAGGCAGGGGTCTAATTGAGCTGACTAACACAAGCCCCCTGTGGATGGCTAAACTAAAGAGCACCCTGTAACACACGCCCACTGGGGCTGTAAACATTCACCCCTAGTCATTGCCGTGGGGTCGAAGCACCATAGCCTGCCCGTCTGTACGCTCCCCTGGAGGTCTGAGCAGCGAGGCACTGAAGCAGCGAGTCACACCGCCATCACACACCCTGCGAGGGCGACGAGGAAACCTTTCCTGTTTCACAATCATAGCAACAGAAAGAAAGCCCTTATTTGGGCTGCTCTCCACCACTTGGAGGTGTCTTGAACGCTCTTCCCACTTTGACTTCTTTCCTCTGTGCCCTTTTCTCTAATTCATAAGCACTGATCAGCTAATAAGCTATCCTTCTCAAGCAACATACTCTATTTCCACTAGACTTTTCTGGAACCATTATTCCTTAATCCAAAGTCGTAACTGGAAACGTCAGATATCTCCTGAAGTGTGTTGTTTTCAGTATGATGTGCATTTCGGTTAGCCTGGCCATTCAGTCTCTGCAATTCATCGGAAAATTGCTTGTCTCAGCCACCTGAGCTGGCCAGAATAATTGTACGTCTCTAGGGAGAAGGTAGCTCCCTCTCTTTTCCCACCGTCTTCTAGGAGAGTTCGGAGGAGAACATGTATCTTATTTATCACAAGGCTACTAACCTTGTAAGTAGCCAACACTTTGCGCAGAAAACACTCCAGATGTTTCCAAGTGGATCTTGGGAAGTGAGCATTTAGGAGGCTCCGTTTGATCCATGAACACTCGTGATACTTTGACTTTCTCTGACCCTATAAATAATACAGCTGTGGTAGATAAGCCGAGCAACCCTGGGAAAAGCTCTCGAGGTCTTCATGGGAGCTCTGAAAGGACACAGGGCAGCACGACTTCCTTTCCTACAGCCGTTGTGCTCCCGGGGCTCTCCCGTTGATATCTGCCACTACAAACAAGTTGAGTTTCCTGGAAAAAATGTCAAGTTCCCTATAGAAGTGGTCTGGAGCAGGGTTCTTCACTATGTTATCTTTCTATGTACTGTTTGGTTTTTCTTCTAGGATAACAGAACTTCAAGAGGAAAGGACAGTGAGAGACCATGACTAAAGAATTACTCCGTGAACAACTCAGGAGGACCAGCTATGATTTCACTGTCATTCAAAATAGAGAAATAATATTTATTTCAGCTGCTACCCATAAAATATTTCTGAATGTGTGTACAATGTTCATGCTGCAATGGCTGCTGTGCCATGAAAGAGGTGTTGACACCTCGTGGGTGGCTTTTTACAATCCCCTTGGGCAGAGATTGGGGGATTGACAGCCCCGTCCCCTCATTTTCCACACCGAGGGGCAGTTGGGACATACGTAAAAGCTCTTTCTCTAGTTAGGACCTGTTGCTATAAATCTAGCATCAAGAGTATCACTATTTTCTAAACACTTTGCCAGACAGCCTTCAGAGTATAATTTTCTGAAGTTTATAAAGCATAACTCATACACATACCTAGTGAGCATGTTCTGAAGGTATATTTAACTCCTGCATGAGGGAACAGGCAGGATGAAAGTGGGTTCTAAGAAAGAGACTAGCATACATGATCAATGGGAAAAACGATAAGTAGGCTTGAAACCACCTTTGCAAAAATAATAACCGAAGAGATTAAGACAGTGAAGGAGATCAGACCTAGCCGACCCCATCTTGCTTCTAGCCTTTAAGCTGTCCTTGTTCATTCCTGGGTGTAGGCTGAACTAACTTTGAGAAGGAATTCGTTCATGGTTTAACTATGAAACAAAAAAATTGATAATGGCCCTTTCCTGAAAAGACGCCCTTCTTGCCTGGGGACCAGTCTGCCTTTGCAGGACTAACACATTAACTACAAGAGTAGAAATTACAGTTTAGGGGTCCTGCAGCCTCTGGCTCCAAGAGTCTGAACCTCCCCACATTGCTCCTGGGGATAACATCACTATTGTAAAACCTAATATCAGTGCTTGAGATATTTTGCAGACCCTGCACTTGATGGATCAGCTGACACCACCCAGACCCGTAATCTGGCTCAACCAGTTCTGCCATCGCACCAGGAACAGAAGACAGCAAGAAACACTCACTTTGACCCTCTATGATTCCATCTTTATCCTGACCAATCAGCACTCCCCACTTTCCAAGCCCCTACCTGCCAAAGTATCTTTAAAAACTCTGATCCCCGAATGCTCAGGGACTCCGATTTGAGTAGTAACACAACTCTGGTCTCCTGCACAGCCAGCTGTGTGTGAACTACTCTTTCTCCATTGCAATTCCCCTGTCTTGGTAAATTGGCTCCGTCGAGGCAGCAGGCAAGGTGGACCCATGGGGCAGTTACAAGACGGCAAAGTTAGAAACAAGACTGGCAATGCCCCATGGGTCAAAAATAATTCATAACATTGGGGCTTCATTAAGTTTTCTACTGGACAGAAACAATTTGCAATGTATCCTTCCTCTACATTGTTTGCCACGTCAATTGTAAGCATTAAATAAAAATTTAAAATAATTATTTTAGAGCTTCAGGTGCACCTTACAGGGACTTGTTAGATTGTTAGACGCTGCTTAGTGTGACATTGAAAGAGGGCACCATACTTTTTTTTTGCCTTACTTCTAAGTTGTGGGTATCCTTTTCTTAACACTTCTTTTCTGTGATTCTGTACAAGACAATTGTTGATGAAATGGGATTTTCTGGATGGGAGGTCCGTGTACTTTACTGAAACCTCTTTCTACAGTTCTCAGTCTTTCAAGTGGGATTCTGTGAGCTGACTCATGACAGCTGAGCATCACTGGAGATTGGCTTCAATGGTCCTCAATGTGCAGAACATAAATAGCAATTTCTACCATCCCTCGATACCATTTGTGGGGCCTTTTATATGGAGTATATAAAAGTATTTGCAGGTCTTGGTTTATCTGTCCCCATGTGACATACCTATAGAACAGGTATTTTCATCCCAGCTACTTATTATAAATATTTAATAAGTAGGCTAATGGTTTGGAATTCTATTTCTCTATTTGCATGAGTCAAATAATAGACCAAATTCTTTCACAAGGAGGAGATGTTAACATACCAAAAGAAACTGAAACAAGAGCATTGAACTCACGGCGCCCTTCAGAAACACCTGCCAACAATGGGGCAGAGTGTCCAGCTGCCTGGCCAGTGTGTGCAGGGGCGGGGCCCTTCCTGTTCACAATGGCTTTGCCCGGCAGTTAAAATGCAAATGGAAGGCAGACTGAGAGTGCATCAACCTCTCACATCTCAGAGTCTAAAAGGCGGCCTTTCAGTGCCTTCTGTTCAAATTGCAAATGCTCTTCCTTTATCCTTCGAGGCCTGGGAGACAGTTCTGAATAATTCTTCCCCAACAAATTGGCTTTCCTTTTCCCAGCGACGAAAGCCCTTATCGGTTTTAAAAGTGCAAAGGACAAACTTTATTCAAGAGTCTTAAGGCAGATGAAGGTTCACAGACACTACAAGGGCAGTTCCAGAGCCTCCACGTACAACCGTGTCCTTATAATGACTGGTCCTTGTAAGAGGTCAGCAACACTATCCTGTTTTCCTCTACAGGCCTGGGATTCCCCTTCATTTCTTTGCATCAGCTTTGTCAGCACAATTACCCAGAGTTCCCAAGAATTGGGACATTTCCAAGAAATTGCCCAGTGGGTCAGAGGAGTGCTGTCAAATGAGATGGACCATCTTCAAATCAAAACGTGGGTGGTTTCTGCTCATTGCTGAGTGTTTCACTTCCATTCTGGAGTCTAAGAACATCACTCCAGGAGATACAATGTCAAGGGCCCCCGCCACTCTCCATCATTGCCCAACTCATAAGAATCATCCCCCAAATTCCTTCTATTTCTCCAAGGTGGGGTAACCCAGGGCTGGGTAAGCCTGTTAGGGCAGGTCACAGTGGCACATGCAGAGGAGGAACTCAGACAGACAGACAGAAGGTGACAGGGGACCAGCAGCACTGTGTGCTCATCACCACCCTCAGGAATTCAAGGGCCCTGTCCTGGTACCTGGGCCACCTTCTGAGATAAGTGCTACTGAGGTTCACGGCCAAGACCCTTGCAGGAAATTCGGAAAGCGGTTGGTTTCCATGGAAAAGTAGTCTGACTCAGAAGGCGTTTATTCAACAAGGTGGAAGCTGACAGCATGTTTCTTTGCTCTGGGCCCTGGAATTAAACTCCTAAGAGACCCTATTCTTTTCTGACGACTGCTTCTTTGGAAATGGTACAGCTTGGATTTTCAGGGCAATAAACTCATGTTTTCTTGGCTTGCTAAACTGAATAACAAAAGAAACAGACATGGGGACCTGTCTGCAGCCTACAGTTGGTTGTCAAAAGAAAGAAGAGAAAAGTCCTTCTTCAATTTTTAACCATCCAACTGATCTCAAGTATGCAGCCCTTCCCTAGGCAGGGGAGATCACAAGGACTTTATTACTTGTGCTCTCAGGGTAATGAGACTTTGGTCCTGCTCACCCACCGCCTCCTGTGGTCACGTCAAGGCCCCACCTCTTCTGCTTCTCACCTACCACTCCCTCGGCTGCAGTCCTGCCCTGGGTAGGAGGAGTCGTATGGGATGGGCCACTGTCTTGTTTTGCATTGTGCACACACCTGGCCAAGGTGGTGGTCTGCTTTCGGCTCAGGGTCTCATAAGTGGTCCATGAACTCACACCCATCAATCTCCAGCCATCAAGACTCAAGCCCCTCAGGTTGGCAAAGATTGGGGGACTGACCTCATGTCATCCCCACATTTTCCACATTACCGCCAGTTAAGAATTTCAGCCCCCATGATCAGATGGGTGAGAAATAACCCATCTTCATTTTCTTCAAATTAGCCTGACTCTGACTCCATAGGTCCCACCCACCAGGCAGGAGAGGACTGAACCTCATGGCTACTGGCGCTTCCCTATCTTCTGAGGCTTCCTCTTCCACCTCAGGACCTCAGGAGAAGGGCCTCGGACATTCCACCACTATGTGTGTGGTCTGGCAGCTTTCTGCCCTATGCTCCTGTGGAGCTGGGAGTCTTATACAAGACAGACTATCTGATGCCGGGGCCTCAGCCTTTTAAATGTACTCACGGGCCCTGAGGAGGCCTGGCCTCCTCCTGGGGATGCAGACAGGGAGCGACATGCATGTAACCCCTGCCCACAGGCTCCGTGAACCTCAGATCTGTTCTCAATCTAAGAAACACAATTCCACTTCCCCTTCACCTCTCTCACTCCGGGACACTTTGCACTACCTTTTCAATGGGCTTAAAAGAGTGGAGGAAAAATTGTCTTCAGACAACGTTAAACAGTTTTAAAACAGAAAATTTACTTACAGGGACTTCGTAGATGTTAGAAGAAATCACCAGGTAGCTCCAGGTAGCTAGGAAGTAGGAAGAGCCCACCTCTTCTTGGAATGAGGAAGAACACACATGAACTCTCATCTCATAAAATCCAATAGTCAACTACAACATGGCTTATGTGAGTGAAAAGATCCCAGAATGAGACCACCTGCGTGAGCCTGTGCCTGGTGGTCTCAGAGCATCCCCCTCCTCCCATCCATCCCTGCTCTGCCCTGTATCATGGGGGTCTGGCCTCTGCAGGGCTATGAGCCCTGGGTTCCTGTGTCTCTGGCTTCTGACTGGGTTGGACCAATGGGAAGCCTGGAGGGACACGGGTGTGTACAGGAGTCTGGGTGGGCTTCTTGCCTCTCTTTGTTGGGCTGTCTTGCCTGGAGGCTCTTTCCTTCTACAAGCCAGCTTCAGCCACAGAGACCCAGCCTGGTTCTAGCTTCCCTCCAGTAAGTCTGATGGGCTCTGACAATTGCCTCCTTCCTTGTGCATCCAAGAGCTGGTAGCCACTTCCTGATGCTGTGGACACCAGGGTTGCCTCAGTGTCCCTTGTCTGACTTTTTGGCTCTTCTACCATCTACAAGGTCCCTGTGATTAAATTTCCTATCTTATAAAACTTAGGATGACTGTTTATCCTCACTGGGTCCTGACTTAGCCACTTACTACTGTGTGGATGTGGTCAAGCTTCTTTCTCCTGCTATGCTCGGTTTCCTCATCTGGAAAGTAGGATAATAATGGGTTCTTCCTTAGAGAGCTCACCCCAGAGTGAGTTAAAAAAGATAATCTTCAGAACTTGTTACTTGGAGCTCACACAGTAAGTGGTGGTGTTTGGAGTCTGTGCCAGAGGGTCCTGAGGTGTGGGCTGAGGGTGATCTTTGGTGGTGCCTGTTCACTGGATTCAACAACTGCCAATCACAGCGTGAGGACGTTGTTCACTTTTCCGGTGGTTTTGTTTTTTCTGTCTCTCTTCTTCTGGATACAACGAAAGCTGTAGTCTGTTCCTAGTATGTCTTTAGAACTTGGAGTCTCCATGACGAAGGGAGAAAGAGCAGGTCTCACACTGAGGAAGCAGAACACAACAGCATCGTTCTGTTTACATGGAATTTGCTTTTACAGCCAACTTCTACTGATGGCAAATGATACAGTGTTCCATTTCTGGAGGTGATAAAAAGTTCTTTTCATAATGATTTCATGTAAGTTTAAAAAAAAAAAAAAAAGATCGACTTGGAAAAACAGAAGTAAAAGAGTGCAGTTGGGAGGAGCTTGATGACCTGAGCTTGGAAGGCCTTTCCTGCAGACGTGCTCTGGGGCTATTGGGTTGAATCAGGACACGGAACAACAAAGACGGTTTCTGCCTTCAAGGAGTGCGTGGTTCTTGGCCAAGTTCAACAGGAATAATATGACAGAACATAATTAAATAGCAAGTAATTTGTTACAGATGCAAATTCTGCAAAAGTTCAAAGACGCATGGGCCAACGGGGTCGGGAGAAGGCGGAATGGAGGAGGCAACTTAACGGGAGGGATTCTCGGTGGTGAACACAGGTGCAGAGAAACGGGGACCTGGGTTAGGGGAGTGAAGGAGAGCGAGTGTGACAGTGTGGCAAAAATGGGTTTTGAGTTTCTGGGGTAGAGATCCAGGTCGGTGTCAGGGGTGCTGGGGGTTCTGGGAAGGAAAATGATGACAAGTTGAGGGCAGGAAACGTGGAGTTCTGCATCATTAAGCCTCAGTTTCGCGGGAGGCTGTAGTCCTTGCAGAATCGTTTTTGGCTGCGGTGTGCAGTCGACATCTGCGGCTGAACCACTGCAGAAGGAGGACAGGCAGATGCTGTCACCCTGGTGTAACCCTGTTCCTCCGGAGAGAGAGACTGGGAAGGGGCCAGGTGAGCAGGGCCAGGGGGCAGCAGCGCCATCAGGGCACTCATGGGTTAAAGCCTCATCTGGGGACACAGTGAGGAGCTGACCCGGGAAGGAAGAGGCTACAGAGTTCTTATCAGACCACACACACACACACACACACACACACACACACACACACATGCGCGCGCCAGAGATCCAACTCTTCCTACAGTTTCTCACCAGGAAAGGGGGTCATGGCTGGGTTGAAGAAAGTGAGGCAGGAGTGTTTCCTTGCAAGGAAGATTTGTGTGGAGGGGTCTCTCCCAAGGGTGCTCATGTCAGGCAAAAGGTTCTCTCTGTGGGATCCCCAATCCATCTGATCTCCTTTCTGCAGGAGCCTTGCTCTTCCTCATGGAGACACATTTGCATCTAGAGGGAAAATTGTGAGTAAAAGAGATGACTACAAAATGCACATGTGGATTCCACCGTGGGAAAGTGGGGAGCCCGGGGCCGGGCACAGCATCCTAAACGAAGGTGTGTCACAGGACAGTCGCATGCTCAGGCTGCCCTCAACAGAGAAATAGGTGAAGGAGAGCATTTCTCTTTCCACAACTAACAATATTCTTATCTTGACAAGAACTGGTTTTTGTTTGTTTGTTTGTTTTGTTTTGTTTGTTTGTTTGAGACGGAATCTCACTGCAACACCCAGGCTGGAGTGCAAAGGTGCAATCTTGGCTCACTGCAACCTCCACTTCGCTTCACAGGTTTAAGTGATTCTCCTGCCTCAGCCTCCCAAGTAGCTGGGATTACAGGTGTGCACCACCACACTCAGCTAATTTTTATATTTTTAGTAGAGACGGGGTTTCACTGTATTGACCAGACTGGTTTTGAACTCCTGATCTCAATGATCTGCCCACCTCAGCCTCCCAAAATACTGGAATTACAGGCGTGAGCCACCGTGCCCTGCATGTTTCCCTTTTTAAATTTGGTAGTCAGGATTTTATATTTTGCTGCAAATGATACGAGAAAATTCAAAGAATCACATAAAATCACGCTCTCCCCTGCCTGCTGTCACTTGCCATCTATCAGTGGCACCAATCTTCAGCGGTGGCCGTAACTAAATAGCCCATGCTCCTCAGCGGGGCTGCACACGTGCAATGCAGTTGCAATGTGTAACACGAATATGCAACATCTACAGAACAAATTTTCTTCTTTTCCAGAAACTATAAACATTGAAAGGAATGCTGGGGCCTCCAAAATCTGCAATTACATTTCTCATAAATGGCAACTCATTGTCATCCTGCGGACATGGATTAAACCACAGGACGGGGTCTGAACCGGGAACACTTGCAGGTTAACAGCAACAACATCCATCCCAACAGAATCACCCCCATCGCGGTGAGCAATGAGCAAAAACATGGCTCAGAAACCGGTTCCCCAGATGTTCAATAAAGGACATTTAAATGAGACATTTACCATCTGGTTAATAACACAGCATTGAGTGGGACTTGGTAACAATATCCCAATACGTAAGCTTTTAAAATCAGTTCTTTTCCCTGAGCATAAAACTGCTTCTCCATCTGCCCTATGAAAACAAGCGATAAATAAATGTTTGTTCAACCTCATCCTTGTCAAAGTCGTCGTTCTTTGGGGTGGGGGGGAATATATATGTGTGTGTGTGTGTGTGTGTGTGTGTGTGTGTGTGTATAAACTGTCTTCACTGTGGGTTAAACAAAACTATCTGCAACATGTGCTATGATCGGCCTTTGCCACAGCACATGGGAGACAGGAACTCAGAGCTGCCAACAAATCCCCACCTTGTTAATTTTATCAAAGCCACAGATAATCTGAAAACAGGAAAGATGCTATAAATGGTGGTTCTGTTGTGGATCCATCTTGCAGCCGGTTTGACCAGCATCTACTCAGCCAGAGGGCAGGAGAGGGCAGGGCTTGAGATATCTCTAAATTCCTCTTTTCCTTTGCTTTCTAAGTCCTCATCCTGCTGGGCTTGCAGCCTGCCTTGGGGTCCCTTCAGCCTCCCCCGATTCCACCCTGTAGACCAAGTGGTGCTGAGCCTTCCACTATGGGCTGTGGTCACTCTGGGGCCACTACACATCCAAGGTCTACAACCTCGAGAGAGTCCTCAACACAGCTCATCCACCCTTCCTGCTCCACACAGGCCCTTGCACCAGTGGCTCAGAGTGGATGAGCAAGGTGACATGGAACGTGCATGTGAAGTGCTGTGAGCAGGGCCCAGCACCCAGCATGCAAACCAGGGGTGAGGAGGCGAGAGGGGACTCCTGCAGTCACCCTGAGATGACAGGTGCGGACAGGATGGTTTTGGGCAAACAGGGCCTGCAGTCACTCCCTGTGTAAGCACTAGCTATGATTGCGATCATCCACCTCATCTCCCTCAAATCTCCTGCCCATGCCTGCCCCATCCTGCCGTACATTGAGCATAGACTTCTCCTCCTGGGGGAATCAGAAGCCGAGACTGGAGGGGCCCCACAGCTGCCTGCAGCCGCCCGCACTACCTACTCCCTGTGTGAGGCGTTCCTCCTCCCCCATGCCCTGCTCTGCTCTCCAGCTGCCACCAGCACCCCATGCAGGTCCCCACAGCCTTGTCTAGGGTGGGATTGGGAGATGGACGGGCACAGGGCCACTCACAGGATGGGAGCCTTGGGCTGTGACTAAGCTTCTGCCAGTGTCTGCTCCCTAAACTGCACAGGGAGGACAAGGGTGGGACCTGCCTGGCGGAGGGAGGGTTCAAGTATCTGGAGGAACGCGTAGCTTCAGAGAAGGCTCAATTAACATGAGCTGCTGGCAGCACCATCTCTTCCCTGGGAGCATCTCTGGGTTCTGACTCGTCCCCCACGTCCCTGGCTGAGGGTATCTTATTTCCTCCTCTCCACTGCTCTTTGCTGTAAGTACTGCTAATTATCTAAGAAACGGTGCAGAGTTGCTCCTCCATTCCTGACTCCGGGCTTGGTGCTCGGGATACAATCAGGGCCGAATCATCCACAATTCCTGATCTTGGGGGCATCCACGTGGCAAAGGAACAGACGGGAACTGGGTGGGCAGGCATCTGATCTCATGAGGGCACGAGGGGACGTGTGGGACAGTGGGTCCAGAGAGAGCTTCCAAGGGGGACGTGATCAACTGCAAGGCAAGGAGAAGAAGCAAAACCTTTCCAGGAGGATTCAGCAGCAAATGCACAGAAGCCCGGATGGAAAGGATCCCTGCCACTCAAGGGGAAGGGAAGGATAGAGAGGCAAAGGCTGAGTGAGCCCGTGGGAGCAGGGGAAAGCAGTCCTCTGTGTCTTCGGCGGAGGCTCTGACAGCTGCAGCATGTCTGGAAGTGGACACAGAGGAGCACCGAGGCCCACCGCAGTGGGCTGTGCGGAGTCATGCTGGAGAGGTGGCTGAAGGGCAGCTGCTGTGCGGCTGGAAGGAAGGCGGCCACACTCCTTGGCTGGACTGGCCAGTCTCGGACAAAAGCACCAGAGCCATGGCTATGATAGACCTTGGCCATCTGGAGCCAACCTTAGGGAGGGTGGGAACATGAGAATGCGTGGCCAGGCTCCATTTGTCACCAACTCCAGGGCTCCAAGAGCTTGATCCGACCTAGAAAAATAAAGGCCGTGGCGTGTCTCACTCCCGTGTCGCGGCACACACCCTGACCCAGCTCTGCTCCTCTCACCCGATGATTGTGGTCACCTGTGGTCACTCCACCACATCCCTGGGTTTCTTCTTCCTCCTGGTGTCTCCACAAATCCTGCAATCCTATGAGGCCACCTCCAGTTCACCTCTTTTACAAAATCTTCTCAGCCTCTACAGCCACACTGGCTTCTCTAGTCCTTGAGACTGTGGTTCACACCATGTTAACATTAATCCCAAAACACACCATCTCCATGTCCAGGTATCCAACACGTGTGTTCTCATTTCTACTGAGAAAGTAACCACAGACGGGGCCTCAGACAGTGTAGGAACTCAAAAAATGTAGGTCTGATTTTCAGAGGCCACAGTGTAACGACCCACTGTATACTTTCATGGACAGAAGAGAACCGTCTGCAAAACACTGGTAATTCTCTTAAACTGCCTTCATTCATCACACTCTCATTCATGTATTCATTCCACATGTATGTTTTACGCATCTATTATGCTCCAGTCATCACATGCAAGATGTTTTTGATAAGAAGATGACTTTTAAACTGAAAAGAAGTATTACGGATGCTTTGGGGTTTTTTGAAGTGGATGGTATTTTGAAACACTGTCCTGTATATCTAATTTCTTAGTACCCTCAGACTATACATCTAAGCCAGCCGAAGTGCTGTGACTGACCAGCATGGCACAGAGCATGGCACAGTGTGGGCTGCACAGCTCCCACCGGGCTGCTCACTTCAGAGCTTTGAGGATATTTTGTTTGCTTGTTCTGAAACGGAATCTCACTCTGTTGCCCAGGCTGGAGTGCAGTGGTGCAGTCTCGGCTCACCGCAACCTCTGCCTCCCAGGTTCAAGCAATTCTCCTCCTTCACTCTCCCGAGTAGCTAGGATTACAGGTTCCCGCCACTATGCCAAGCTAATTTTTGTATTTTTAGTAAAGACGAGGTTTCACCATGTTGGTCAGGCCAGTCTCGAATTCCCGAACTCAGGTGATCCACCCAGCTTAGCTTCCCAAAATGCTGGGATGACAGGAGTGAGCCATCACGCTCGGCCAGAGCTTTGAGGATGTCAAGGGAGGAATCAGGAAAGTCAGGCCCAGAGTTATCTCCATTCTAAAAAGGAAACAGCAGGATTCAGTAAAACCTTAGGAAGTCCTTACAATAAACAAGCTCCATCCTAATCTTCAAATGCAAATCCCCTTCTGAATAAAATATTTCTTCCCCTTATCCCCCCGCCCCACCTCTCCACCGTCTTCCTAAACAATTTCCCTCCTCCACATTCTATGCGAGCATAAAACGCCCCTGCTGGCCGCAGGCTTCCCCACCATGCATGCACCTCCCCACTGGCCTCATGTAACTATTTAATATTCTTTGTTTAAGATCTGCCAATCCTGTATCCTACAGTCATTCAGAGCATGTTCTGATTAATACAGAGTTTGTCAATAGTGCCTGTGGCAAAGGGTAACTTTGGGTCCTAAAAGATCCAGCCCCTTTCATACGCTTAACTTTTATTTTGCCTGTAACAGATGTTTACTATAGAAAATACAAAAACTGTAGATAAACAAAGGAAACTATTATCTACAATCTAATAGTCTACAGCATCGTATTATCTACAATACAATAGTCTAGAGCAAATCACTGTTAGGGAAACTCTGGAAGACTATTCAACAGAATGCAACTGTCCAAAATACAGTTTTTTTTGTTTTTGTTTCTGTTTCGGTTTGGTTTGTTTTTTGAGATGGAGTCTCACTCTGTCACCCAGGCTGGAGTGCAGTGGCATGATCTTGGCTCACTGCAACCTCTGCCTCCCGGGTTCAGGCAACTCTCCTGCCTCAGCCTCCTGAGTCGCTGGGAATACAAGTGTGCGCCGCAATGCCCAGCTAATTTTTGTATTTGTAGTAGAGACGGGATTTCGCCATATTAGCCAGGCTGGTCTTGAACTCCTGACCTCAGGTGATCCGCTGGCCTCAGCCTCCCAAAGTGCTGGAATTAGAGGCATGAGACACTGTACCCAGATACAAAATGCAGTTCTTACAAAGGATGATGTCAGCTCATACCAGCTCATTACTACTTAGCGTACACGCTCCTCTTTTAACCAGGAGTCATAATCCTCTCACAAAATTTTTGTTCGTATTTGCCGAATCCTTGGAGTAAAGGTCTAAAAGGAGGAACTCTGGGTCCCGATGTATGCCACTTTAAATGGATTTTGCTACAAATTGTCAAATCGCCCTCCAGGACTTTATTCCAATTAACACCCTTGTCAGCTGTGAGCCTTCTGATTTCCTTCTATTTGCCTCACACTCAGCTCATCCGTGGCCTTTCCAGGCAGTAAGAAATGATACCTTATTGTTTTCATTTTCCCTCTTTTTTGTTAAATGCCAGTTTATGTCTGGTGAAGACTTTTCTAAGGCAAATTCATGTAAAGAAGGGATCAGGTGGACAATTGATAGAAATGCCAGTGGTTCTTTCCTGAGTTTAGGAACACACATGACAGATCGCTTGCTGTATTCCAGGCAAGACCGTCTCCTTGCCCCCAAAACTTAGACATCAGTATTGAGCTTAGACCGACAGACCAGGGCTGCGTGTTTTCTCTCCAGGCATTTGCAAAGCCGTTTATTTCTGTTCCAAAATTGTGAATTGAAAAAGAACACCTTGGCCAGTTCGCTGACTGGAGCAGTCTTGATGGGGTGCCCGCTCTGTTCCACAAACTTTTCTTTTTTCTTTTTTCTTTTTTTGAGACAGAGTCTCGCACTGTGGCCCAGGCTGGAGTGCAGTGGCGGGATCTCGGCTCACTGCATGCTCCGCCTCCTGGGTTCAAGCTATTCTCCCGCCTCAGCCTCCCTTGTAGCTGGGACTACAGGCACCCGCCACCACACCCAAATCTTTATATTTTTAGTGGAGATGGGGTTTCACCATGTTGGCCAGAATGGTCTCAATCTCTTGACCTCGTGATCTGCCCACCTCGGCCTCCCAAAGTGCTGGGATTACAGGCATGAGCCTCTGTGCCTGGCCCCAGGGGCTTTTCTATCAACTTTACAATCTAATTGGGGTGGAAGAGTGAGAAGCAAGTAAGCAAATCAACAAAGAAGAAAATACAAACACCTAGCAGTGAAAAGCACTGGGGTAGTTGGAACTTGGGATGTTTGTTTTCTTGTCAAGCAAAGGGTGATTTTCAATGAATTTATTGAGCTGATGAGTGAACTCAGTAAATATTTACAGAATATCTACCCACGTGCCAGGGACAAAAATGAACAAGACTTGGCCTCTTACCTAAAAAGAGTTCTAATTTGAGGTATAGAGAATGGGGAGAAAATAGAAATTGAAGAAATTCTTTTGCAAGTCTTACTGAATAGTAATTTATGTTTCTCAGGCTGCTCCCTTAGGGCCCCACACTCCCATCCCCTAATGACTCTATGTGGCAACCAAGGTAGACACGGTCTCCACCTTGCAAAGAAAGATGGGGCTCCTGGGAGGTGAGCCTTACCCAGGGTCACGGCGTTGGCAAATCATCCAGCTGGTGTGCACACAAGACCTTCTGACGCCAAAGCTAGTGTTCTGGCCATTACCCCCTCCCACTTGGAATGGAGTGAAGAACTGGGAGAAGAAAAGGCATTGTGGAGAGGGAAGGAGAGGTGACGCAGCCATTCGGTTGATTACACAAACTGAATCTGATATTCAAGACTGTCTGCGTAAGGCCAAAACAACCAGTCAATGTATCCGAGTCCAACAGTCTGCCGTGTCCTGGGGAAATAGTCATTAAATCCATGATCTGGTGTTGAGTGCTCAAGCCTGGCCCACACTTGCATGCTTTGCTGTTTTTTTGTTTGTTTGTTTTTCATTTTCATTTGGCTCCGCTGATGCTTGGGGTTCCTGGGCTTCAGGTCGGCACGTCTGGGGAGGACCTAACACCACGGCACGTCATCTGCACAGGACAAAGGTCTGATTTATTAATTATGCTCGTCCCTGAGGGGAACAGAAACAAGGGCACTTTAGAAGGCAAAGAACAATCCTGCTGCTGAAATGATGAGGGCCGGACTGTGAGAGCAGAAACACACAGTTCCGCAATCCTGAGCGGAAAGTCCTTACCTGCCCGCGAGCCTCTCAGCCTGACGCCAAATGGATTTTCCTCCAGACATGCTGGGATCGACGTCAGCTTCTGTTTCACATGCCCCCACGTGTGTCAAGGCTCTTTTTCCTTCTGTTAGCAAGTTTATTGTGGAGACCACACGTGCTTCTCGTGGGTCCCTAGAGCAGTGTCCTGGATTTCCGGGTCGGTCCAAAGATACCGAGGAAGACGACAGGCAGATAAACAGCAGGTTGCACCTCTTGCTAGCATCTCTCTGTATCTGGTCTTCATAAGAGAGTGGGGATGAGGAAGGGAGGGAGGGAAGCAGAGCAGAGAACAACTCAGGAGGGAGCAGCAGAGCCCAAGGGAGGGGAGAAGAGATGTCCTCCAGGGGAGGGAAGAAGAGATGTCCTCCAGGGGAGGGAGAAGAGAAGTCCTCCAGGGGAGGGGAGAAGAGATGTCCTCCAGGGGAGGGAGAAGAGAAGTCCTCCAGGGGAGGGAGAAGAGAAGTCCTCCAGGGGAGGGGAGAAGAGATGTCCTCCAAAGAGTGGAGGCTTCAGCCAGCGCTTGCCCACCATTCGCACGGGGTATCTCCAGGTTCTGTACATAAGATCTCTACGTTCACCCGTTTCAAGCTTATACATACTTGAACAGTGTTTGTTTTCCATACCATTTTATCCACAAAGGGGGCCACCCTCCAATTCAAGTTCTCCTCCAAGCAACTATTAAAGGATCCATTGGATGAGCGGGTGACGTGTACAATTTATGACTTGTTATCATGTTCAGCTAAAGAAATACTGTGGCTTTTGCTTTGCTTGAATGAAATTAAGTGAAATCAGCTGGTCCGCAGACACTGTGCCAATGGCATCTGAGATGGAAGGGCCACAGGGACAAGGAATGAACCTCAGCCCTCCTGTAACTCTCCCGACAGAAAGAATGGGTGTAGGTATTCACAGAGCAGGCAGAGTGTGCTCTGGGCACATGTGGGGACCAAGCAGGGTCCTGTGGCCTCTCCCTCCTGTCCTGCCAAACCAGCCATCAGCTTGGCCAGCAGCGTTCCTTGTGATTTTTGAAGAGCTTGACCTCACTCAGCAAGCTTTCCACTGATTGATGGGAAGAAATCAGGTGATGAACTATGTACACTCATGGGGATTTTCTTTTAAAAGGGCACTTTAACATAAAATGATGACCACATTAATTTCAAGTTTGTACAATTTTGATATGCATATGGACAAAGACTGGAAGGAAACCATACATACAAAAAATTCTTCTCATATTAGGGATAGCGAGCTAACTGTGCAATTCTGTCAACTTGTATTGAATGTCTATTGGAACTGAGCAACGTGTTAGGGATTCAAGCCCTGCAGTTTACCATCTGTCTACCAGTGGACAGCACATCCTCATCATGTGTGGATGATCACACAGATAACTATGGAGTTACCCATGGTGATGCACTATAGTAGTTCATTTGCACTACAATAAAGGAACACCTGAGACTGCGTAATTTATGAAGAAAAGAGATTTACTTGGCCCACAGCTCTGCGGGCTGTATAGGAAGCATGGCGCCAGCGTCTCCTCCTGGCGAGGCCTCAGGAAGCTTCCAATCATGGTGGAAGGTGAAGGAGGAGCCAGCATATCACTTGGCCAAAGCAGGATCAAGAGACAGAGGGAAGGCTGGGTGCAGTGGCTCACACCTGTAATCTCAGCACTTTGGGAGTCCAAGGCCAGCAGCTCACATGAGGTCAGGAGTTCGAGGCCAGCCTGGCCAAAATGGCAAAACCCTGTCTCTACTAAAAACACAAAAATTAGCTGAGTGTGGTGGCACATGCCTATAATCCCAGCCACCTGGGAGGCTGAGGCAGGAGAAGCACTGGAACCCGGGAGCTGGAGTGAGCTGAGCTGCAGTGAGCCAAGATCGTGCACTCAAGCCTGGGCAACCGAGTAACACTGCATCTCAAAAAAAAAGAAAAAGAAAAAAAAGACAGAGAGAGAGAGAGAGAGAGGGAGGGAGGTACCAGCTTCCTTTCTTTTTTTTTTTTTTGACAAGAGTCTCGCTCTGTCGCCCAGGCTGAAGTGCAGTCTCTGCTCACCTCAAGCTCCACCTCCAGGGTTCACACCATTCTCCTGCCTCAGCCTCCTGAGTAGCTGGGACTACAGGCGTCCGCCACCACACCCAGCTAATTTTTTGAATTTTTAGTAGAGATGGGGTTTCACCATGTTAGCCAGGATGGTCTTGATCTCCTGACCTCGTGATCCACCCACCTTGGCCTCCCAAAGTGCTGGGGTTACAGGATTGAGCCACTGTGCCCGGCCACCAGCCTCCTTTTAAACAACCAACTCTCATGTGAACTGATAGAGTGAGACCTCATTTATCACCACGGAGATGGCCCAAGCCCTTCATGAGGGTTCTGCCCCCGTGATCCAACACCTCCTACCAGGCGCCACCTCCAACATTGGGGATCACATTTCAGCGTGACATTTGGAGGGGACAAAGAGCCAAGCCATATCCCATCAGCAGGAAAGGAAATCCCCGTTCCTGTGAGCGCACCCGGAGCCCGTTCTTGAGCCTGCGTGGGTGGGAGTCAAGAGTGCCTCCTCCTGGTGGCAGTGACACTGGAGGTGAGGTTTGAGGAATGTACAGGGACAGGACGAGGACGCTGGAGCGTTCTGTGAGCCAAGAAAGAGCCACAGGGTCCCAGCTAAGGCAGAGTGAGGAACTGCACCTGGGGAGGGGGCTGGAGGCACCATCTGGCCTAGAAGTCTGGTCTTATTCTAGAGCAAAGCAGAGCCACAGAAGGTTTTGCTCATCTGTTCGCTAATAGATTTTATTTTTTGAAACAGTTTAGGTTCGAGACAATATTGGGCAGAAAGTACAGAGATTTCTTGTTACCCTGTCCCCGTACACACACACACACACACACACACACACACACACACACATCTCCCCTGCTATGAAACCCCCCGCCAGAGTGGGACACTTGTTACAATCAATGAACCTAACACCTTACTATCGCCCCAGTCCACAGTGCACACTACGGCTCATTCTTGGTGTTGTACATTCTACGAGTTTAGACAAATGTAGCATAGCAGGTGTCCACCGTGATAGTATCATACAGAGTATTTTCACTGCCCTAAACCTCCTGTGTGCTCCATCTATTCATCCCTCCTTCCCCCGCAAACCTTTGAAAGCCACTGGTCTTTTTCCTGTCTCCATGGTTTCACCTTTGCCAGAATGTCACATAATTGGAATCACACAGTCTGTAGTATTTTCAGACTTGCTTATTTCACTGAGTAACGTGCCTCATCTCTAAATGGCTTGAAAGCTCATTTTCTTTTCCAGTGGAATAGTATTCCATTGCCTGATCGTGCCACAGTTTATTTATTCACTCATCTACTGAAGGACGTCTTGGTTGCCTCCGTCGGAGGTTTTCAGGGAGGAGACTGAAGTTCTTTAACATGGGCTTAGGTGATCTATTTGTAGTTATCTTCAAACCTCCTCTTAAGACTCTTACAATGCTCTTCTCCCAATGTGTTTAGAATAATTATGAACTTTATCACATATGACCATAATAGAATTCTATATAATATAGTGTTTTATAAAACATCAGACGTAAAATTCCCTGTGCACACTAGTTACTAGCATAAAATCTGCAGAGAGTGGGTAAATCCTGGAGGGTACATAGAATCTGAACATGGTCACTTGTGTGAGGTGTAGAATCACAGGCGATGTTTGCCTCTCAAAATTGTTTCCCCATTTTCCTGTACACATAATTTCGAACTGACGTAAATAAATAAGAGGAATCTCCAGGTCTGAAGGTTGATGGCTACATCTGCAAGGACTCTATCTAGCCCTATAACTTATGTAGTGATAACTTGCCTGGGGTACCAAATAACAAGTACTCACCTCATTTTCTTCACCTAAGAAAATACTACCCAAAACATTTACGCTGCATATTTGGGAAACAGATACAGGACCCTCCATTTGAACACCTGGTCGAAAATTGCTGACGGGAGAATTTGAATGTCACCATAGCAACCAGCACGGGATGGCCTTCTGATGCCCATGCCCGCTCCTTCCCCTGGGTGCCCAACTCTATGCTGTGGACTGTGCTCTGGAGACATACTTGTTAAAGACAGGAGCAGGTGCTGAAGTTCAAGTGTGATGGGAGGAGCAGAAGCACAGAGTCCAGGAGCCACCTCTCCCTGGAGCCGGATTTTGAACATGCCCATTTGTGTAGACGTCTGTGGCTTTCAAAGTGCCCACATGCACACTCAGTTATGTGATCTTCACACAGATTCACTGTGATACACGGGGACTCTGATGTGTAGAGGAGGATATTGAGATAACTCAGGAATATTAGGTGCTCTGTGGAGGTTCTCAGAACCAATGAGAAGAGCTTGGGAGGGAGCCCTGGCTTCTGAAAACCAGCTTGCTGCCCCTTCTTGCCTACCTGACTGGCCACATCATCTCCTCCTTGCATTCTGAGGAACTGCTGCCACCTCACAGGTAGAGCCTGCACAGCCAGACGGGCATCTGCTGGAGACTTACCAATGAGGGCGGCTCATTTCATGTGCAAATTCGTAGATCTAGTGCAAAGCAAAAGACAATACGCAGCTAAAGGAAAGCTTAACAATAGTTTTAGTGCAAGGCTAATTGGAATAAATTGTCTATTTCAAGTTGAAAATTCCTTTGAAGAATTAATGTTAAGAAAATTATGGTATAAAACTTAGTAAACAAATCAGAAGTATATAGCTTGATGAGTTTTCACACAGTGAATGCACACATTTACCCACCACACCGGATCAAAAAGTACAACATTGTTGGCCTCAGAAAAGCCCTTCCCGTGCCCTTCTCAGTCACCACTCCCTTCCTCTCCCCACTGGAGCTGCTGTCCTGGCTTCTTACATCATAGGGTTTTTTGTTGTTGCTTGGTTTTGGGTTTTCTTTGGCCTATTTTAAACTTTGTACAAATGGAACCTACATGCCTTTTTGTGACTTATTTCTCCTCGTCAGTATTATGTTTGTGATATACATCCATGCTGCTGCATAATCAGTGGTTTATCTCTTTTCATTGCAATATGGTTTCTCATTGCGTGTTGGTGTGTTTGTGTTTGTGTGTACTGAAACGTATTCCTCTATGCTACTAGCTATATTTGACTTTCAAAATTGCTTCCACATTTTCCTGTACACATAATTTGGAATGGACATAAGTAGTTAAGAGGACTCTACAGCTCTGAAGGTGGATGGCTTTGTCTGTAAGGATGGCTTTGTCTGTCTAGGTAGATACCTAGCCCTTAACCTACATCGTGGAAGCTTGCCCAGGGTTACCAAATAACAAGTCCTCATCTCATTTTATTCACCTGAGAAAATACTCTGCAGGAACTCTATGTTGTATATTTGGGAAGCAGATACTATGGACAGCGGACATGTAGGTCTCTAGCTGTTAATACTATGAACAGTGCCATGAATAAATTTGTATGTGCCTTTTAGGGCACATGCATTCACATCTAGCTGGGTAGGTCGGTGCGGTAGGAGAGACGGGGCTGTGGTCAACACACCACACTGGGCCAGTAATCCGGAAAAAGGCGAGGAGACACGGAGCAGGCAAGGGCAGGAGGAGGAGCAGTAGAGGCAAAGGAAAAGGTCTTTGCATCTTTGAGTCTCTGCTCTCCCCGCTCCTACTTTTCCTGCACTTCCATACCGGGTTAAACTCTCCAAGTCGCTCCCCGTTTCATCAGCACAAACAGCCCCCAAATCTCAGTGGTGTACACAACGACAGCTTGTTTTTCCCCTCCTGTTACGTGTCCAGCATTGTCAGTAGTGACACTGTCTATCTCAATCTCTCAGGAACCCTGATTGAAGGAGGAGCTACCTTGATCGCCATGACAAGGCAGGGTCCACGGCCACACCCAGCCTACATGGGAGCAGAGAAGCGCAGCCCCGCCCATGCGCTCTGGAGAAGGAGAATGTTTGTTAATACCTGTAATAACTATCATGTCCCTAACACCTGAGGGCAGAATTAATGAGCTCCAAGAGCATTTCGTACCCATGACTACTCTAAACACTTCCCGTACTGAATTGCCCTCCTGGAGAGCCCTGACACTAAATTCCTGAGAGCAGAGGCGGAGAATCTGTCTGTGAGTCTCTCTAACCACAGGACCTAGCCGAGGCACAGAGCAGGTGCTGAGATGTGCTGAAACAAGAAACTTTTTTTTACCTACTAAAATGTTTCCTTATCTGATATTTTTACAATGTGTATTTATAACTTCAAATAAATTAGTCCTTCCTCTCCTGGATTTCCTGAAAAAATAGACCATCTTTTAGGAAATTACTATGACTCCAGGAATCCCAGAGTAGCTACGGAAGACATCACATGTAACTGGACGGATGGCCAGGAGAGTTAGGAAATAAAAATATTATCAGCAGCAAACCTGCTGTCAGCTCGCTAACTGGAGAAAGGTTATGCTGAACAGGTGAGCAGGAATGCCTCAGCCTCTTCCCGGGCTTGAGGTCCCTGCACCGTGCTCACTTTATTTCCAGAAACACTCTGAGTGTGCCGTCCTCAGTTACTGGGATAGCGTTTGCCTAACTCTTTAGACAAATATATACTCAACTTTGTATTTTAATAAGCCTTTGTCTTTGCTGAAATACAAAGGCTAAATGTCCATATTCCTTAAAAAGTATAAGGACATCCTGGAGGTGTTAAGACCTCCATAATTTTCCTTCTTGGTTTACTGTTTTCATAGCCAGAAAGAGCAGATGGGAGCGATTAATGAATTCCATTAACAACGGTAAATTTTTAACAAGGAAACCTCCCTTCCCCTCAATCCACTCCCTTAATCTCCTTATCAAATTAGTACCTTTATTTTCACAACAAAAATGGTATTCCTCCCCAGTAGTTCATTTGTAGTTCAAGCCCTGGTGGGATTCTAATTTACTCCTTACTGCCCGTCAAGAAGAATCTGAACATCACGTGATGCATTTGCACAGCTACTTATCTGGGCCATATGTGTTCACGGAGATGAGGTTGTCAATTGTGGGACCCAGCAATGTTTCTGATTCCTTTATTTGTTTGCACATATATATATACACACACACGCATATATATCCTACAAAAACATTTTCTTTTCTTCAGTTCTTCCAAATTGCTGTGCAGTACAAAGGCTGGATTCAGAGGGGTGAATTCTAAATTACTTTGGCCATCTGGCACCAGAGTCAATGAAAAGAAACCGGACCAGAAGGAGTCTGATTCTGTTGGCCACAGGTCACGTGACCTGAAGCCTGGGCTGCTCTGGCTCCACAAGCTGGATGGGGCTCCCCAGAGTGGGCGAGGCGTCTGCAGAGGTTGCTCTCCACCCTCTCCCCATATATTTTGCCTCGCATTTTAAAATCACTATCAAAGTAATGTATGTACATTTACAAAGATGGGAAATTATGGAAACTATGCTAAACATCCAGAACCGAAGTGAGTGCATTTAACATTTAGATCTGTTTTCTTCTAGACATTTCTTTTCTCTCTCTCTCTCTCTTTTTCCCTCTTTCCCTACATTCCCTCTATATGCTTGTATATTTAGTCATGTACAAAAAATAGGAGATAAACTATAATACTGTTTTGAAATTCACTTTTTAAGCTTAACAATATATCCCAAACACCTTCCCACAAAACTGAATCTTTTTTGAAAAACTTATTTGAACATTTGAGTAGTACTCCATCATGATGTAGATGGTTTATTTAAATACGTTACTATCATTGATCATACAGAAATTCCCTATATTTTACTTTTACAACTTAAGAAACAACATACTTCCTTGTATGTAAACATTTTTGCACATCTCTGATCTTAGCTGAGGATAATTTACTTAAAGTAGAATTATAATTTAGAGGGTCTGTTTTCCAGCATTCAGATGTGCTCTAGATAATCTGTACTGCTTCACATTCTGCCAGAGTAAAGCAGTGCTGACTTCCCTGAACACTGGTCAATAAGGGGCCTTGTCATTTTAATTAAATCTTTGACAATGTAGTTTGTATAAAATGGTGTTTCGTTGTTGTAATTTGCATTTTTTTGATTCTCAGTATAGGTGAAACTTCTTAATAATTATTTTTTAATTACAAAGGTAATACATGATACTTGTAAAATTTACAAACATTAACATCTTTGAACTAGAATATTCAGCTTTTAAGTAAACATTTTCTATGGTCTCATGGTCCTAAATTAATCAGAGTTCAATAACATGGGGTACCCTCTTTCAGGTATCTTTTACTCCAGAATATAATATCTGGATTCTCCCTTGTGAATCTGAGTTGATGAAGTCCTTTCTCCCTAAACAGAGACAAATTTCTCCCCAAGAGGAATGCAGGTGCCAGTTGTCAACATACTGGTTACATCATTCAACTCTATTTGCAGTTTTTGCTTTGAATATTATTTCTTCTCAAGGATTGCTGTCATTTATACAGTTGAAATTTCTGTCCTCATCCTGTTCTCCATGTAGACATATTAAGACTTAAATTTTCAGAAGAATTACTGTGTAGCATTCTATAAATATGGCAAAATTTATCCATTTTCCCAGGTATGGACATTTTGGGTTTTTTTCTAATATTCCTTTTTACAAATCATCCTTTAATAAATGTCCTGATATGTGAGATTTTCTGTGGACTATCTCCTGAATTAGTAAAATATAGCAGTACAGGGTATTGCCATCATCAGCTTCACCAGAAGAGATAAACGGTCTTCCAATAAATTGTCCCATTTACATGTCCCCCTCCTCCTTCCCCAACCCCTAAACACAGGGCAGAGGAGTCATCTTTCCTTCACATCTTTACCAGTATTGGCTATTGCCCTGTTCTTTCTCCCACAAAGCTTAAAGCTTTACTTTTTAACCTAAATATACATGGACCAGCTTCTAAGCCCTCAAAGCTGTATCCTTGGTCTCTGTTTATCTCGTGTGTTGATGTCATCCTGTTCTAATTACTGTAATCTTATAAAGCCGGGATAAATGGTCAGGCAGTCTCCCGGGCCAACATCCTTCTTTAGGACATAGCTTCACTATCCTTAGACCTTTACCCTTTCATAGGGATTTTATGATAAAGACTAATGTCAAGTTTTATTAACAACCCTGCAGGGTTTTGACTAGAATTGTATGGACTTCATCAGAAGTTAATTCCGAGGGACTTGATATTGTTTCAAGGTTGGCTTCCAACTTGTAAATCCAGAACAAATTTCTTATTTAGTCATTTTTAAATTGTGTTATAATTTTCTCAATAAAAATCATACTTGCATCATGTTAGATTTATTCCCAGATACTTGTAAGTTCTGCTTTATGGTTGGCAGAAACCTTTATAATTACATTTCTAATTCGTTGTTGCTGGAAATATCTGTGTTTCTTTCTGATTTTTCTCTCTGTATACTTTATTTCATTTGGAATTTTTTAAGGGGTGATTATTTTCTTTGATTGATACTTTCCAGAATTTTAATATAATATTTATCAATTAGAACAATGGTAATGACAAATTTTTTGTTCAAAGAACAAAATAATGCTTCTAATGTTTCACCACCCAAATGGGATAATGTCTAATTTTGTTGCGCTTTTTTTTTTTATCAAGTTAAGATTGTTTGCTTATTAGTTTACTAAGAGTTATTTGATCACATATGAGTATTAAATTTAATTGAATTTTTTTCCTGCATCTACTGAGATGACCGTATGGTTTCTTCATAAATCTGTCAACAGAGTGAATTATGTTAATAGGTTTTCACATATTAAGTTATCAGTGCTCCTCATTCTTTTTGGTCAAGATGAAATACTTTCTATTTCTTTCTTTTGTATCCTTTGTTTTCTGTTCAGTGTTTTTTCAGCGTGTGATAGTTTCAGAGCTATATAATTTGTCCTTACTTCTCATAGTGGCTAATTTTATAATAATATGGATAGATAGCATTACATTTTCTTTTCAACTTCAGGAACAAAATTTTAAAATGAAATAATTCTACCAAAGTTCTATATCAAAACAGTGGAGGAAAGACTAGATGATTTGACGTTGGTACTTCTTCTTCCTTTTATTGATAAACCCAGGAATTTTAGTTTCTCTATATTAGATAACATTTTAAAAATTTTACTTCCCAATGCCTTCCTTCAAATGGTTGACTTTACAGCATTGAATACATAGAATTATCAAGCTGTTTACTCTTAGTTCCACATGTCAGTGCTCACCGCCAGCCCTGTCATAATACCTTCCCTTTGTCTGAAGTCTTTATTTGCAATCATGTCAAACACGGCTTACTAGTTTTTTCAGAAGGGATTCAATGACTTTTTTATTATGATTTTTTGTTGAATTTATACATGAAGAACAACTTCACTGGGTACAAACATTAGGACTTTCATGTTCTCCTAAAGCTACCGTGAAATTTGCTTCTGGGATAGAGCTGTGTTGAGGACAAGTCTAAGTTCCATGTTGTTCTGCGTTTTTCCTCTTTTAGGCCATGTGCCTTTTTTTTCTGCCTGAAAGCTTGTGGTGTTCTTTCTCAATCCTTGGAGTTAAATATTTCTAGTAAGACAAAACTTTTTGTTACTAAAATTTTCCAGGAATACGATGTGGCCTTTCAAGCAGCAGATGAAATTCTTCGCTTGAGCATGGTTTTTTCTCTGGTCCTTCTGAACGTGCTTGCCCTTCTCTTCCACTTGTTCTGTTCCTGACGTTACAGGCACCCACTGTTTACACGTTAGCTCTCTGTGGTCTGTCTTCTTCTTCTCACATCTTTTTAATTTCATTTATCTCTTTTTTTATTTCTTTACTTTGTGCAAATATTAGCTTCACAGTGAAGAATGTGGGTTTGACAACAGATAAACCAGGGCTCAGTTCTGGCTGTGCACTTATTTTCTCTTTGATCTTGGATGAGAGGATTAAACTTCAGAGCACAGACGTCCATCTGTATCCTGAGAATTACCTCATCAGACTGTGTTAAAGAACGAGTCCGATATCAAACCACTCCATATCAAAGAGTAAGCAATCATTAATAGATTAACTTACGTCAAATTGTCAATATTCAACTATTTTGTAAACTACAAAATGATGTTTTCCTATGGCTCAACCTAATACATTTTAGTTATTATAGTTTTGTTCTTCTTATTATTATATCTTAATGCCTGGTGCTTATACTATTATTCAGCTACTGCTATGCTATTTCTATTCCTTAATATTTTAATGCATTTATGACTTCCCTTTATTAATGTTTTGGTCCTAATTTTTCCCCTAAATTATGCATTATCGCTATGTTGTTCTATGCTTTTTATAGACCCTTTATTCCTAACCAGTCAGTGGTTTTCCTTGGGACAGTCTGATTTTACTGGGTATTTCCCTGCTACAACTTGCATTGAAGACACATGTGGTAATAGTTTATGTCCTACAGTGCAGGGTTTCTCAGCTGCAGAACCACTGACATTTGGACCAGATAATTATTTGTTATGGGGTGTGTCCTGCGTACTACAGGCCAGTAGGACCTTCCTCCCCTACTAGTGATAATATAGCATAGTATTCTACTGCTAAAATTTTATTATAGATATTCTTGCACTGTGTGCAAAAAAAAGGTCATAATAAATATCAATTTAAAAATAAAATATGAGAAGTAGAAAAGTGAAAAAAACTACATGTTCATAAGTAAATTAAAGTATTTGTATCCAAAAAATTATGCAACCATGAAAAGCAATAAATTACAGGTAATTACATGAAAACAATTTTTAATTGTTATAATACGCTTTTTCTTGTGTAGATGATACTGCCATTTGTTTCCATTCTTCCATTCTGGAAAAATACACTTAATCTGGAAATAACAGACTGAGGGTCTGGGTGTCTACAATGAGAGAGAAACTTAACTTTTTCTATATATACCTTGGAATTAATTGAGTTTGGTTTTATTATGTGCATTTATTATATGCATAATTCCTTCAAATTAACGAAGTAATTAAAATGAATTAAAAGTCATACTAGAAGAAATGTAAAACATACTAGAACAAAAAAGAATAACCACTGAAGAGGATACTGCCAAGGACATGGTAGATAGGCTTAAAGATTTGTACAAAATGAAAATAGACAAGAACAGGGATAATTATAATAAAAGAAGAGAACACACGTTAAAACATTCAAAGATTTTTTCTTAAAGCTTACCTGACATAAAAATAGTCCTGAATCTGTATATGAAATAGATTTCATGTTTCAGGGAAAGTCAAGGCTGAGCGATCAACAGACATAACCCACCGATGTTATTTAATACTAGATTTCAGGAATAAAGAAAACAAGGATAATAATCGTTATATTATACAGCCTTTACAATGTGCTGCTAGGCAGTTGTGTGTGTGTGTGTGTGTGTGTGTGTAATGCAGTTCATATAATGACAAAGAACCTTATGGGAATTGCATAAGTGTCCCTGGCCACAGTAGTGTTCTTATAAGGGAGATATTCGTGCTGGCTTCCTCCTTCCCCACTAGAACACTCCCATGGCTGGAGACCTACAAGATTGTCAAGGAAAAGGAAAGCATTACCGATTCTTTTCATGCAGTCAATCACAGTGCTTTCCAAAAGCAAAGGCAACACGTAGACACTCTCAAACACAAGCAGACTTAGGAGCTACAGCATCCATGAGCTGCTGGTGCAAAGCCCTGCTAATCAAATGATGAATCCAAATAAGCAACTCAAGAACGGAAAAGTTATGGAATATTAACTCCTGGCAAACAGTGCTTATATTTAACGTAGAGTCAGGACTAAGCTGTTCTGGGAATTTTTGCTGCAGAACGCATCGTAGATATTACACAGCTTTAAAATGAACAAGTAATAATGCAGCTACTAAAACCTGGTGGGTAGGTGAGACCCAGAGGAACGGAGGGTGGGCGCACTCATTTCATCATCTTTTGTAGCAGCAAATTAACAGGAACCGTGACAAGTTCCAACATGCAACTGAAACAATGCTGTCATTCTAACCTATTCATTGTTTATTCTACTTTCCCCCCCTTTCTACTGTTCTAGGGGTCTTTTAGAAACCAATTGTTTTTCTCATAGTAAGAGAGCAAAGAAGCATTTGTTTGAAATTCAGCAGTTCCTTAAAATTAAACTTAATGCATTTTTGACAAATACTTATCATATGATCCAGTTTTTATAAAATTACTTCTTTCCATCTGTAAGTATATTGGTCTATCTATCATGACATTTCTAGAATTATGCTCAACCAATTTTATTTTTAAAAAATAATTGTTTGGATCATCTATATGAAGATGTATATCATTTTGTTTTCAAAACACTAAAGTCATTTTCCCCCAAACTTAGTAAAGTGAAAACTCCTTCCCCCTCCCAATCTCCCCAGCAAAGATTTAATAATTACCATCATTTTCCCATCTATTCTCCCAGAAAAACGTTAACCTGCAGGTGTTCTCTGTACACAACGGTATCACACTCTACATACTGCCCTGTAACTTGTTTTCCCCCCAAAGACTGAAACTTGTCAGTTTTCCAGGACTTCCGCTTTGCCTTAACATGTCAGCTTCATCATGCAGAGAGCACTGGAGTCCCACAGGTATTTCAGTCTATTTCTGTCCCGTGTATTCAACTCAACAATCCTATCTATTCATGCTCTGGTGCAAAGTGCTCTGACTTTCTGGAATAACTCAACGCTTTAATAACTGGGCAGCACAGGCTTATCAGTCTTCCTTTCCACAATCCCCCGATCATTCTCATACGCTTTTTCCCACATGAGACTTAATATCATTTTGTAAAATTCCAAAGTATCCTGTTGGTATTTTACTTAATATTTCATGAAATATATAGTCTAATTTAGGGTAATTTATTTCTTACACAATTGAGCCTCCCCTTCTGGGGATAAGAAGTTACCTCATTTACTTGCCGAAAATACTCCTCAGTAGGGTTTATGTCTCTCAGCAGAATAAAATATTTCCCTCACATTGGTCCTGCAGTTGTTTTATGAAGTTTATTACTTGCTATTCAAATGTCATTGCCATTCAAATGGGTATACTCCTTCTGTTATACTTTCTAAATGTTTATTTTTTTCAGATAAAGGAAAGCTATTGATTTTGCACATTAATTTTAAGACCACCTAACTCACTGAATTGTCCTATAGATTCTAATAATGTTTTCACTTGATTTACTTTGTGTTTCTAGACACACACTATTGCCATCTTCAAATTATCTCTTATCTAATTGCATTGGCTGGTATTTCCAAAACCATATTAAGTAACAATAGTGAACATAGGCATCCTTTTCATTGTCTTGACTTTAATTTGAATGGCTTTATTGTGTCACTGTGAAGTATGACAATGATTTTTGCTTTGAGATTTTTTTAAGAACCACATTAGAGAACTCCAACGGAATCTCATGTCATAAGGATTGTTTGTTTAGTGCGTGTGTATGTGAAATTAATTAAGATAGATTGGATTTTAGCCGAGGAGCTCTTTGGCATTTATTAATTGGTCATGTTACCTTCTTTTTTTGACTTATTTGATGGATGTTGAATTAATTAATAGATTCAGATGCCTAGTTAGTTGTGGTTGATGTGCTTGCTTTTATATTCTTGCAGAGATAAGTCTGTGCCTGTCCAGGGTTGGGTGGAGATGGATTCTGAAGCCGTCGTAGGTCTCAGACTAGTTCTCTGAAGGTCCGATAGAGGAAAGGGAAGAAATTTTAAATTGCTTGTAGTTTTTCTCTGCCAGCTTGTTACTGTGCAGAGGGGTGTTCAGGATGTGGGGGCAAGGAAGCTGGGGGCCACCTGGGGGCCGTGCCTCTGTGTATTTTGGCCACCATAGCCCCTGTTTGTTTATTTGTTTGTTTGTTTGGCTTGTCGGCCAAGGCCCTCAAGTGAAATTGTCTCCAAGGAGTCTCTACATGGTGTGGTCCCACTCTTCTTTCCATCCTTGATCACCAGGTTAGATGCTGGCACGGAGACCTTTCTCTGCCCATCTGTATTAGTCCGTTCTCACATTGCCAATAAAGATATATCCACGACTGGGTAATTTATAAAGAAAGTCTAATTGACTCACAGTTCCGCAGGGCTGGGCAGGCCTCAGGAAACTTATAATCATGGCGGAAGGGGAAGCAAACACCTCCTTCTTCACACAGCAGCAACAAGGAGAAGTGCTGAGCAAAAGGGGAAGAGCCCCTTATAAAACCATCAGATCTCATGAGAACTCACTCACTGTCACAAGAACAGCATGGAGGTAACCGCTACCCGTGATTCAATTACCTCCCACCGGGTTGCTCCCACAGCACATGGGGATTGCGGGAACTACAATTCAGGATGAGATTTGGGTGGGGCACAGCCAAACCGTATCACTGTCTTCCTTTGCTGAAATGGTGCCTGTGGAGAAGTCACGTGGGGGAGTACCTGCTTCCTTTACCCCATTCCCTTCTGTGCCTCATCTGACAGAAATTCATCGCGTTTGGCTTCAGGGCACCCTCCACTGTTGGCAAGGCCAAGTTTGTATCTCCCTAGCCACTCAGTGACCATCTTCAAGAGAGGGGAGTAGACAAGGAATCCTGTTTGCTGAGAAGATTCCCAGTTGTTTAAAAAAGCGCATGTGCTGGTGCGCGCACACACACACACACACACACACACACACACACACACAGAGTACACTATAAATTTGTATGCAAAACCTTCTTGGCCAACGTTAGAAATGTCAGCGCCTAAGTTAGCACAGAGACTCAGAAGAAACCCAAAGCCAGCACCGCGAGGCACAGGAGCCTGTAGGGTAGAAGGCTACATTCCGCCACTCCTGAGAAAGACAGCTGGGCCCGGGCGGGCGAAGGTGACTGTGACCCTTTCTCTCAAGCCCAGGAGCCAGCTCCAGGGGCCCTACAGCCTGACCTGCCCCCCTCCCGCTGGGGCCCACTGCTCTCCATCCCGAGTCCTGCTCAGAGACAATCTTCATTTCTCCTCCCTTTCATTATTCAGGGTCAGACTCCGGGTCTTCCAAGCCAACAGCAGGGAACCTGATAAGCGAATCTTCACTAATAAGAGAAGCTCTGGCTAATTTGGCCTGAATTCCCCATATCCCTGGCACCCTGCTGAGGCAAACAGTCACAGCAAAAGCAACCAAGACCACGCCTTCTTTTTCTGCGTTTTGCTGTCATTGTTGTTTTCAAAAACACTTTCACGTAAGTTATTGTCATTTATCCTCATACGTGAGAATGGTTGAAATGATGGCTCCCATTTTCCGGATAAAACTGAAGCTGCCAAGAGCCCAGGATCTGGTTCCCAATCTCTAGACCCCTGGACAGCTAGGCCAGGTTACCCAGGAGCCCCCAGGTCTTTCTAACCTAATCTGCTCAGGGGGAGAAGCAACTCAGGCTGTTCCATATGCATCTTAAAATTTTAAATATTTAAACATACCCCTTCAGACTAGCTTTCGTGACACCAAGGTGGAAATGAGTAACAGACATCTTTCCAGAGGCATGACCGCTCTCTCCTTCTGTGGCGTGGCTCTCAGGAAATGGGAGGGGAGTGCGAGGAAATCAGATCTAAAGGAACACCGAGAGTCCATAAAGAATAATTACAACCGTGAGCCACGGGGAAGAGGAAATGGACTCTGGAGTCTGATAAATAGGATTTTATTAACTTATTAACCTCGCTGGCCTATCTAGGAAGCTAAAAGCGAGACCTTTCAGCCCTGCAGTGACCAGTGCACGCTGGGAATCGACAAGCAGACGGAACCCACAGGGCCTTGTTTAGACAGAGGCGGAAAAAGCAGGCACAGCAGTGTGGGCACTACATGTCTTTATTCCTAGGGGAACATTTGCTGGAAGAGAAATTATCTTGAAATACAAAGCTGGTGATATTTCATCCATAGTCATATTAGAGATAAAAAATCTGACACTTAAAAAAAAAAGTAGGAAGAGAAAATAACATGAAGTGAAAAGTATTTATTCCTTTCATGGGAAGATTAACTCACGTTGGGGGAATATAATTTTGAACCTAGAAATTGGTGATGTCTGGCTATCTACGTCCCAGGCGGCCGTCGAGGCTCAGGAGGAGGCAGGGACCACATGGTGCATTTCTAGACAAGCGACCGCCCAGCCGTCCCCTCGCCATAAACCCAGCCCGTTATTTGCAGCAGGCCACACAGACGCAGGGGAGCGGGGCCTCAGCCTCTCTCTCAAGGACTGGAGTGGGGCTGTAATTCTTCGAAATCCCACAGTCCATTTAGTCATTTCACTTTTGCTGATCCAGCAGGCGGAATGGGGGCCCAGGAGTGAGCCTGAGTCTCTGGCTGCAGAGAGAGGAGTTCCAGCAGCTCCAGGCTCAGGTGTGTTTGTGCTGTGACCCCCACAAAGGGGGCCCACTGCCCTACATAGTGAGTCTCTCTCAAGCTTCCTGAGATGGCCTTGTGGGTTGTCTGGGCTGCAAACTTCCCAGTGACTACTCATCTGTCAGAGTAAATTCAAAGTCCTTGCAATGCCTCCATGCCCACATCCTCAGACCCTTCTCGTCTTGTGGTTCCCCCCACTCCATGGCATGCAAGGCACTTGCTGGTGGCAGGGCCTGTGGGCAGAATTCTCTTCTCTCAGGGGAGCACCTGGGGAATCCCCTCATTGCCTCCCAGTCTTTGCTCCATTCCCTTTGCACCAAGACCCACCAGGTTGGCTGTGCTTGGCTGATGCTTCACTCAGGGCTCTATTCCTGTTTCCCTGGCACATGTCACCTTCTGGCTCATGAAGGTGGACTGACACCTCCTTGATGGGGTATGTGCATTGCTTGTTTCCTCATAGCACATAAGTGCCATGAGGGCTGGGGCCTTGTCTGCATCTCACTCGTCTATTCCCAGCAACTAGAAGAACCATGGGCACACAGAGAAGCAGGCAGCCAAGTGTGTTTGCATCCAAAACAGCGTCTCCAGTGTGTGTTTCTCTCCCAGCCCTTCCTTTCCAGAGGTGGGAGAGAGGCCAGGGCAGGCGGTCTATGTACAAAAAAGTCCTTTAAATAAGGAATGTAAAGGTCTGGTTTTACGGCACTACCCCTACAGGAATTCCAGGCTTTCATAGAAACGAGTCCACATCCCTGTGCTGAAGTCTGCTGTCAGGAGGTCCCTACACAGTGGGTGATTGTCCACAGTTTACCAGCGATGGCTTCAGGCCTGACCAGAGAGGACCCTGAGCAGTGTTCCCCCTGCCTTCACTCTGCATTTTCTGGCTCAAGTCAGGTCATAGCAGACCATGGCTATTATTCTAGCATGGTTACTAGCATATAAATATTTGTCAAGTGTTTCATTCAAATGCCTCTTCCAGGAAGACAGGGTGGAGGGCCAACCATGTGCCATTGGATGTTAAGGAAAGGTTGTTCCAGCCTTTTCTATCTTTAATCGGGAGCTTTCTCTGAGGGTGTAAAAGTCACTTTCTCTACTTGTCTTTCTCTCTTTCCTCGCATGCGGAATGCATGTATTTATTTTTGTCTTAGTTAACAGGGAAGTTACATAAAGACGTAGGAATGTCAAGACCGAAAAAGAAAACCTATTCAATGGAAGCTAACAAGTTCATTGCTGATGGCACAGTCTGATTTATCTGGGAGATTGGACCAAAGGGAAAAATCACAGCCCTGCAGTCAGCGATAACCTCAGGTTAACATAATATAAACGCACAAATTATTTTATCCATTGCAATTTGAATGAACCTTTGTATGCCTAAAGCTGGAAACCAAATCCGAGGCTGTTTTATGGCCAAGGCCTTCAGAAGTTGCATGCTGTCCAGATGTCTGTGTCACCCATACACTCGGAAGGGACCTGCCTAAGTACTTAGGAGTCTGAAGCTCTTTTAAATCATTTTCATGCAGTGCAATCTAGCATTACGCAGTTTGGCAAATTGAAAAATGTTGCTTCATAAAATAGAAAATGTAAGAAAGAGTGAATCTTTTATAGATCTGTGGCAGAACTTTTTATTTCACTTCTGGTCTATTTCAAGCCAACATTTGTTCAAAAGTTTTAAAGAAACATAAATCAAACAACTGGAATCTGGAGGTCTACACAATGAGTCTGATTATGTTTCCTGGTAAATTAGCACATTGGTTGGGCACTCTATAGACACGTTTTTAGCATTATGCCTTAAGATCCAAAAAAAAAAAAAAAAGCCAATATTCCTTGATCCACACAACCTTGCTCCTAGAAATATATCCCCCAAAAAATAAACAAATAAAAAATGTGACCTGAGATTTGTGTACAAAGATGTTCAACACAATCTTACTTACAACAGTGGGAAAAGTACAAAAGACTTAAATAACCAATGACAGAAGCATGGCCAAATAATTTATGACACAACCATAATACAGTGTATTATGAATCTATAAAAATTATATTCTCATGGAATATTAAAGGCCATGGGGAAAGTCTAAGAAAATGCAAAAGAAAAATATTAAAATATTATCAGAAGCTATATCTGAATTGTATGTTTATAGGTGATTTTATTTTCATTTTTATACTTTTTTATTTTTAATTTTTTTATAGGACTCATATTACTTTTATTCTCTGGGGAAATCATGAATGCTGTCTTAAAATAAAGTGATCACAGTCTTGAGTAATAAGCTGTGATGGATTATCCACACTACTTTGTTGAATTCGATATTTGGGAAAAATATAAACCAGTAACCAGTAGTGACCTGTGCAACAACCTGGTTGGAAACTGCCCAGGTCTTATACACAATGTCAGTGTGTCCTTGGGCTTACGGGAAGCTCCCTGAACTTTTGTGGGTGATGATTCGGAAGAGGGTGAACCTCCCTTCTTAGCAGAAGAAGGTGCCGTAGGCCCTGGATGGGGCCTCAAGACCAGCCTTTTCCTCGGCTGTTCCTTGTATTAGGTAGGTGCGAAAGTAATTGCACTAAAACGTATTAAAATGGCAAAACCCGCAATTACTTTTGCACCAACCTGATACCTTAGAGAAACCCAGAATTCTCTCCTCTCTCCCTCGTCATGTCCTAACATTTTCTCGAGCTTCTTTCCTCCGCGTTGTCAGGAGACCAGATGGAAATGTGGAAGAGGTGAGCATTTGTCTTCAAGGCTTGGTGATAAAGTGGAATCAATGGCATCGCACTTTCTGGTTCCGAGTTTGCTTTGAGTCAGTTAAAATTCCTGTCTTCAGAACCCTCGGTGGCTCCAGCAAACATAAACAAGGTCTCTAAGAAAGAACCGTTTGATTAATGCAGCCAGTTCCATCAAACAATTTCAAAATTCCATGGAAAAACAAAAGCCAGTAGAAAGGCCAAGCCAGATGCTGCACCTGGGGACACAGCAGAGGCGTCCCGGCTGCCATTCTGCCCACCATGACCTGTGGACACCACCAGCCACAGGCAGTGCAAACAAGTAGACTGTTCAGCTCAGTCAGTGAAGACTCCATTTCCTCAATTCGTTTTATTTATTGCTTTGGAAAACACTCATTGGCCAGGAAAATGGACATGTACCGTAAAGATTAAGCCCTGCAGCACAAAAGAGAACCCATGTGCCTTACAGATTTATTACAGATCTATGGAAATGATGAGAGAGCTCCATGTACGTGAGCTCCAAGTGAGGGCAACCTGAACCAGTAGTCACCACCCGCCCCTGCAGTGCTGCCTTCTCTTCACCAACAGGCCTGGGCTTTCCGCCATGACTCCACCACCACCACCCTAGGCACAGGAGGAGCATGGAAGGAGATGGGGTTCTTGTTCACAGACCATCCCAATTACCTGATACAGAGGAGAAGCTATTTCACCAGCTGGGCATCTCCAGTTAAGAAATGTTGTAATCAAACGTCAGGCTGGACGTTGGTTTGCCTATTTTTATATTCATTGAACAAATATTTATTAAGCATCTTCTCTGTTAGGCTTATTTACACAATAAGGTATAAAACAGAACAAATCAGTGAAGATGGTAAGAGAGGCAAAAACAGGATTATAAAGGGTAGAGCATGAAGAAGCCACTCCCTGTCAGTGGGAACCCGTGGCCGTGTCCAGGCACAGCCACTGCAGAGAGGCTGGTGGTCCATCCTACCAGGTGGAGTCCACTACTCATGCACACTTACTGATTGTTTTGGAAAACGTTCATTAGCCAGGAAGTGGGAGTGCCCATGAGTGTCAAGCTTCAGAAAGGCCATCTCAGAAGAGACAGTCAAAGCAAGCATATACAACCGGCGAAGAGGGTGGATGGCATTTCAAGTATGGCTGGAAGGCTGGAAAGCATAGTACTTTTGGTGAACCTCAAAGTCTACTGAGGCCCAGGCATAGGATACCTGGAGGATAACAGAATAGGTCAATGGGCTGGATGTGCTGCTGAGATTTTCTCAAAAATTCTTGAATCATTTGCCTTCTTTCCATCTGCACTGGCTTCGTTCTGGCCCTCATCAATTCCCTTCAGAAAAATTGTAACAGTCTTGCTCACCTCTCTACCCAAATCTCTGTCCTCCAGACATCCTCCACACAGGACAAGAGTAGCTTCTTCCTAATGTGGAGGGTGATGCACTATCCTAGTTGGCTTGGGACAGTTGCACCAGCTGTCCCCACAAGCAAGGACAGGCAGGTCCTACCTGTGGTAGTGGTGGATGTCATCTCTTCTGACAGACCCACAGCTTCCCTTGGGGTGAATACAAAACTTCATGGGACAACTCTATCTTTGGGGTAAACCCATCTTTACACTGCCCCCCAGCCCTATGACAGGGGTCAGAGACTACATAGAGACAGGTCATAAATGAAATGTGTCTCCATGTGAATTATTAGAACTCACACAGCAGCCTTCCCCAGGAGCACCTAGCAACAGAACTGTGACCTGTGATGGCATGTGACACCCGCCTTAGTGCCAGCAGCCAACACTGTGTGGGCCTGGGCTCTGCTTCCTCCGTAGGACCCCCCGCCTGAGGGTCCAGCAGCACAAGCCAATAGCAGCTCCTGGCCTGCCTCTCACCACACTTCCTTTCAGCCACTCTACCCTTCAGGATGGGGATGCAGAGGTATCTAGGACACAGGCCCCACAGAGGGGACCTAGGAGACCAGAGTCTGCACTCTATCAGGGTGTTCTCCACAATTTCATCAGGTCAAGCCGAGACCCTGAGCCAAAATCACAGGCTTCCAGGCTCTACTGTTTGAAACTGAAAATAACCCTGCATTAAGTGTTGTTTAATGAAAAAACAAGAGCAATTAAATGAAACCTTAAAAAATTAAAACAAAAGATAAATATGGTTTCTTTATGAAACATTTCTCAAGTCTTTAATATTCTAGGGTGCATTGTGACTCTCCAAGAAGATCCAGCCTGCAACACTCCCATACTTACTGCACCACGAGCCCTCTTCTTATAGAGCATCTGCATAGACTTCTTTTTTGCAGAGTTCACATTGGGGAAAACTGGAGTAAATTATTAGATAAGATGAGGACAAAGACATCAGGAGGACACCTAAGCCCAAAGTGTTTTTCATAAGTCTGGAAACATTGGAAATAATCTTAACGCTCTCTAGAAAAATACATGAAGTCATATTAAAATGCCACTCCAGATGCTAGTCAGGAAGCCTATAAAGTCCATAATGAAGATACAAGATTAGATCAGTTTTTTTTAAAAGGTGCAAAATTGTATAAATGATTATTATAACTACATATAAAAATTAAATATAGCTTCTGGCTATGAGGCAGTAAAATAACTGAGACCTGTTCTATTTTAAACAAGTAAAAAGTTGAACAAAGTATGAAACCACCAATTTTAGACACCAGAGAATAGGAAGTACAAAGACTTTGACCCCTAAGCAAAAGGAAGCAAACAAGATGAGTCCAAGGTCTCCTCAGCTACTTCTAAAAGCAAATTCCAGACTGACTGCAGTACAGGGAGAATAATGCGAAACAACAAGTGCATATTGTTGAGTTGAGGAGATGGAAATCACAGTGTGGGGAAACTGATGGCTTTTTATGGCAGAATACCAAAGAAGAGGAAGCTAAATCTTCACAGGTGTGTGAGTGCCTCTGAGGACCTGGAAGAGTACGAGTCTGCACATACATACAGTCAATTTCCCTGAGGTTAGATGAGAGCTTCCAGGAGCAGAAAAGGTACAAAGAAGCCCTATGCCAAACAATCCCCAGAATTACCCAGACAGGGTCAGAAAGCCTTTGACTTGCCACTAGCCAGAGCAGAGGAAATGTACTGAACACACAGAGTCTTCACTAGAGCTTCCAGAAAGGTCATGCTGTAGGAGTTGGGCTAAACTAACCCTAAAAGAACCCCCCAGATGATTAAAAATATGCCTCAAAAATATTGCATTAGTACACAAATAACGGCAGTATTTGCCAAAACAAAGCCTAGTAATATTGTTTTCTTTTTTTTTTTTTGAGACAGAGTTTTGCTCTATCACCCAGGCTCGAGTGCAGTGGTGTGATCCCAGCCCATTGAAACCTCCGCCTCCTGGGTTCAGGCAATTCTCCTGCCTCAGCCTCCTGAGTGGATGGGATTACAGGCATGTGCCACCATGCCCAGCTAATTTTTGTATCTTTAGTAGAGACGAGGTTTCATCATGTTGGCCAGGCTGGTCTCGAACTCCTGACCTCTAGTGATTCACCTGCCTCGGCCTCCCAAAGTGCTAGGATTATAGGAGTGAGCCACCACGCCCGGCTGCCTAGCACTGTTTTTTTCTTTTTTGTTTTTGAGACGGAGTCTCACTCTGTCACTCAGGCTTGAGTGCAGTGGTGCAATCTCGGCTCACGGCAACCTCCACCTCCCCAGTTCAAGCAATTCTCCTGCCTCAGCCTCCCGAGTTGCTGGGATTGCAGGCCCACTTGGCACTCTTTAAAAAACTTTCAGCACTAAAAAAATTGATATTTGGTATCTGATTAAAAATTACCAGACACATTAAGAAACAGAAAGATATAACACATACAAGGAACAATCTTAGTCAATAAAAACAGAACTAGATATGATTAACATGGCAAAATTAGCAGAAAGGGCCATTAAAATAGCTATTATAAATATACTTAGCATGTTCAGTGATCAAAAGGAAAACATTTTTATAATAAGAGAAATAAAAGATACAAAAACATAAAACTTTCAGAGATAAATATCTCTAAAATATAAACTTTCACTGATTTGGGCTAAAAGAATATTAGACACTGTAAAAGACCAGTGTACATAAAGACATGGCAACAGAAACTGTCCAAAATAAAGCATATTTAGAAAAAAGAATGAAAAATAATGACCAGATTCAGAGATACCTGTTAGACAATATCAAGCCACCTAAGATATGTGTCAGAAAAAGAAAGAAGAGAGAAGAGGAGTGGGAAATTATATTTGAAAAAACACGAGAATTATTTAACGTTTAATAACTATAATTCTTAGATCCAAATAGACCAATAAGCCCTAATCTGCATAAATACACACACACAAACCACCATGGCACGTCATAATAAGATCGCTAAAAACTAGAGATGAAGAGAAAATCTTAAAATTAGCCAGAGGCAAAAAGGCACACTACAAACAAAAGAACAGACATTTTGCCAAAAACTATGTAAGCCAGAAGACAATTGAATTACATTCGTAAAGCACTGGAAAAGGACAACCTGTCAATTTAGAATTTTACAGATCTTATCCTAAGGATTTATCAGTCAAACAATAACAGATAATTTATGATGCACATACGTTCACCACAAGAAATATTAAAGGAAAATTTCAGGCAAAAGAATGATCATTTCAAATGGGAACTTGCATCCATAAAGAAGAGCATGAAAAAATGTGCAAAATAGGAAACTGGGGGGTTTTCTAGTTTAATTTTTTTTTTTTTTTTTTTTTTTTACCAACAATTGAACATTTAAAGCAAAAGTAACAATATTTTGTTGGTTTATAATATATGCAGCTATAAAATATATGTCAACAACAGCAAGAAGATGGACATTTGGATATAAAGTATTCACATTATATTTAAATGATATAATATTATTTGAAGGTAGACTGTGAGGTGTTAGAAATACATATTTTAAACACTAGAGCAATCAAAAAAAGCAAAGTGGCAAATTTAATATAATAGTGAATGCAAAAGGAAATCACAAAAAAAATACAGAATTAATTTTAAAAGGCAAGCAAAAAAAAAATGCAGCACATATCAGATTAACAAATAGGAAACAAATAGAAATATGGTACACTTAACCCCAAACATATCAATAAGTACATTGAATGTAAATTACCTAAACCTTCATGATCTCATGTGCTGGTCACTAACCGCATGTGATTATTTAAGTTTACATTAATTAGTTAAAGCTAAAATGGAAAATTCAGTCCTCAGGCAAACTGGAAAATCTCCAGTGCTCAACAACCTCATGTGGTTAGTGACTCTCAGCCTGGACAGTGTAGACAGAGAACATTTCCATCATCACAAAAAGTCCTGTTAGTGCTGATCTAAACATATCAACAAAAAACAGATTTCCAGATTGGATAACAAAACAAGACTCAGGTATATGCTACCTACAAAAACAAACAAAAAAAAAAGAGAGAGAGAGAGCAAGAGAAAAGAAAAAAGAAAAAGGGGCAGCCTTAAATACAAAAATATAAAGACACAGGTTAGTGGAGAAGTCAGAACAGAACAACAAATAGTACCAGAGATAAAAGTGGCCAATTCATAATGATGAAGGGCTTACTTAATCAAGATAACATACAATACTAAATGTGCAAGTACCTATTTGGTACCTATCAGGTTGGTGTAAAAGTAATTGCGGTTTTTACCGTTACGTTTTTTGGGTTTTTTTTTTTTGAGATGGAGTCTCGCTCTGTCGCCCAGGCTGGAGAGCAGTGGTGCAATCACAGCTCACTGCAAGCTCCGCCTCCCGGGTTCACACCATTCTCCTGCCTCAGCCTCCTGAGTAGCTGGGACCACAGGCACCTGCCACCATGGGGTTTCACCATGTTGACAAGGATGGTCTCGATCTCCTGACCTTGTGATCCACCCGCCTCGGCCTCCCAAAGTGCTGGGATTACAGACGTGAGCCACCGCACCCTGCTGCCATTACTTTTAAATTATTTTACTGGCAAAAACCACAATTACTTTTGCACCAACCTAATAACAGAACTTCAAATGCCTGAAGAAAAGCTGACAGAACTAAAAGGAGAAATAGACATTTTTATAAACATATGCGGAGTTTTTATCACCCCTATTTCTCAGTAAATAATAGAACAAATAAAAATCAATTGGGATACACTGCACTTGGAAAACACAATTTGATCTTACTAAGCTTTATAGAATATTATACAGATTTTAAAACTTCAGAACACACGTGCTGTTTAGATGCACGTGGAACATTCACGATGATAGACAATATATTTGGTTATAAGGTAAGTCTCAACACATTTGAAAATATTGAAATCACAATGGTTTGTTGGTTTGTTTAACCACAATGGAATTAAATTAGAAATCAACAACAGAAATGTAACTGGAAAATCCCCAAATGTTTGAAAATGAAACAGCATGCTTTTTTTTTCTCTTTCCTTCCTTCCTTCCTTCCTTCCTTCCTTCCTTCCTTCCTTCCTTCCTTCCTTCCTTCCTTCCTTCCTTCCTTCCTTCCTTCCTTCCTTCCTCTCTCTCTCTTTCTCCGTCTTTCTTTTTCTTTCCTTTCTCTCTCTCTCTCTTTCTTTCATTCTTTTTCTTTTTTATCTTAAGGAGAAAGCACTTTGGGAGGCCAAGGCAGGTAGATCACCTGAGGTCAGGAGTTCAAGACCAGCCTGGCCACCACAGTGAAATCCCGTCTCTACTGAAAAATACAAAAAATTAGCTGGGAGTGGTGGTGCGCGCCTGTAATCCCAACTACTCGGGATGCTGAGGCGGGAGAATCACTTGAACCCAGGAGGCAGAGGATGCAACTGCCTCCCAAGATCTCACAACTACACTCCAGCCTAAGCGACAAGAGCTAAACTCCATCTCAAGATACATACATACATACATACATACATACATACATACATACATACTAGAAGAAAGGCAATTTTATTCTTTCAAGAAAATGTACCAACAGGTTGAAGAAAGGAGCAACTCTGGCTACATCCCCTAAGCAGGGGTCTGAGATGAGGCCAGGCATGTCCCTAGCTGGGGAGAAGCCTGTGGAGCTCCCTGTGATACTGAAGAGGGAATCAGGCAGGCCTAGGAGTGACCTTTGTTCTGTTCACACCAGGAGCCTCTCACAGCTGGACTTGATGACAGGGCAGTGTGTGGCAGAAACAACACACTTTTTTCTAAAAAACACATGTGTGAAAGAAGAAAGCATGATATATTTTGAACTAAATTAAATGAGAATTTAATGTGGCAGAATCTGTGGGATACAGCCAAGGCAGTGATACAGGAAATGTTTATAGAAAGGATTAAAATCAATCACACAAGCTTCCAATGTGTTCTAGTTTCTTCCAACTAGAAAAAAAAAATCAAAACCTGAAAGAAATAGAGGGGAAGAAATAATAAATATATAAGAGTGATGATCAGTGAAATAGAAAACAGTTAAACAACAGAGAAATTAATAAAAACAGTGAAACAATAGAGAAAATTAATCAAACCAAGATCTGACTTATTGAAAAGATTAATAAAACTGCTCATCTCCAGCATGACTGATAAAGTTTTTTTAAATAAAAGAAGACACAAATTTGCAATATTACAGGTGAAGGAATGGACATCACTTCAAATCCTACAGATGTTAAAAGTCTGATAAGAGAATATTTGAATAATTTTATGTCAACAAATTCAACACCCTTGATGAAAAAGACAACTTTAGTGAAAAGCACAAATTAACACGGTATTTGCAAGAAGAAATAGAACATGTAAATAGCCCTATATCAAATAAGAAAGTGAATTCATAATTTAAAAAGTTACTCACAAAGAAAATACCATGCTTATGTTGTCCCACCTTTAAATTCTGTGAAATATTTAAGGAAGAAATAATAATAATCCTACACAAACTCTTTCAGGCAATAGAGTGAGGAGGGAACACTTACAAACTCATTTTATAAGGCCAGCATTAACTTATGTCAATACTCAACGAAAGTATTAGAAGAAAACAAAACTACAGACTAATACCCCTCATGAGAATAGATGCTAAACTCTTGACAACATATGAGGAAATAATATGCAGCTATATATATATATATAATATATATATTATATATGTGACAACATATGAGGAAATAATATGCAGCTATATATATAATATATATAATATACGAGACAATATATGAGGAAAAATATGCAGCTATATATATAATATATATAATATATATGACAACATATGAGGAAATAATATGCAACTATATATAATATATATGTTATATATTATATATATGACAACATATGAGGAAATAATATGCAGTTATGTATATAATATATATTATATGTGACAACATATGAGGAAATAATATGCAGCTATATATATATAAAATATATATATTATATATGTGACAACATATGAGGAAATAATATGCAGCTATATATATAATATATATAATATACGAGACAATATATGAGGAAATAATATGCAGCTACATATATTATATATAATATATATGACAATATATGAGGAAATAATATGCAACTATATATAATATATATGTTATATATTATATATATGACAACATATGAGGAAATAATATGCAGTTATGTATATAATATATATTATATGTGACAACATATGAGGAAATAATATGCAGCTATATATATATATATAAATCATGACCAAGTGGGGCTTATTCCAGATATACAAGAAAATCAGAGTAATTTACTGTATTAACAAAATAAAAGATAAGAACCACATTGTAATATCAATAAATATAAAAAAGCATTTGACAATATTTAAGTCCCATTCGTATTTTAAAATTCTCAGCATACTAGGAATAAAATACAATGCCTTCATCTTGATAAAGAAAACCTACAATACACTTACAGCCAACTTCATACTTAACGGTGAGCATTCTGAACGCATGTCTTCTTAGATGAGGGACAATAGAAGAATACCCCTTTCGCCAGTTCTATTCAACGTTGTACCGAAGGTTCCAGCCGGTGCAATATGGCACAATTAAAACAAAAAAAAAAGAATGGAGAAGATATATAGAAAAGTAAACTGTAATAATATATACGGAAAATTCTAAAGAATCTTAAAAAACAAATTCCATTAGAACTAATGAATGAGTTTAGCCACTTGGCACAACATAAGGCTAATATACAACTTTCAATTTTATATATGCGGAGAGACAGGGTCTTGCTCTGTTGCCCAGGCTGGAGTGCAGTGGCATAACTGCAGCCTTGACTTCCCAAGATCCTCCCCCTTCAGCCTCCTGAGTAGCTGGGACCACAGGTGCATGCCACCACACCTGGCTATTTTTTTTTTTTTTTTTTAATTTTTGTAGAGACAAAGTCTCACTATGTTGCCTAGGCTGGTATCAAACTCCTGGGCTCAAGTGATTCTTCTACCTCGGCCTTTTAAAGTCCTGGAATTACAGGCATGAGCCACTGACCCAGCCTATATTTCTGTATACTAGCAACAAACAACTAGAAATTAATATTTTAAAAATAATAGTCACAATATCAAAAATACAGTATGCTTTGAAATAAATTTAACAAAATGTGTGTAAGAGTTGTACAGTGAAAATTACAAAATACCGTTGACGGAAATTAAAGAAGCCAAATGAATGAAAAGAGACGGAACATGTTTTCACTTGTAAAACTCAGTAGGAGTAAGGTATCTTTTCTCTCCGACTACTCTACAGCTTTAAATCCATCAAAATCAGACTGGCTTTGTCTGAACGATTTTGCATAAGTCAATGGCTTATTTCAAAATTCATATGAAATTTCAAATGCCAAAGAATAGGCAAAATATTTCAGAAAAGAAGAAAGATTGAGGATTTACAGTAACTAACTTCAAAACTCACTAGAAGAATGAGGCCAGACTGGCGTTTCGGGTCATCTGCAAGGCAGTTCAGTTTACCCCAGTCAGCTTCCTCCTCCTTCCTCTTATACGTGTGAATCCTTAATAAATATCTTGCTCACCATACTCCGCCTCAGATTCGGCTTCTGCAGAACCCAGCGTTTAGTAAGTATCACCCTATTCCAAATTGTTCTTCATATTGCTACCATACTTACCATTCTTATTACTCAACTTTCTAACTGTGAAAGTATTCCTAAAAGAAATACATAACTCCCATGACATAACACCCCTTCTAGAGCATAGAAACAAATGGAATATTCCTTTGAATCATTTTATGAAGCTTGAATAATCTAGATTCTAAAAACCTATGAACAACAATGAGACAAGATAAATAGGTGTATCTTCCTAATGTGAAACATTAAATTAAAAATAGTAGCAATGAAAGTAGGCAGTACCTTTGAAGAACAATATGACATTATTTAATAGGGCTTATTGTAATAATTTAGAAAGATAAAATTTCAGGGAATTTTCTTCCTCTACCTAAAAAAGAAAGTCAACACTTTCTTTTAAGCAGTTAATGGGTATTTTAAAAATCTCCTAGTGATTCCACATCACTGTGAATGTCAATTAACTAATAGGCCAGGCCCCAATCCAGACAGTTAATAGCTTGTGTCTATGCTAGCTTTTCTGTTCTTACCTGAACAGTCTGTTTATTTAAGTGGCTTTAGTGGTTCTTAACCCATCAAAAGTGTTAGTTTAACAAAGAATACCAAACAATTAACCTCTGGTGGGAAAAAGGGAAACGATTAAAACAAGCAAAATTTATCGCTCTATTAGGTTCTGCAAACAGCATCTTGATGAGCTAAAAGTCCCTAATAAAATAGCAGTTACACTCTGCCTAAAAACATATATCTCAATTATCATACAAAGTGGATTACTACCAAAATAGATGGCTACAGTGGGTGGTTGGTCTGTATGAAGCAAAGTGGTGGATATGACAGATTGTTTTTCCATGGAATTGGCTGAGCATCTGATTTCGGTGTCATGAGATCACAGTGAGGAAATTTGCATGGTCCTTGTTATGCAGAGCTGGAGCAGAAGAGGAAAGTGATATCCTCAGTGGGCCTGTGAGGTCTTCAGACCGAGGGACAAGCTGGTGCCAAGAGCCGCCTGGACCACACACTGGAGAGGCAGTGGAGAGAAGGAGAGAGGAAACTCGGAGGGCAGGCCGTCCACGGCAGCCTCGGTCAGCCCGGACCACTGGCCGGACACACCAGGCTTTCCTTTTCCTGGCAGGCATGTCAGGGCAGCCAGACAGGCAGCCACCTTCTTCCAGTCAGAGACTCTGCAAACCCATCTGGACAGCAGGTCAAGGCCCTGCTCCAGAGACACCATCACTCTCCCCATGGCTGACGTCGTCCTCACCAGGTGACTGGAAGACAGGATGAGATGGGGCCAGCAGACTGGATTTCCCCTCGGGTGGCTGGGGGCCTCTTTGTCGGAGTGCAGGTGTCCTTACCAGCTCCCGTCCAGGCCGTCCCCACCCACTTCCCTGCAGCCTTCTGAGCCTGGGCGTTCACTGCAATGACTCATTCGGTCTGTGTGTCTGGAAGCACGTTGGTAGGGTAGGGAGGTGGGTACCACCCTAGCCTAAGGCGCACACTGCTTTATGTTCTAAAGTCCTTGCAGAATGTTCATTCTAACTACTAGCTTTCAGGGACAATTGGGAACAATATAATATTTCCTTCTCAAAATAGCCTCTAAGTTGCAACTGTAGGAAGAAGTTTTGTGTAACCCTTAGCTGGCCCTGGCTCCTGGAAAGCTGCGTAGGGAATCCCCATGACCGGAAAAAAAGTCAGGCTCTTAGCGGATCACTCACAATCTGCTTTTCTCCGGGGTTCTTCTGCCAGATGGATCCTGGGGTTCTCTCCTTGCCTTTCTCCATCTCCTTTCCTGGGGTTCCCAGGGCCTTCCCTGTCCCCTTCTGCTCCAGGCACTGGCTCTATCTTGAAGGGTGATGGCCATACTAGAGGCTTTAGCTCTTCCGGCTTCTAAGACAAACAACACTATCTCTTGCTATTATTCAACAGTTTTCATGGCTTAATAAACTCAAAATCTTGTTACTCTAATGAAGTCTCTGGCTGGTTAACACAGTATTACCAAAAAGCTTCTCCCCTACAAGTAGTGTGGAAGGAAAGGAAAGGAGAGGGTGGGGGCAGCCATGCTGCCTTTTCTCCCCTTCACAAGATGTACAGGCATGGATCCTCACAGCAATGTCCCAGCCTCCCCAGCCAGCATGGATGTGACTATGGGTCCATCTCACAGTGCAGGTCCCTCTGCTGTCTTCAGTTCAAGGACAACAGGCTCCACAGTTCTCCTGCTTTGTCCAGCAAAGAGTCCTGATGTTTGAGCTTTTTATCATAAAAGGAAAAGCTAATGCATACCAGCGAAATTTGAAACCCAACCTGACATCCTCTGGGGCAAAAGTGCATGGTGGCAGGTTCAAAGGACAGGACAGGAGACACGGGCCAGTTACAGCTGGAAGAACTTGTTTGTTTGAAGAGGCAGGAGAGTCTCAGGAAGGGTCACCTTTCATTAGCTGTAGATACATTCCTGAGGCAGCTCCTCCAGGTACTCAGTAAGTTCTCAGAAAACGGGGGTGGGGGGTTGAACTTTGCTAATTTAAGGGTACATCACCAGTGGCTGTCGCCAGTCTCCATCTAAGCATACTTATATTCCAAGCCGTTTTCATTTCCATTTGGCCCCACGTGACCCCAGTTTCTGAACACGAAGACGTAGGGGCTGGATCCCTTAGGTGAGATTCTACGGAGCAACATACGGAGTCTTATTTCCATTTGACAGACTTCAGAGGAAAGTAAAGTTGGTGCAAAAAATATACAGGGACCATGACCTGAGGTTAAGAGAGAGGCGGAAAAAAATACCAGAATCTTTTCTTATTTGTGGCAATTGGCCCTTGATGTAGAACAGTGTGTTATACGCTATACAATTTCAATAAAGTCTAACTGGTTATGGTCAGGAATTTCTGGAGCATTTGGAGAAAATTCTGATGCATCTGAAGTTCACTTTTAAGGTCTGTAGTGAGTCTGCTATCCACAGTCTCTTTTTTTGTTTGCTTAATAGTTGTTTATTATTATACATTTTAGAACACATTTCAAGTCAAAGAGACAGCGAGGTTTCTGCCAAAGACTGAATTTCAGCAGCCAATTTTGAAATCTGTGATGTGTGCATATTAAACTATAGAGAACTTCACATCAGAGGATGGGATGATTAAATTCTGCCTCTGTTTCTGAGATACTGCAGCATGAGGGACGCAGTTTCTATAACAGTGACTGCTGTAGGTATAAAATGCGTGCCTCAAATTATCTGGAAACTTTATATACACATATTATCTATGAAGAGATGTTGGAAGGAAAATTCCTGCCTCTCCAGGTAAACCTGTGAACAAGAACAGAGTAAATGGCCAAGAACAGGAATGAGTGCTCTGTCTACACACTTGAGAAATACTAAGTATAATCTTCCACCTTTCAAAGAATGCAGAAACCAGCCCGTAATTAAGAACGTTTTGTGTTGACACTAATATCATCAGCCTCAAGCTATGAGACCTTTTATAGTTGCTCTGAACCAATCTAAAAATGTCTATTCCTTTCCAATACCTTATTCCAACTAAAGGAGTTCTTTCCTGCTCATGACACACACACACACGCACACACACGCACATACGTATGCACACACGCACACAGAGCTATTTTTAGAATCCTGTAATATTTTCCCCAATTCTAGCCCGAGAGAATCTGTAAAATTGCTCTTCACGGCCCTGGAAGTATAATAGGTGCTCAAGGATATTCTCTGAATGACACAGGGTATGGATGGGAAAAAGGAATGAGTGAAAAAGAAATGACAAAAAGAAGGAAGAAAGGGAGGGAGGAAGGGAGGAAGGAAGGAAGAAAGGAAGGGAGGGAGGAAGGAAGAAGAAAGAGAAAGAAAGAAAGAAAGAAAGAAAGAAAGAAAGAAAGAAAGAAAGAAAGAAAGAAAGAAAGAAAGAAAGAAAGAAAGAAAGAAAGAAGGAAGGAAGGAAGGAAGGAAGGAAGGAAGGAAGGAAGGAAGGAAGGAAGGAAGGAAAGGAAGGAAAAGAAAGAAAGGAAAGAAAAGAAAGAAGAGAAAAGAAAAGAAAGAAAAAAGAAAGAGAAAAGAAAAGAAAGAAAAAGAAAGGAAGGAAGGAAGGAGGGAAGGAAGGAAAAGGAGAGAGAGAGAATTAGTGACCATGTTGATTAACAAATTGATTTCAGAGGGTCCCGGAGTAATTCCACCGTTTAGACCACCTAGTCACTGGGATTACACGTCCCTCACAAAATGCACTTAACATGGGCCATGCAGGCACCTGTTCCCTAGAACTGCCCTGAGCCTTGGATCTGATTTCACTGTGGTCCAACAACAGCTGCAAGTGTCACAGGCTCATGGACACTTGCCACCGCCAGCCACCCCGTGTGAGCAGGAGGTGAAAGGCCCCATGTGTCTCACCTAAGCTCAGGATGCGTGACTGGTTCAATGTTTTCTTCTTCATGCCCAGATCCTTATTTGGAAAAGATGAAAAAATTTCACAACTGTGTTCACATACTCCTTTTAATGACTTGACTTCCTGCATGGTTTTTAGCATAACTTTATGAGGAGCAAGAAACACCTTCGAAATGTGGATTCAGGAAAAAATTGCTGCATGTTTGTGGCCTTGCTGGTCTTCATCATTTGCCTCAGTCTTTCATTATTAAAAGCCAAACAGCAGCAGTAACAACAGCAAAACTCCTCTACCTGATTACCTGGATTCAATAAGCCACGGAAAATGAAGGAGTGTATGAATTCACTGAGACAGATCTTCTGTATTTTCTAAGCTCACCAAGTCAATCTTGTTAACACTGGCCTATTTTAGCTACTAGTTATTATTCAAAGCTTTGTGAATAATCATAGCAACTAATTATAAAAGTGTCATTTTGTGCAGAACATTGACTCCAGATTAAATAGGTAAAGGGTTTTGGTTTTGATATGCTTTGTTTTCAATAAAAAAGCCACAAAACTTGAGCAAATCCTTCCTCCATGTAGTTATACTGAGTACTTCATATAAAACATTGCTTTTAATTGTCATAACAACTCTTTGGAAGGAGTTTTATCTTTTGCTCCATTTTACAGTTTAGAAGGTTAGGTAATGTGCCCAAGTTGACCCAACCAACTACTGGGTACCACGGCTTGACCTGCTGGCTCCTAAGTTCACGCTCAATCTGCTATAACTTGCAGCTTTCCTAGAGTTAACCTATATTCCTGTCCAGGCAGCATGAGGTCAGATACTACATTCCATGTGAAAATCTGTCCAAGATGCATCTGCTTCCTCTGCTTGGGTCAGTGGGAGGCACTGGCAGAGTTTGCTGAGGAACCTGCTGACCATGAACTTCTAAACCTGGGGTCATTTGCAGGCCTAGACACAAGCGTAACACATTACACACAGGAGTTTACCATAAGTGTGTTGACTGAATGAATGAATATGAATGAATGAATGAATGAATAGACAAACAGGTAAAGCATAACATGGACAAGTGTGGGTTCTGTTCAGGCTAAATAGGCTTTTTTGCTCCCACCATCCAAGACACACAATATTAAATTTGCCAGCTTACGATGATAGTAACTTGAAAGCTATTAAAGGAAAGAAGTGTATTGCTGACCTCACCCTGTGTATGTCTGGAAGAGCTCTACTTATGTGGAACTACTGGGAAGTTCCTGCTTTGACAGGAAGTGACTTGGAAAAGGAGATAGGATGAGTCAGTGAAATAGTCAGACCTGCTCCCCTTTCCCTCACTCGATTCTGTGGCTGACGCCAGCTCCAGGGTATTTTCCTAAGCCCTCTTGACAGCTCATGTTAATTTCCTGAGGACACCAGGCTTACCACACTTTGCACAGCAACTCTGTGCACATACTCCCTGGAGCAGCATGTAAATAAGTATTAAAAGAAGAAGGAAATGGCTTTGTCCAGACTGTTCTGTGGTTTCTGTGTTGCAAACAGGAAGTAATGCAATAGGGATATACACAGACCATGAATCACTAGAATAGTAAATATAGGTCAAGAGAGGAGAACTCAAATACACTCATCCTTGAGAAAGATGCAGAGCTAGTTCCTGACCAGTGATGAAGTATGCATTCATAATGGAATCATGTTATGGAAAGAGGTAATAAAGTGTCACCACATGTTTACAAGAAGACCATTTTAAGAGATACTTGGCATCAACTGGGCCACCATTATAAAACCATCTCCAGCTGAGTCTCCAAAATTGAAGGGTGCTGTCAAAAAGCCAGTTCACAGAGAGGCTAACAAAATGGTCAAATGTTTAGAAAACAAGACAAATGGGGTAACTGTGTTTTTCCTCATTGAATAAGTAGAGGACTTAGGACTTTTCCGTTTGGAGAAAAGAATGTTGTTGGACGATTATAAATTATTGTTTCCTCACTCTTTAGGGGACATACATTGAAAAATGTATTTAGATTTCTGGTACTTAGGTTGTACTTTAGACATTAATTGTTACTAGCCAAAGCTCAAAGTTTTTGTATATTTAACCAGAGAGGCTTAAGAATCCCACGAAAATCTTTTTGACAACCTTTCTCATGGTGGAAGCTGGGGAGGCTCCATGTTACCTCCCTTGATACCTCCAACATTGGGAGTCTTCCTTCAGTGCCTGTCTTGCTTAGCAAGACTATGATGTCCTTATATTGATTACTGCCTTCTCACACCTTCCCTCAGTCACTCAATAACACCTGCCTAAGCATCCCCAGCACTCAACTTGGCTGTGGGAGGACTTCAAAGGTATAAAAAGTAGTGTCACCATAAATGGCATCAAGATATACCCCTGTGAAATATACCCTCAAATGATAGCCCAAGGCCATGTGTGGCCTGCTGGAAGGAGCCTAGATTGACACAAAGGTGTGGGTTCTAGTTCTGCCTAATCTTATCGGCTGTGTGGGCTTGAACATAATCTTATCAGCTATGTGAGCTTGAACAAGACACTGTCTTTTCATTGCACTTTGGTTCTTCCTGTGCAAAGTGAGAAAAAAATCAATTGCTTAGGAATAAAGGCAACCATCCATTTTACTGTGCAATATAATCAGTAAATCACTGTTCAACTACAGGGACTCTACAAGGCAAGGCAGTGACTCAGCAGTGAGGGCAGGGGACAATGAGAAGAGATGAGCTTGGGAAAGACTCTGCAATGTTGAGGAGACTCGAATGGGACCCCAGAACCAGATAAATTACTGAGGCAGTGGACAGGGAATCCACCTTGGGATATCATTTTCTTTTAAAGGATATTAAGCAAAAATGTCCAGGCTCTTCAGAACTAATGCCAATTTAGGCATGACTACATAGGAAATATAATGTCAAAGATTACAAATCAAATGAAGGAAGGAAAAATTTGTGTTACCATGAATGTTATAATCTAGAAGTTAGCTTTTAACGACTTGGATAGCAGAAGAGGGTTAAGAAATGTGACATTTATGGTTAAAATAGTCAAAATACTGCTTGTTACAAAAACAGAACCTATCTCCTGTCTTCAGATTTTGAGTCATTTTTAAAGAGAAAATATCTAACAATCTGTCTACTGAAATTGTCACTAACTGGATACTGAAGGAGCTTGAAGTATGTTGGAATGTATTCCATTTTCATTTGACAGCGAGTCTTTTTCTATCATTTATCTGGGAGACAGCATAAGGCTTGTTTTCTTTTGCTGTGGCTATTTTGATCGCTTAGCCAATAGATAGCTTAGCTGTATAAGTCTGTACCGGGACATGTATATGCCATTCTTTATTCCAGTGAGGTAGCAGAGAAGTTCAATAAGCAAAAAAAGTTTAAGGTCGCAAAAGGAGAGCATGTGCTTAACATAACACCACACAAGCAGAGATGACTGAAAATGACAGCTAAGTGAAATCCTCAGATTTCAGAATGGCTGTTTCTGCTGAAAAGACAGAGTTCTTCGCTGAAAGAGAGCTGCATCCAGGGAAGACTCCACAGGAGTGGAAATGCGGCCGCCTTCCAAGTCACAGGGAATGCAGTATCTCCAACAACCTGTCATTTAGGAAGATCAGCCAGCACTTGATAAATCATCTCACATCTCTAAGACGAGAAAAATAAAAATAAAAAGCACTGACGGAGGCATCAGCTTTCCTCAGGCATTGCAAGGAGCACTCACTTCAAAGCTTAATTTGGCGCAAATGGAAGCCCATTAAACTCGGTGTGCCCACAGATGAGATGCCTGCTCAGATTTCTACGGAACCTTCAAAAAACAAAGAAGTCACTCCATTTTCAAACTTGAGGTTTAAAGGCTTATGCTTGCAATCCCGGGTCATGATGCTTAGTTGCCCCAGAATCGTTTGATTCTGATGTCATTATTAAACAGTGTGCTTTGAATTACAGCTCTCAAACCCTTCAGAATTGCTTTTGTTTTCCACAGTAATAAAGTCTTTTCCCGTCCTAAGAAAAAGAGTCCTAGGAATTGCTCTGCACGGAGTCTACAGTTTGGAAGGAGGGGAAAGGGGACAAGAAGGCTAAGAGCTTACTGGTTTTCCCTTGTCTCTGATCATAAAGTAAAGTTCAAGTGGTGTCATTCCACACTAATCAGAATAATGAGGTAAGAAAATGGACAGGAAATGGCTTCACTTTAAGTGCCCATTATCTGATGCCAATTGACAAAGAAACGCTTAGGAAATTGGAAGTGTATGCAGCAGCCAGTCCCATGATGGGGGCACTGAAGTCAATATGGTCATTGTTGCTCATTTCAGTGTCAAGGTTTCTTGAGTAGGGGGATTTTTCAGACACAAATTACAGTCCTTATTAGTGAGTGTCGAAAATGATGCTGAAACAAGCCTATGTATAATGCTTCCAGAAGTGGGTAGACCGGTGTGTTCCTAGTATTAACCACAGCCTTTAAAATTAAGACCAAATGCCAGTAAACAATGGGTATTCTTTTCCATGTGAATTTTTCTTCCTAATAATGCCGTCAGTACAAGATTGAATTTCAAGTCTACCTACAGAGCTATATGAAAAGCGAACAATTTGATCTTTGAAGGATTTCATTTCGTCCAGGATACTCTGAAATTTCCTTTGTCTCCATACGGTATCTTTGTCAATTTAACATGGTTAATGGCCAGGAATGTCAGAAGCCACATGATGCTGGAAGGCACATTTTCACTTCATCTGCCTTTCTGACACGTTTCGTTTAACTTAATCAGAGGGTTGACGCTAATTTCCTGAAGCAGTTTCCAGGGTCCTTGTGCAAAAAGGGAAAACCATTCCCATTCTTTTAGGACATATGGTTGTCATTATGTAAAAATTCTCTTGTGCCATTCTGGCACCCCCATGCCCCCACCGCCACTACTACAGATTGAGTTCAACCACCATGTTTCGAGTACCTTCATTTTCCAAGGCTTTCTGGGGGCATGTCAGCCAAGCACCCCCCAAAGCAGGAGTATGTCCACTCATGGGCTCCACATTCCAGCTCTCGGCCACTCAGGGGGGGGGTTGGAGTGGGTCACCACATTGCCACCAGCTGTCCTAGCAGCCCAGGAAATTGACTTGATCTCCTGCCACACAAAATGGGACCCTCTGTGGAAGACACCCGAGTCACCTTCCAGGGCTCAGTACAGCAGAATCACTAGGTAGGACTGAGGACCTGGGGTGCTTTCAGCAGCAAGAAGCCCACTTGGGTCTTGCGATAGCTCTAGTGGGCACCCTAGAATCAGACTGCCTGAGGTTGAGTCTTCTGGCCCTATTGCTTACAAACTCTGGCCTGGGCAAGTTTCTTACCCTCTTCCAAGATTCCAGTGTGCCCATCTGTGAAATAGGCACCCATTTCACAGAGCTCATGTGAGGGCAAAGTGGGATAATGTCCTTAGGGCACTCAGCAAAGTCAAGGGCACAGTGGAGGTGAGGAGTAAACACTAACCCTTTCCATTTCTTGTCTGACCAATGGAAGTCAGTCTACTACCCACGTAAAAGGTTGTCGTGAAGACTGAAGGAGTGAAGGCATATGAAATTCTGGGACTGCTTGGGGTGTAGAAAGCACACAGTAAATGCTAGCGGTGCTATTGTTATTCATAATATACACAGAGTGGCCTTGGCCCTAGTGACAGGCACCTCATCTCATAGGCATGACTCTGCAGAGGCGTTGGGCGCCCAGGAGATGACATTGGGAGGTGTCTCATCCATCAGGCACAGACAAAGCCTTAGGGAAGAAGTCGAGTTCCAAGCCTCCGCAGAGGTGGTGAAGAGCAGAACATGGGGTCAGGGTGGTCATGGGAACTTCTGATGGGCCAAGGCCACCCAGAGATAAGGCCGGTCATGCCCAGCAGTTGCGAGTGCTTCTTTACTAGCTATAGGAATCAGACATTTTTCATTCACCCTAACATTCTATTGAGATCCCACCAAACTGAGCCATCAATAGTAGGCACTTATAAAAACGAGAAGAGGCCAACAGGAGACTGGCTGTTGAAGGAAGTGCCAACTGCCTGTCTGAATTAGTCAGGTCTCTCCAGAGAAGCAGAACCAATCAGGATAGACAGAGATGTCTAAGAGGGGATTTGTTATGGGAGTCCGCTCAGGAGATTTTGGGGACCAAGAAGTCCCACTGATATGGTTGACTCTGCATCCCCACCCAAATCTCATCTTGAACTGTACTCCCGTAATTCCCATGTGCTGTGGGAAGGATCCAGTGAGAGATAATTTTAATCATGGGGGTGGTTTCAGCCATGCTGTTCTGGCGGTAGTGGGATCTGATGGTTTTTTCTCTTGCTGCCGCCGTGTAAGAAGTGCCTTTTATCTGCCACCATGATTCTGAGGCCTCCCCAGTCTTGGATGTGTCTTTATCAACAGCATGAAAACGACTAATACAGTAAATTGGTACCAGTAGAGTGGGGTGCTGCTGAAAAGATACCTGAAAATGTGGAAGTGACTTCAGAACTGGGTAACAGGAAGAGGCTGGAATAGTTTGGAAGACCCAGAAGAAGATAGGAAAACGTGGGAAAGTATGGAACTTCCTAGAGACTTGTTGAGTGGCTTTGCCCAAAATGCTGATAGCGATATGGATAATGAAATCCAGAATGAGGCAGTCTTCGCTGGAAATGAGGAACTTGTTGGGAACTGGAGCAAAGGTGACTCTTGTTACGTTTTAGCAAGGAGACTGGCGGCATTTTGCTCCTGCCCTAGAGAGTTGTGGAACTTTGAACTTGAGGAAAATGAGTTAGGATATCTGGTGGAATAAATTTCTAAGCAGTAAAGCATTCAAGAGGTGACTTGGATGCTGTTAAAGACATTCAGTTTTATAAGGGAAGCAGAGCATAAAAGTTCAGAAAATTTGCAGTCTGACAATGTGATAGAAAGCAAAACGCTATTTTCTGAGGAGAAATTCAAGCTGGCTATAGAAATGTGCATAAATAACAAGAGGCCTAATGTTAATCCCCAAGACAACGGGGAAAATATCTCCAGGGCATATCAGAGGTCTTCATGGCAGCCTCTCCCGTCACAGGCCTGGAGGCCTAGGAGAAAATTATTTCATGGGCCAGACCCAGGGTCCCCATGCTGTGTGCAGTTTAGGGACTTAGTGCCTTGCATTCCAGCTGCTCCAGCCATGGCTGAAAGGAGCCAACATAGAGCTTGGGCTGTGGCTTCAGAGGGTACAAGCCTCAAGCCTTGGCAGCTTCCACATGGTGTTGAGCTTGCAAGTACACAGAAGTCAAGAATTGGGGTTTGGGAACCTCTGCCTAGATTTCAGAAGATGTATGGAAATGCCCAGATGCCCAGGCAGAAGTTTGCTCCAGGAGCAGGGTGCTCATGGAGAACCTCTGCTAGGGTAGTGTGGAAGGGAAATGTGGGGTCAGAGCCCCCATACAGAGTCCCTACTGGGGCACTGCCTAGTGGAACTATGAGAAGAGGGTCACTGTCCTCCAGACTCCAGAATGGTAGATCCACTGACAGCTTGCACTGTTTGCCTGGAAAAGCCACAGTCAATGCCAGCCCATGAAACCAGCTGGGAGGGAGGCTATATCCTGCAAAGCCACAGAGGCAGAGCTGCCCAAGAGCATGGGAACCCACCTCTTGCAGCCTCGTGACCTGAATGTGAGAAATGGAGTCAAAGGAGATCATTTTGGAGCTTTAAAATTTGCCCTGATGGATTTCAGACTTGCATGAACCCTAGAACCCCTTTGTTTTGGCCAATTTCTCCCATTTGGTTCGGCTGTATTTACCCAATGCCTGTACCCCCATTGTATCTAGGAAGTAACTAGCTTGTTTTTAATTTTACAGGCTCATAGGCAGAAGGGACTTGCTTTGTCTCAGATGAGATTTTGGACTGTGGACTTTGGGTTAGTGCTGAAATGAGTTAAGACTTTGGGGGACTGTTGGGAAGTCGTGGTTGGTTTTGAAATGTGAGGACATGAGATTTGGAGGGGTCAGGTCAGGTTGGGCTCTGTGTCCCCACCCAAATCTCATCTTGAATTGTACTCCCATAATTCCTACATGTTGTGGGAGGGACTCGGTGGGAGATAATTTGAATCATGGGGGCAGTTTCCCCCATGCTGGTAGTGGGTGGGTCTCATAAGATCTGATGGTTTTATCAGGGGTTTCCACTTTTGCATCTTCCTTATTTTTCTCTTGCCACCACCATGTAAGAAGTGCCTTTCACCTCCCACCATGATTCTGAGGCCTCCCTGGCCATGTAGAACTGTAAGTCCAGTTAAATCTCTTTTTCTTCCCAGTCTTGGGTATGTCATTATCAGCAGCATTAAAAGAGACTAATACACCCACAACCTGTAAGCTGGAGAAGCTGGAAAGCTGGGGACATAAGTCAGTCTAAGACCACAGGCCTGAGAACCAGAGGCTTCATCTTGGAGTCTGAAGGCCCAAGAACCAGAGGCTCCAATGTCCAAGGGCAGAAGAAGATGGATGTCGCAGCTCACAACAGAGCTGTGCCTTTTTGTTCTGTGGGACCCTCAATGGATGCATGATTTCTGCTTGCATTGGTGAGGCTGATCTGCTTTATCCAGTCTACTGACTCAAATACTAATCTCCATGAACACCCTCACAGACACACCCAGAAATAATATTTTACCAACTACATGAGCCTACCTGAGGCAAGTCAAGTTGACACCTAAAATTAACATCACACAGCCCATCATTTCCTTTCCTGAGGAACATGGCTGGACCAGATGCAGGGCCCAGGCTCCATCTGGATCACGGTTTGACCAAGGTCCTGAGCTCTGGCATGTTGCAGCCCAGAGAGGGATCAGAGGCACAGGGCTGAGTCTCAGGGCCCGTCTGAAGAGTTGGGCTCAGTGTGGCAAGCAGCATCCTTGTGTGCAACCAGGGCACTGTCCCCTCAAGAGTCCTCCAGGCCCATCCCTGTCCCCCACGGCAGTGCCAGACCCTTTGGTCCTTCTCCTTTATGACGATTACAGAAGCTCCCCTCAGACTTGCCCAGAGAAGCGGGACCTGTCTTTGGCTTGATTTGCTTAAGAAACAATGTGTGGTTAATGCTGGAACGTGAAATAGTCAGGCCTTGCAATCCTCTTGGCCGGTAGCAAGTTGTCTGTGACGCTAAATTCAGAAACAAGATAGCACCGCCTCTGACCTTGAACGAATTTAGTGTGACTCCCATTTTCCTTCTTTCAGTGTGAGCTAATCCTACCAGTATTTTAAGAACCTTCTCAAGTGCAGGCAGATCCCTGCTTCAATGCAGGTTCCCCTCCACAAAGCCCAGGTGTAAGAGGAAGTGGTCATGAAGTTAGACCAAGCATCACCTACAATCCTTGAGACCCTGGGGCAGGTTTTGGGAGCCCAGCACCCAGAAGCACAAAAGGACACAGTATTTACTGCTCGTGAAGGGGTCCACTGCCATCTCCATGCTGCAAAGGATGCCACCAGCTTCATAGTGTCAGTCATCAGGCCAGAGCACAGTGTCCAGGAAATGAGTGGCAGAGCAGGGAAGCAGAAACTTCACGATGCATCTGACTCACAATTGTCTGACACTGAGAGGCAGCAACCGTGGAGTCACGTCTGCTGGGGAGAAGAATTTTAATCATTCACATGTGCACTCAGCTGCCAGCCATGCAAATGCTCCTAGTATACCGGGGCCTTTCAGCTCCCTTCCCATCCCCTGCAATGGACCTGAGAAGAAGGCCGGACAGGACAGTCGCCATTACTGCATCAGACCATGATTTGTTTCAGCAAGAGTATGGGAAAAAAAAAAAAAAAAAAAAAAAAGGAAATATCTTGCTGGTTTTAATAATGTTGCAAAGAATGCGTGACTATGGGAAGTTCTTTGTGGATTTGAAATTTGGGGTTCTGAATATTTGGGTACAGGCCTTGCCAACCCACAATGCCCTTTGGGCAATTCTCAGTGACTGTAGGCTTGAGTGAAGCCAGGGTGAAGATAGATGGAGTGCTGGGGCTGGGGGACCTCCCAGAGAGGGGCCAGGACCCATGCTGTCATGGCCCCCTTGGCAGAGTCCTGCAGAGGCCAGGATGACTGGTTGAATGAAGGCTGTACAGAGGATAACAAAGGCTGCTGTTCTGATCTGACCATGCTGGATGAGAGCCTGGAAGAGCAGGAGGCAGATATTCTTCCCTGCAGCCCACAGCCACAGCCATGCCTTTCACATCAGCCTGTCCTATCTCCTGAGATTGGGGCTACAGCAAGAGGTATAGGACAGTGGGAAACTTTATCACCAGAGACGTTCTATCAAACCCCAAGAATCTATGACATTCCAATTGGAGAGTGTTGTTAAAACCTCCGAACTCAGCCCCTGGGACTCGGTTGTGGCCTCGTGGAGACCCTGAGACTATGCACTGCTACCATGACCTGCTGTGTTCACTGCCCATTTCCTGCACTGGAACGCTGACGCTGGCTTCATTTCTCTTCTCTTGTTTGATCTAAAATCTAGTCCTTATGCACAAGACCCCTAACAAGAGCTCCACTCCTTTTCATGGAAACCTGCCCCTCAGTTTTAGTTACTAGTCTGTGGACCACTTATCCATTCATCCATACCATGCTGACACGGTTTCTCAAAGACCTGGTGTGAACAGCTGTCCGCTGCCTGAAGGATTTTTAAGGGCCACCCTGCAGAACAACTCCAAGATATTCTAGTATCTTCAAGATGACTGCCTCTCTTCTCACTATAGAATGGTCACGGGAGAAAGTGTAGTTCATAACTCTGGGTATGCATTGCCTCAGGGATTCCGGCCAGTGTAGGAAGACAGAGCAAGCACGTCACCATCACCTCCTCCTCTGCTCATGGGAGACATTGATAACTGATCCCAGAGCTCTGTCTGACATCACCGTTAGATCAGAGCTAACATTCAAGGTGAAGCCTTTTTGGTACCTTGACTTTGCCCAACCCAGAGTGATATGTTTTCAATGAAACTGAGAGATAATTCACAATCAGGGACGACAAGGCTTTTGTAGGGCTCACAGCAATACCTGGGAGAGACACAGTACCCAGCACACGGAGATGGCTCTGTGGCTCCTGGGGCTTGTAGCTCACTTGGGTTTGAAACAGGCTCCGCACTCTGTGCACACCTGTCTACCCCAGGGGCAGAGCAGCCACCAGTCATCAGGCAGGCACCCTAACTCTTAGTCCCTAACTCAGGTCCCTAGAGTGATCTGTATGACCAATGAGGGTCCCAGGAGGAGGGTCCCACAGGGAACACCACTGGCTCTGTAGGGTCAGTGTTTCAATGAAACAAAGACTGTAGCTGTAACATTCTGGTGGCAAAACACCAGCCTTCCTGCCTCCCCCAGGCATTCCCCTTCACAGATCCATTGGCAGCTTCCAGCACAGGGATTCCCAATGCCATTTGAGCTTTGCCCCTTCCATGGGCCTAGGCAGAAAACATGTTTGCTACCCAGGAACTTTGTTGCAATGGCAGCAGGCAATGATATGATTATCGGTTTTCTCTTGACTCTGCCCAGTCCCTAAAGAAATGGACAAGGTGCCATGCAGAGCCACAAGGAACCCCTCTGCTGATGAGTCCCAACGTTCATGGCACACACTGTAATGAAGCTCTCGCTGGCAGTGACATGACATTTCATCCTCCAGGATAGAAGGGAGCAACCTGCAGAGACAGAAACCCACTGTGGCCACCGCGTTTTCTTATAACATTTCTACCCATGGGCCTGATATGTGAGGAGCTGCTGCCTGTTTCTTATGTGAGGGGTGGGGTGGGGGTCCCTGAGCCCTGGTGCTCTATCTAGACCAACGTGTCCACAGGGAACTTTCTGGAAGGACTGCCCCTCTATGGTACAATTATTGGTAGATTTTTATCACTAGAACCCATGAGAGAAATAATAAGGAAATTGCCATGCAAATACATATATGGAAAATAAACTTTTAGGCAAAAATATATATTCTTCAAAATGAAAAATGATACGAAACTGTTATAGAAATTAATTATGCAATCAAGTCAAAGAAACTCAGTCTAACAAAAGGGCCTCTCATGCCTGCCTCTTCAACTCCACTAATCTGGAAGAGAGAGGCTTGATGAAAAAATAGGAAACCCTTGTGAACGGTAAGGTTGTGATATAGAGTGAGTTGCAAGTTGAGATCCTCATATTTCTTTTCCTGTTGGATACTTTGGTAGGGGGGTTCAATCTTTCGGCTTCCCTGAGTCACACTAGAAGAAGAATTGTCTTGGGCCACACATAAAATACACTAACACTAACAATAGCTGATGAGCAAAAAAAAAAAAAAAAGTTGCAAAAAAACTCATACTGTTTTAAGAAAGTTTACAAATTTGTGTTTGTAATCTTCGCTCCATTCAAAGCCATCCCAGGCCGCATGTGGCCCGCCGGCCACGGGTTGGATAAACTTGACTTACAGATAAGCCTTACAGTGTCTCTATTCTTTTTAAATCACCCACAGATACTGCAAGGAATCCTGTAGACTTCTGTTTCTAAGAATCAGGGGCTTTTCCCTTTTCCTTACCTTTCACAAGATGGCCCAGGAGCCAGCTGGTTTTTACCCAGAGGACTTGCTGATGCACCTCTACAGCTTCAGAGATGGTGAGCAGCAAGACGGAGGCAGCGCCTTTTGCATATGCATATGGTAATAGGTCTAATCAGCCAAACAACCTGGTGAGGTCAGCCCTCCTGCCGCTTTTCAGGGAAGGAGCCTGAGCATGGGTGCCTGGCTCTGCTGGAGCTGACCGCACTCCTCGCTGGCACACTTCTCCCCTGAAAATGAAAATGATCTCTGCAGGGAACTGGAAACAAGAAGTGTTCTGTTTTGGTTTGATTTTCCGTGCTAAGGCTATTTGAAAGGTAAGCTCTTTTGGTATTTAAAGTCTTTGATGCTGGGCGTGATGGCTCACGCCTGTACTCCCTGCACTTTGGGTGGCCCAGGCGGGTGGATCACCTGAGGTCAGGAGTTGGAGATGAGCCTGGCCAATGTGGCAAAACCCCATCTCTACTAAAATACAACAATTAGTTGGGCGTGGTGGTGCTAGCCTGTAGTCCCAGCTACTCAGGAAGCAGAGGCAGGAGCACTGCTTGAATCCGGGAGGCGGAGGTTGCAGTGAGCTGAGGTCGTACCACTGCACTCCAGCCTGGGTGACAACGTGAGACTCCATCTCAAAAAAAAAAAAAAAAAAAAAAGCCTTTGGTGGGGGGGGCTATAAAAGCAGGAATAATTGTAAAAGTGGGCAGGACCTTGCAGGCAAAAGAAGCAGGATGTGTGAAGAGCACGGAAACATGGCATCTGAGGGGGCCCAGAACAGGAGGGCAGCCTCAGCCATTCCGTGTGGCTGGAACACAAGGTGCCCGGGACAGTGCCAGGAGAGCAGGCTGACAGGGACCTTCTCAGCATTGCAAAATAACAGCCACATGTGTTTCATTTAGCATCCATCCCAGGCATGATTTCAGCTCATCTCTAGCGTTCCTAGGAATGAGGCATCATCATTCTCCTTTTACAGATTAAAAACTGAAGCTCAGGGGAGACTGCAGTCTTGTTTGAGATCTGGTAATGGCCAAGAGGGAAAATTAATACATGAATGTTTGGTACTTTTAAAATACACCCATGAATTCTTTAACACTCTTCCCTTCCAGAGGTGAAGGTCAATCCCACTCCTCTTGAACGTGAGTTGGACTTCATGACTCTCTTCTGCTGAACAGAATGCAGCAGAAGTGATGATGTGTGACTTCCAAGGCTGCGTCATAAGAGGCATGACTGATTGTTTCCTGCTCTCTCTTGGATCCTTTATTCTGGGGGAAGCCAGCTGCCATATCGTGAAGATACATAAGCAGCCCTATGGAGAGACCCATGTGCCAAGGAGCTGAGGCCTCCAGCAAACAGCCAGCAAGGAACTGAGGTGCCTGCCAACTGCCTTGAGTGAGCGCGGGAGTGGATCATCCGCCCCATTCACGCCTTCAGATGACTGTAGTTCCAGCCAGCGTCTCCAGGGCAGCCTCTAGCCATAGCCTTCCAGCCAAGCTGCTCTGGGATTCCCAATGCACAGAAACAATGAGGAAAAAATGTTTATTGTTTTAAGCTGCTCAATTTAGTGGTAATTGGTACACTGCAATAAAAAAAAATGAATACATGATTTACAAATCCAGGCAATACAAATGCATATAAAATAAGAAGTGTGTGTAGTCCCCTCCCGCTTTGTCTTCACCAAATCCCCCACAGAAATAATCAACTAGTGTTTCCACATTCGCCCTTCCAGCCCATTATGCCTCCAGTAAAGGGCTGAAGAGCTAAAGAAGCTCATAAACCCCTTACTGGAAGGGCTTTGTGGAAGTTTGCAGAAGCCATTGAGTATCTTAGAGGCTAACACCGTCAGACTTGCCTTGTGGAAAGAACAGCCTGGCAGCCTGGAGAGGAGAGGTTGCAGTGGATAGGACGAGAGGCAGAATCCGTGATGCAGGCGGGAAATGACACGGTGAGCATGAAGATGCAAAGTTACAGAACAGAAAGGCAGAGTCTAGAAATATTTAGTGATAGGACCAACAGGACCTCCCCTCTTGCTGCAGCCTGCGGGTGTCCACCACTAGGGCTGGGTGTGTCAAACTGTGTAGGAGTCGTTTGCTCAGTTAGAGTGTGAATGCATCTGACTTTGGTGAACCATCAATGCGAATTCAATTTCACCATCCCATGTTCCATGTGCAGCAGCCTGGAGAGGTCAAAGGCGAATGCTGTGTTCTACAGCAGTCTCCATGCAGGACAAGTCCTGACCCTGGACCAAGGCTTGGGTGCCGTGCATTAATCAGCATTTCCTGGCTGTGTTTCTGTGCTACAAAGAGCCCGGCAGGCATTTTAGATTTTCTCAAAATTCCTGTATGAAAGGCACCCTCATGATCCTCATCTTACAAATTAGAATGAGGGTCAGCAGACTGCCACCCTGGGCCAAATCCTGCTGCCGCTTGATTTTGTGAATGAAGTTTTTTGGGAACCCATATGCTCATTTGTTTACGTATTGACTACGGCTGCTTTTGCTCTGCTGTGGGTGAGCTGAATAGTGGCCATTGAGACCTTATGGCCAAAAATATTTACTCCCCGGCCTCTGATCTAGCACAGATGAGGGAGGCTGAGCAACTGCCCCCTGCAGCCAGACTCGAGCTGGGTGGGTTCTGACTTCAGAGGCCAGCACTTGCGTTGAACTGGGCCCGGCAGAGTGGCCACCAGTTTGAGGTTGGTGTCGTCTGCTTTCCTTCAGAGCAACTCTGAGCAGCTCAGAGAAGCTGCAACTTGAGGCCTCGAAGGAGGGAACGCAACTTTGCCGAAAGGAGCCCGGCAGGAGGGCCCTGGAAGTCTAATTACAGACTCCAGTTTGCCTGTGTGCTTCTTTGTCTAGAAGAGGGGTGGGCTGGGTGCCTCCAGCTCTGGGAGCCTCACAGAGCGCTAACCCAGCCCCAGAGAGTGGGGGCGGGAGAGGAAAGAGGAGGGGTTGGGAGAGACAGAGGGAGACAGAGAGGAGAGAGGGGGAGGGAAAGAGAGGAGAGAAAGGAAGAGACTGTCTCTAGAGGAGAGAAAGAGGAAGAGAGACTGTCTCTAGAGAGAAAAAGGAGAGAGAGGGAGAGAGAGGAAAGAGGAGAGAGAGGGAGAAGGCCTCAGTACCTGCACTGCTGGGTTTGGCTTGGAGGAGACTTGTCATCAGTCGTCCCGGCTGGCCTGTAAAACTGCAGAGAATCAATTTCCTGTGTTATCGGTGGTTCCATTTAGGTACTCTTCCCCTAGGCATTTTCCAATTACAGGTCTAAAATCTCATTCTCTCTAAGCATGTTGTTTTTTTTTTTTTAAATCCTGCCTTTGTTGAGGTTCAAACTGGCTGGCCCCAACCCAGAGACGGACCAAAGAGCATAGCAGAACCGGGAGCTCTAGACACTGCCTGAGGAGGGCGTGGCCACGCCCCTCCTGCCCACATCGGAGCTGTAAAAGTGATGCTGGCTGGAGCCGAAGGTGTGCTTCCTGAGCCACAATGGAGCCCACAGCAGACACCAGCATAGGGGACACTGCCAGCAAGGGCAGTTTGTCCAGGTGCCCCAGATCCAGCCTCTGAGCCCCACCCTGCCTCTCTGTCCTCAGATGGCTTGGTCTATCTTACAGACCAGGAGGCAGCCAGGCATTGGCCTGAATATTAGAAAATAAAATTGCCAGTCTGGGTCCTGCTGAGGTGAGAGTCATTTAACCCAGGCTCCTGCCCTGCCCAAGCAGACAGTGCGGGCCTGAGAAAGTCCGTCTTGCAACTTGTCATTCCACCTTTAAACTCTCACTCCTCCGAGCCTCAGGGGTTCTGGTCTCCAGGAGTTCCCATTCCAACATGCATCACCCTGGGGTAGGAGAGGCGATCATCTGAAGATTGATATGTGCAGTTTGAGCGCAGCCATGCCCTTCCCAGGCAGTGTCTAAAGCTCTCTGCTCTGCTCTGCTCTGCTCTTTGAAGTGATGCATTAGGATGTCAGCAGGGATAGTAGAAATGCAGTTTAGGGGAGTGGGGGAGACAGCTGAACTCAGTTTATCTGAAACCTATGATGCTCCCACTGTGTGTGTGAGATCCAGCGGCAGGTGAGAGGGTTGCAAAGGTGAGCAGGACACGGGTTCTGTCCCAGGGAGCTCACATTCCAGTAAGAGCTACTCACGAGAATGAAGAAGTGTGGATGCACATGGTGTGGTCAACAAAATGGTAGCCCACCAAAGACGTCCATGTCCTAATCCTCACAGCCTGTGACTTTGTTACCTTAGATGACAAAGCAGCTGTGCAGATGTGACAAGTCAAGGACCCTGAGATGGAGAGCTGAGCCCGGATTATCCAGGTGGGCCCAATGCACTCATAGGGTCTTTATGAGTGGGAGGCAAAGGAGTGAGTCACAGAAGGAGACGCGGTGACAGATGCAGGCATCAGAGTGATTCCATGTGAGAAGGACTGGACCAGCCATTGCTGGCTGTGCAGATGGAGGAAGGGGCCATGAGCCAAGGAATGACGGTGGCCTCCAAAAGCTGAAAAAGGCAAGGAAATGGATTCCCCCTAGAACAATCCAGGAGGAACACTGCCCAGTTGATGCCTTGATTTTAGCCCAGCAACACCCATTTTGGACTCTAGCCTCCAGAACTATAAAATAATAAATGTGCATGTTTTAAGCCTCTAAACTTGTGGTGGTTTGTGACAGCAGTGACAGGGAACTAATGGTATGTGCAGGAATGCCCATGTGCCCAGTGGGAGGGGTGACTTTGGGAGCACAGAAGAGCCCAGGTGTCAGGGGAGCTGCCTGGAGAAGATGCCTGGGCTGAGCACTGAAGGGTGAGTATCTCCTGGGCAAGCCCAGAGGAAGGGCATGCCAAGGAGGCAAAAGAAAGGAGTAGAGACAGCATGGTCTGTAGCGCCAGGAGGTGTGTGGAGACCCCTAAACATCTTGGGTCCATAGAGCAGGAGGTGGGGGTGGGAGAAGGAGGATGAGGCGGGGGAGGTATGCAGGGCCCTGCCCAGTGCCTTTCAGACAGCACAAGGGAAGGGGCACTGTGGTCACGTTAACCTGGGTTGCATTTTCCTTTCAACAGCATGCCTTACAGAAATAAATCTTTTAATTACATCTTCTAATAACAACTGGCTTGGCTAGGCACAGTGGCTCAAGCGTGTAATTCCAGCGCTTTAAGAAGGCTGAGGTAGGTGGATCACTTAAGCCCAGAAGTTTGAGGCCAACTTGGGCAATATAGTGAGACCCCATCTCTACAAAACAAACAAACAAACAAACAAAAACAATGAGTTAGCCAGGCATATTGGTGCCTGCCTGTAATCCCAGCTAGTTGGGAAGCTGAGGTGGGAGGATCGTTTGAGCCTAGGAGTTCGAGGCTGCAGTGAACCATGATAACGCCACTGCACACCAACCTGGGTGACAGAGTGAGATTTTGTCTCAAAAAACAAAAACCAAAAAGCAACTGGCTTGACTATTTTCAGTGGCCGCTAATCAGGTAATCCCATCAATTCATTAAGAAAATAACTACTGGCTATCTAGTCATCATGCGAACTGTACATGTCAAACCGTTGTTTTGAGATTTTAAGATCAGTAGCTAAGTTGATTACATCAAGCTGCTATGTTATCTTGCAAACTCCCTTGCCCCAATTTCCTACACCACACCAGAGACATTCAAAGTTCTGAGAAAGCCTGGAACTTGGGTGAGTTCCTCAGAAGAGCTGCCTGTGAATTTAGGAAGAATGGGATTCTCAGCCCCAGAAATGCAGAACAGTACCACCTGCCATGGAGGCAACAGAGGCTTTGGGTTAAGATGCACCTGAATTTGAGCCCAGCTCTGCCACATTTGCCTGGGTAACTTTGGACAAGTTGCTTAACCTCTGTGAATTCAGTTTCCCTATCTGTAAAATGGGGATGGTCACGTCAAACTCATGGAGTTGCCAATACTAAATAAAATAATACTTGTAAATGCAAGGTGTCTCCTGAGGCGTAAGCACTAACTGATATACTCAGCAAGGTGTCATTGATGGAAAAATGAGCCCCCTTCTCAATGCTGGTGTGGCCCAGCCCATTGCAGACATAAGTGTGGACGCGGCTGCTACAGAGGCCCTGAGAGCTCCTGGGAGACCACCGGTGGAACGGCCAGGCCACTTCCAAATAGAACTATGGACGCGCGCCACGTCTGCATTTATGCGCTGGGGTCTGTTGAGCAGGCAGGCCAGAGCTGAGGAGTTAGGAGGAAACACATTCCCAAACAAACACAGATTCCCGTGGAAAGAAGTGGAAGAAGGTCAGGGGACTGTAGCGGACTTGGCTGCTGTTCCTCTTGGGCCGTGTCTGGCAGGTCTTCCCTGCACAGTGGGCTCCCTTTGACCTGCTCCTGGGGACCTCGGCAGCCCCGCTTTGTTGTGCTTACGTGTGACCTTCCCTGACCCCAGTGTCATTTGAGATGTCACCATGGAGACTGCCAGGCCTCCCTGGAGCTGACCTTTTCCGGGCTTGTTTCTAGGCTGCTCACATCGCCCAACACAACCCCTCGGGTAGGTCTACGGGATCTGGCTAGCAGGTATATTCGATTTCATGGGTGACTATTTTTGAGTGAGGCTGTCTACACAATGTTGAAAAGGTAAAAATGGCATTCACACGGTTATTTATTGTCAGCTACACCTGACTGCTAGTTTGAGTCCACGTAAGGGAGGCCAATTACAAATTACTGAAAGCAAAGGAGCAGCAGGCCTGCTCCTTCTGTCACTGCCTGTCAGCAATTCCATAAAGTGGGCTCACTCTGGGTTGTTGTTTTTTTTTTAAGCCAGTCTTCAAAATAATCACCTATGGGATATTTGTTTGGATTCACAGATTTCATCACCCTGCACTGGTGGGCAGGGCCCCAGCACTCGATATGTGTGTTATCTCACTGGAACGATGAGACACATAATGAATTTTGAGCAATGTAGATTAGAGAGTTAAGCTGGTTATCACCAAGGTCCAGAACCCAGGACTCAGAAAGTGAAGGGTTGGAGTGAGACTTGGAACATTCTCCAAAGGAAATCCGTGGGGTCTCCATGCCTGTTTTCATTGGATGTAGCGAAGCCAAATGGGGGCGATCAGCTCACCGACGATTTGGAAGCCAGCACACTCCAAGGGAGGCAAATATTTCATTTGATGGAAATGACAGGCCCAGTTCTGGCTCAGGAACACTGAGACCTTGAGACCAACCTCGCTAAAATGAGAGAAGAAGTAGGAGTTTCTCTAATTGCCTCCGAGGGCTGTGGCGGTGCTCAAGACTCCTGTGTGCTTGTGCGCTGCCAGGAAGAGAGGAAGCAGTGGAAGGGCTGCAGGAGGAGGCGCCACATGAGGCTGAGCTGAAATGGAATTTCATGTCGTGAAGCGAGACGATGCATCGTTTCCCGCCAGCGTCCGGAGATAAAACCTCTGCTCCAACTGCTGCGTTTGGGATCACTTTGAACTGCTGGATGAAATTCCCAAGTGGAAATTCCCCTCCTCTCATATTCCTTCCTGTTCAATGACCATTTTTACTTTCCGTTTACATCTGCACAGCTCTATGCTTTAGGCAAAACAATGGCTAACTTAGTTGATCTCTCAGATTAATATTCTATTTCTTTTTCCCGTTCACTACAACACTTCACATTTGTATCTTTGTTTAATGATTCTTTAAAGAGTCTGGGCTGTGTGTGGGAGCAGCACAGTGGCTAAAACACTCCTGCCCTTGAGAAGCTCACAGTTGAGTACAGAGACAGACATACAGCAAACAAGGCATTATGACGTGCACAGCATAAGGGTAAAGAGTGAATAACTCTACTGGGAAGTGGAGAATCTTGGAAGACTTCCTGGAGGAGGTGGAATCTCAAGTCCATGTGAAATGTCCAAGTACAGTTGCCCAAGAAGGGGTTGTTCATGGTGATGTGAAGTTTAGGAATGTGCTCTGACTAGAGTGTTCAGGTGGGTGTCGCCAGCACCTACAGGCTGGTAAATCATAGGTGTTGGGGAGATATAAGCTAGGGAAAGGAAGGAAACTTCAAGCAGGGCCATGGGGATTTATGGATCTAGACCTGTGGCCACTTCTCCAAATGCATCCTCTTTACATGGGAGGCACCTGACACTCTCCCTCTCCGAGGCTTCCCCCACCCCAGCTATTATGGTGTATCTTTCCTGGCCTGGTTCCCTCCTCATTCTCTGATTACTTCATCTCTGTGGTTTTCTTTCTTTCCCTTTCCCCCTGCTGGTCCATTTATCAATAAATCATGCAACGATCCATTGGGTGCTCATGTGCTAGCGACTTGGGTTGGGGCAGGAATGAAGGTCAAGGTGGTGGGATGATAGGGAGAACCAGTGAAGGACAAAAACTATAAGACCTGACCCACGAACCAAGGAGCTTGCCATCTATTTGGATAAATGAGACGAGCACTGCAGACAAGAAAGTACACAGCAGAAAGCAATATGTAAAAAATGTTGATATGGTTTGGCTTTTTGCCCCCACCCAAATCTCATCTTGAATTGTAATCCCAACAATTCCCACATGGTAAGGGAGGACCAGGTGGAGGTAATTGAATCGTGGGGGCCGTCTTCCCCATGCTATTCTCGTTGTGGTGAGTGAGTTCTCACGAGATCTGATGGTTTATAAGCTGCTCTTCCCACTTCACTCGGTACTCCTCCTTCCTGCCACCTTGTGAAGAAGATGGCTTGCCTTCCCTTTGCTGTCCACCATGATTGTAAGTTTCCTGAGGTCTCCCCAGTCATGCTGAACTGTGACTCAATTAAGTCTCTTTCCTTTATAAAGTACTCAGTCCCAGGCAGTTCTTTATAGCAGTGTGAAAACAGGCTAATACAAATGCCAAGATAGGACTAAATGTGGAATGCAACTGGATTTCAGAAGAAGGGGAGGTCATTGCTGGTTGCAAGGAGTCAGGGAAGATTTATTTCAGGAGGAGACTTTGATCTTTGGGGATCCTGAGGATCCTATCCTCTGTCACGCCGTGCATGGGCCTCTGTTATTACATTTGTCATTCGGGGGACTGCCATCAGTTTGTCAGCCTCCTCCCCTAGACTGTAAGCTCCATGAGGTCAAAACCACATCCTTATAGACTTCTTCCAGGCATATCCTGGCACGTGGTAGACACACAGAAAATGCATGCTGGGGTGAATCAATCCCACTAGCCTTTCCCCCATAACTCAGTTTTTAGCACTCTCTATTATTGTCTTCCTTACACTCTCTCTCAGGAAATACACCTGTTCCTGGCAACAGCTCTCATTTTAGGGTGTGTGATGTTCAATCCACACCCCTGTAGCACATCTTAGACCTAGCATGTGTAGAGATGCCAGGATAATATCGAACTCTGAACTCCTCAAACCAGCCACATGATCTCCCACCAACAGAGATCTGTGTTGGTGTGGCCTCTTCCCCCTCCTAAGATGCAGCCTTAGAAAAGGACTGTGTGCAGGTAGTTTATTTTGGGAAGTCAACCAGGGATGCCAGTGAGGTGCTAGTGAGGGTCAACAGGGAAGGAGGAAAAGCCAGTACCATCAATGCCACACACACACTATAATGTGGTATCAAGCTCCCCATCCCATCACCAGGATATCATGAGAAGAGAATAAAATATCTCTGCATCATCTGCCCAAGAGACAGAAGACAGAATCATTTATCTAGCAGCTCCAGTCTCCCAGTGGTTGAGGGTTGGTCCATGAGATGTCAGCCCTCATCAACTTCAGAGGTGCCCAGCCATGAATTCCAATTCAGCTTCTGCAGGCATACCTGTGAGAGGTTAGGGATGGGAGGTGCTCTCTTGAGATGAGCCACCATCAGCACAACGCTGATCAAGGTCAATATTCATCTCCTCACCATGGCTAGGGCTGGAATCAGAGGCAAGGACAAAAGGACGATGGGGAGGCACCCAAGTGATTCCATGCAGACCCTGTCCCTCCTTGCCCTGTGTCCACCCACAGCACCTCCATCCTGCCAGACATCCAGGTCGCCCACTGAGCTGTCTGCAGTTCTTCTTGGCCACCCGTCTCTTGCAACTTCCAATTCAGTTTCCTCCTTTCAACTCTTCCCTTGCATGTCTCTTGAATGCCCCCATCTATCACCACCATACTGTGAGTATCTCCCAACTCTTTCCATCCTCCTGGCTTGCAAGTCTTCCAGTGGACTTGGCCACCTCACTTATTCCCTTCCAGTCCACCCTCGCAGCTCCCCCAAAACCTTGCTTTGTGCACGTCAATCCAAGACTAGAAAGCTGGCTGCCTGCTCCCAGTAAAGTTGAAATAATATTTCAGAGGCCTTTTGGAGGAGTTTGGAGTGTCCACCAAGGAAGTATAACCATTTATAGATCATTCATTTATCCATTCCATTGTTCAATCATGTGTGTGAGGACCTGCTCTGTCCCCAGCCTGTTCCAAGCACAGAGAGAGGCGAGTGAGCCTCACAGAGCAGGACTGCCATGTGATGGAAGCTGCTGTTCCAGTAAGACCCAGGCCACAAAATGACATGACAGGTACCGAATTTTGATTTTTTTTTTTTTTTCAGATGGAATCTCCCTCTGTCGCCCAGGCTAGAGTGCAGTGGCACTATCTCAGCTCACTGCAGCTTCAGCCTCCTGGGTTCAAGAGATTCTCCTGTCTCAGTCTCCCAAGTAGCTGGAATTACAGGTGCCCACTACCACACCCAGCTAATTTTTGTATTTTCAGTAGAGATGGGCTTTCATCATGTTGGCCAGGCTGATCTCAAACTCCTGATCTCAGGTGATCCGCCTGCCTCTGCCTCCCAAATGTTGGGATTACAGGTGTGAGTCACCACGCCTGGCCTGATCATTGTTTTTAAACTGGTAAAAATAAATAATAGAAACAAAAACTCACTAACAACAGAGTAAGGTGACAGAAAGTAACTGGGTTATGGGAAGAGTGGGCTTCAGCAGGTGGCGAGGAAGGTGTTTGTGAAAACATGTGACAGGTAGGGCCTCACTAGGAAGATATGAAACAGATGGCACACCCAAATTAGAATAATCAGGCTGCTCTTATTATTTTTTAACTCATATTGGTAAGGGAGGTTTAGAGAAATGTGTAGCCTCATTCCACATCTGCCTAAATGTCCCCATCCCATACCCACGAGTCCTTCTTCCTATTGTCCTTACCTCAGCGAGACCTGGTTGGGTTGAGCTTTGAATCAGTACTCTACTCTACAACCCTATAATCAGCATGTGAACTAGAACCTCACTCATGTCTGCCCCGAGGCCACAGGAGAGGATTCCTTGAGAGCAGGCTCTGTACACAGGCTCTTAATTGAATATTCATGGCACTAATTCCTTGTATTCCTTCTGCAAGCTCCCTGGGTGGTAAGCAGCAGCTAGATGACACCATAATCTTGATCATCACTATCGTTGCCATAGCAACTAAGTGCCACAGCCACTTGATCTCCCAGCGCCTTGCCTTCCACCTGCGCTTCATCCCATGCTACCACTGATGGTAATATGAAGATAATATGATCATCATGATGCCAGCACGTGCCCTCCTCTAATCATGTCCCCAGTAAGCAGGTTGCCCCGGAGGTCGTCGAATACATGAGCAACCCAATTCCAGAATCCATTGTGAGGGCCCTAGAGTCCACCTCTGGGATGATTCAGATATTAGTAGGGGTCCCAACAGGACACAGACTGCACACTCAAATTAGGATAATCAAAGAAGGGTTGAAAATAGTTTCCCCCGACAAGTGTGGGGAGGGTTTGAGGGGCTCATAAGGAGTGGTGCTGTAGCCCAGGAGAGATGAGGAGGGGCAGAAACCAAGGAGAAAGTTGAGCTGCAGAGCCCACCCTGGAGAAGCAGTGACTCAGTGAAGTAACACAGACAGCCGTTGGTGGGGGGGGTGGGGACAGGAGAGTGACTGCCCCGATCGTGCTCTGGTGCTCTCATTTCCTGCAGCGCTTCTCCTACACCCTTCCCCCTCCTCCTACACCCCTTCCCCTTCTCAACACCCCTTCCCTTTCCACTACACCCCTCCCCCTCCTCAACACCCCTTCCCCTTCTACTACACCCCTCCCCCTTCCACACACCCCTTCCCCTTCTACACCCCTCCCCATCCTCAACACCCCTTCCCCTTCCACTACACCTCTCCCCCTCCTCCTATGCCTCTTCTCTTCCTTCTACACCTCTCCCCCTCCTCCTACACCCCTTCCCCTCCTCAAGTCAGAAGAACAGAAGCCCACAGTTGCAGCCCGTGTTCATCATGCTTTATATTTTCTGTATTTTATAATGCTTTGACATCCTGGGATCTTGCAGACACAGGGAGGAACTGCCCCTCCCCAGGGTAGCAAATTCCTGGAAATAGTAAGCAACTAGCCTGCTCACAGAGCGTTCCTTTCAAATGCAAATCAACCAATTCAGAGTCCCTATCTCCAGCCACCTTCTTTATCTAACTCGCACACAACAAGCCAATATTCCACCCGTCCTAAATCATTAAGGTGGGCCCTAATCCAATATGCCTGGTGTCCTTTTAAGAAGAAGAGATTAGGACTCAGACATGCACAGAGTCCACTGAGAGACTTGCAAGCCAATAGTGTGGAAAGAGTTGGGAGATCTACTCACAGTATGGACCAGGAATGAGACAATTAGGGACCACCCCTATATCTCAGACCCATCCCCTGCCCCAGATTACTCAAGCTGCCCTATCCCAAGTCTGCCCAGCATGTCCACCCTACCTGACCCATTCCTTCCCGAGAAAACCACAATAAAGGCTATGGTCCCTGCCTTCCTCTGGCTCCCTCTGCCTCCTGAATGACCCTGGTCCTTTCCCACGTGGCCCTGTGCAGCCTGGCATGGCATGCCCACTCCTATTGGTTAAGCAATAAACACTTCTTCCAAGGCAGTTGTGTCTGTGTCTGTGTCTCCCCATAACTAAAACGTTAAATCCTGGGGACATTTGCAAGCCCAGCCCACACAGGTCCGCCTCCCAGCACAGAGCAGGGTAGAGAGTTGATGCAGGGCAGCCATGAGAGTCCCAGCACAGGAACTTTTGTGCTGTTATCTAAAAGACAGGCTGCTAGCCTCTCACAGAGATCTGGGCCAAGAACATTCAAGACATGAGGAATAGCCAAGGCAAGCCATTCCCAGCCTTCAGAAGAAGACCAGATCTCAGGGGCACCGTTGCCACAGCCAGAGGGTGCCCTCATGTCTAGGGAGCACTGATCCCTCCCCCTCCTGCCATCAGGCCTCCTGTGCCCTCACCCCTTTGCCTTCTGCTTTCTCAACTTTGATTATCCAGTTCAGTAGATGTTCAGGCCAGGTGAGTCCTAAGTCTTCTCTCTGCTTACCCCATTAACCCACCATGACCTTCCTCTCTTCTGATTCCGGAAGCTCCTTCGTGTTTACTGAATGCACTTCAGGGCTAGGCATTTGACCTACATTACCCTGTTTAACCCTGAAACAACCCCAAAAGAAAGGAGTTAGTTTTTGAGATGGAGTTTCACTCTTTCACCCAGGCTGGAGTGCAATAGCATGATCTCAGCTCACTGCAACCTCTACCTCCCAGGTTCAAGCGATTCTCCTGCCTCAGCCTCCCAAGTAGCTGGGACTATAGTTGTGCACCAACACACCTGGCTAATTTTTGTATTTTTAGTAGAGATGGGGTTTCACCATATTGCCCAGGCTGGTCTCGAACTCCTGACCTCAGGTGATCCACCTGCCTTGCCCTCCCAAAGTGCTGGGTTTACAGGCGTGAGCCACCGTGCCCAGCCAAAAAGGAATTTTTATCCCCAATTCCAGAGAGTTGAAACGGGCCTGTTTGAGAACACAATGCAGGATGCTTAATCACTGACCTGGGTAAGCACTGCCTTGCAGATGACCCACAAGAGTGGTATGGCTCTGTGACAGCCTGAATTGCATCCCACCAAATTCACCTGTTGAAGTCCTAACCCTCAGTAGCTCAGAATGTGAGTAACTCTTATCTCTCTAGAGGTAATTAAGGTAAAAAGAAATCATTACGATGGGCTCTAATCCAATATGCTTGGTGTCCTTCTAAGAAGAAGAGATTAGGACTCAGACATGCATAGAGAGAAAGACCATGCGAGGACACAGGGAGAAGGTAGCATTCACAAGTCAAAAGGAGAGGCCTCCAAAGAAACCCAGCCCTGCCAACACTGTGATCTAGGACTTCCAGCCTTCAGAACTGAGAACAAATAAACATGTGTTGTTCAAGCCCCCAGCCTGTGGTCCTCTGTTATTGATGGCAGTGGCTGCTGCCATCACACTGGCTGCAGCAGGGAGGGGTGCCTGGGGCTGCACACTCCTTGGAGCCAGTGAGGCCCCACCCTTCTGAGTTGGGGCAGGAGCTCCTCAGTGTTGCTACAGCCGCCCAAACTGTGGCTATGAATCTGAGCCTCCCTGTGCTCTTATGGGGTACCAGGAACAGGCAGGATCTGCCCTCCTGGATGCAGCTGCAGCTGCCAGACCTGCAGCTGCACACATGGGCCTCCTGCTTCCTGGAGCAGGTGGGAGCTGGGGACAACCAGAAGCCCCACCCCTTCTGAGTTGGCACGGTGGGAGCTCCCAGGTGCAGCTGTGGCCACCCTCCCAGGCACAGGACCGAGGCGTCTCTGTAGCCTGCACCCTCAGGGGCTCCAGGAAGAAGCCCCCTATCTCTGCAGGCTTGGGGGTGTCTGCTCCTGCTGCCTGGCTCCTCTTCCTCTGAGGTCCATGAAAGCCCTGGGCTTAACCAGAGCAGGGCAGTGGACAGCCAGAGGATGAAGAGGCATATCCTCTCTGTTGAGAGCTGCAGAGAGACAACCTGCCAGCAGAGAGGAGCCACCCTCTCCAGGGCCTCCTCTCCACTGAGAGCTGCAGAGATGACCTGCTTGCAGAGAGGAGCCACTGTCACCCTCTCCAGAGCCTCCTCTCCACTGAGAGCTGCAGAGATGACCTGCTTGCAGAGAGGAGCCACTGTCACCCTCTCCAGAGCCTCCTCTCCACTGAGAGCTATAGACATCAGGATGACCAGTTGCAGAGGAGCTACCCTCTCCAGGGCCTCCTCTCTGCTGAGAACTGAACACTCAACGGAAGGCCTGCCTGCAGAGAAAAACTACCCACTGCAGGTCTCTTCTGAGCGGTTGTAACACTCAGTTAAGCTCATTCTTGTTTTGTTCACCCTTCACTTGTCTACATACCCCGTTTTTCCTGGATGTGGGACAAGAACTCTGGCAAGGGCACCGTGGCGACAGAGGCGTCTGGCCAGAAAATCAGCATCCCAAAGATCCGGTAACATTATGACACCTTGGCTGACTAAAACAGGTATGAATGCTTGTAATAAAAACAGGGTGGCTACTGCAGATCCAGAATGGTTTGCACACCGATTTCCTAAAGTGGAGAAGGACTCTGTCCTGAGTCTGGCTGAAAACCCGGAAGGAGACAATGACGCTCTGATGCAGCTGAGGGACGTCCCTGCGACCTGGCCCAGATAGTGCAGCTGTGTAGGAGGGAAGGGTGTCTACCCCAAGCCTGTCTCCTTTGGAGCTTTGGGTTCCTATTGTAGACCACAGTGGAGCTGGCGCTAGGTAAGCCTTGCTCCTCTCTACTGCTATGGGTGTGTTTGGCATTTTAATGAGCTCTTGATGCATTTCCACACTCTTTCGAGCACTCGCAAGCCCCAGGTGCAGCAGTGTGGTGTGCATCCAGTACTGCAGAAGGTAGATGCTTCCACACGAAACTCCATAGGCCAGGCACTTTAATTTGGAAGTGGAGGCACCGTGGTGTGCCCCATGGGCCTGAGTCACCCACTCCCCAACCAACCACCAAACAGGGAGTCCTACCTCTCACCACAAAAGTGCTTTCTGGCTTTAGTTTTTCCTGTAAAATACTAAATATTTATTCGTGGGATATTTATCAGATGAATAAAGACTTTGTGTATCTTTAATTGGTAAGATCTTGCCTCCTCCCTTTCCCCATTCCTAAACAAAACTTGGGAACCTTGATTTTTTTTTAAACAGAAGAGTGTTTTGAACCCACAGAATGGACCCATTCTTTGGTCTGTTTTCCGCTCTGTTGCCCGTGAATGTACACACACCTCTCCAGATCCACTTTTGTCCTCCCCAGCAGGAATAAAGCCACCTGTTATTAGGCCCACAGTAGTGGATTGTGTGAGTCTGTCCCCCTGGATATCAAGAAAATTGATGTAACTCTAATATACACAATTTCTCCATCTTGCCTGCTTCCGTGTGTCTGGCCTCAGATCTGCGTTTCGCGTGCTAGTCTAAATATAAATTCTGTGGGTGACGCATGCCTACAGAAGTCCTTTTGCCAGACTGATTTCTGCAACAGGTGTCACAGAGCTGATGCGCTGGCTTCCCATTTATTATGTGCGTTAATGGACAACATCTGTTCAACTCCCCTCCTGCTCACCCTCATCACGGGATCCATGGACAGAGAGGTTCAGCTGCATCCTCCTTCAACCTTCAGCTCCTGATCACTCTATAAGTAATTTGTAGCCCCAGTGAGAATGTCTTTGAGCAAACACTTTTTCTTAAGTCTATTCTCTCTTCTTTTGTTGGGTTTTGCAGCCTTCAAAGGTTAAGCACCCCCCTCTAGGCTGGCTTTCTTCTTTTGTGGGCCAGATTCCCATTTTTCCAGAGCTCTGTGGGAACACCCTAAATCCTGGGGAGAATTCCTGTCTGTGAGATGAAAACCTGGCCCCATATCTGTAAAAAAATTTGGAAAGCTTCAGCTCTTAAGGAGGATATTGGGAATTGTGGACCACGCAGACACTTCAAACTCAGCTATTCGCCTGGAATCCAGCACATTTGTAATAAAAATGTGTCAGTTACCTGGGCAAGAGCCATGGCTGATTTTCTGCCAAGTTGGAGGTAGACTGCCCCAGGGAACAGAGTGAATGTGTACTGGAAGTAAAACCTCCCTCGCACTTCGACGGAGGAGAGGTTGCTATATACAGGCCAATCATTTTCCTGGACACAGGAAAAGGGCCAAGACAGAGGTGGGCCGGCGATGGAGTGAAGCCTGCCCTTGGGCACTGGATAGTGGGGCTGTGTCCCAGGGATTGGGAGAGCTGGCCTATCCTGCAAAGTAGCCCCGTGCAAGGAGGCTGCCAGATTTCACAAATAAAAATACAGGGTATCAATTAAACGTGGATTTCAGATAAACACAAATCACTGTTTAGCATAAATATGTCCCAAGTATCTGAAATTCACATTTAACTGGGAGTCCTGTATTTCATCTGGTAACCCCGGAAGGGGGCTCGTGCAGGTCCCAGCCACCATACTGTTCTCTCCAGGGAGCTGAGGTCACAAGCTGGGGAGGACCAGGGGCAAACACACAAGTTCAGAGGCGGGAGGCAAGAGAAGAAGCCAGGGATGGAGTGGGAATTGGATCCAAGTGGGAGCAGGTCTGGCACAAGAGATGAGACCAGGACACACGGCCTGGAACCACAGACTGAGTCAGACAGCCACACGCAGGCCACCGAGGTGGGCTTTTGTGTGTTTGCTGCCTGACTTTCTTTTGGCTATTACGCAAATTGAAATTTGATTTCCGGAGTCACTGGGAACTTACCTGATAAAGTCTAGAAGGAGATGGGTGAAGACTGCCCTGCCGTCCTTTCCTGGGAAGACAGCATTCCCTCTTCCCTTCTAGAGGTGAGTCTATGTCTCAAGACTAAACTCATACCTGAGGCTGGCAAACACAGCAGCATCTCCCCATGGCCCACTCAGGCCTCTGCTGCAGCCCGTCTCTCCTCATCTCCATGTTTTCAGACCCCAGTGCCTATTTCCTTCAAAATGTTAGTCAAAGAAAAAAATGAGAGAAAAATTCAGGAAAGCATGAACTACGAATTGCTACTTCCGTTTTCTGGAACACTTAAGCCGGTGAGAACCGTCTCTGCCATCCCTCAGACCTGCAAATACCCAGGGGATCGCTAACCACACGGATGGGGAGGGGACTCCGTGTGACAATGGGGGGCTCCCAGCAGGGCCATTGTCCTCATCACTTACCCAGCATGTGGCACATATTTTGAATAAATACTAAGATGAAACGCTTATACGGATACATGTGCATGAGACTGTGCGTGAGAGAAAGAGGAGCCCCTAAACCTTCACATGAACTCCAGGTGGATCCTACATATCATCATCCCAGGGAGCAGACGAGGAAATGGGAAGTGATAGAGGATAAAGGATAGGTGGCTTGTTCACGATCCCAAGCAGCCTTGCAGGTTCAGGGTCCTGACCGCTGTGTTCTGTGGCCACCCCGGGAGACAATGTGTCACGATTGGTGAAAATGAACGATCCACTTAGAGTCAGGGTGGACCTCGAGACCAGGCTCCAGGGCCTCCCCCGACCCTGGTGTGGACAGTGCAAATGTGGGGTGGGCCCGGTAGTGCTGCCCATCATGGTGTTCCAGGCATTTCTTCCTCTATTTTCTGTCCCGGATGGAGGTAAATGTCTCAATGGGAACTTGGGCCAGGCCAAAGGCTCAGAGCAGCTCCCAGGATCTCACCCCTGGTGCATGAAGGTCCCGGAGGTGCCCAGAGCTATGCCCTTACAAGGTGATGTGAGGGAGGCCTGGACTGAGGCTGCTTTTCTTTTCTCATAGCACTATCGGCCAGCCCCACTTGGTGTGTTCTGAGAACACCAACTAAGGGCACTCTGCCTCGTCTTTTCAACTTTTAGGGACCAAGTGTCATGCCCTTCAAATAGATGGGATAACTGACCATATTCGATTAATGTAGGAAATGTCACGCTCTTCCCAGAAATAACTCCAAAGATTAAAAAAAAATGTCATTCTTTTTGTCTGGGGGATCCTAGGGCCGTTATTTCCTACACGTTTATACCAGGTGGGAAAAGAACTATGGTAGTTTTCATTGGAACAATTATATATTTAGCATTTGTTAAATTTAGACTTCCTACTTTTTCTCTGTCACTAAACAACCGCACACAAACAAGATGCAATTTTCTAGTCCAAAATAAACAGAGCAAATAGTTTCCCAGATACCAAAGTCCCTTACCATGAGGAGAGTGGACGCCTACCATCGGTCTCCTCCCCTGGGACTGGGTTCTCACACTGGGCTCAGTTGGGTTAACGGTGCCCAGTGTGAACCGGATGTCCCAAGATCTCCAGGTCATTAAGTCGCTGCTTCCGTATGACCCTCTAGGAAAGGTCTGTTTGTTTTGATTTGTTGCAGCCATTGTCAGTCTTGGGTTTCTCTATTTCTAATGCCACATTATAGAAATGGAATTTTCTGTGTCCTAGCTTGCCCTGGGTTGATAGAATCAGGGACTCTTAGGATTGGAGGGTGATTAGGAAGACCCTCAATACAACTATCCTCCCCAAATGCCTAGGGAGGCTCTTTTAGGTCCGTTCTGGGATGGGGGAGACTGCTGCCAGAGTGATCATTTGAAGTCCAGGCAATTCCCCTGTGTCATCCACCTGACAAATGAATCAGCTCTTCTGTGCCTCCTACTGAAGGTCATCGTCTTCCATCCATGCTCCAACTCCACTTTCTTGGGCCACATAGGACCTGTCTAATCCTCCTTCCACATCAGAGGCATCAAACTATCTGAAGATAGGTATCAGGTCACTGCAGGTTAAAAAAAAAGTGCAGATTTATTCACTTACGTGGATGGCATTTCAAATAACTGCTGAAAGGATGAATCATTCAATACAGTGATGAGATAATTGGTTAACTGTTTAGCTTAGATCTTTATCTCGGTTGATGAGCCAAATATATTACAGCTGGATTAAGGATGGAAAGATTCTTTTAAAATGAAATCATAAAATAATGAAAAATTTTAAATAGCTAGAAAAAATGTTAGTTAAAAAACATCTGGGACTGGATGTGGCCTATCTAAGCATAATATCAAAATCAGAGTAAAACAAAGAAAATGCTCACTGATTTTTTTCAAACTTAGAAATTACAAGCATCTAGATGTTAAAAATAACCCATAACAATTTTAAAGTAAAAAATGCATTGGAAGCATTTGTAGTATATATGACAAATAATTGGGATCTTTTGTGTAATAGGAGGCTTCTCAAAATGATAAGGGAATATGAATAAGTTATTCATGCAATAATAAACGCACATAGCTAAAAGCATTGAAAAGATTTAATTTTGTTCAGTAACCAAAGAAATGCAAACTTAAAAATGGATGTGTTTTCCACCCATTAGATGGAAAGATTAAAGGCATATAAAGCTCAGTTCTGATGAGGTCTGAGAAATGAGAGCTACGTGGAATGGTGCAAACTTTCTCAACAGAAACGTGTCAATATGCATCAAAAGTACTTTCACACAGAAATCCCACTGCAATGATTTATGCTCAGGAAACATTAAGAATGTCAGCAAAAGGCTTAGGTATAAGACCGATTAATTAGTTTTAAAATAAGACTTCAGACTAAGTTGAATATCCTACAATATGGATTTAACAGATATATACTTCCTGACAGTTTCAAAACACATGCATATGATACATTAAATGAAAAAGAGGTTAAAATCTGGTATTGAGTACACAACTATGCATAGCCATTTAGATAAGCATGTTCTATTGTATCCTTATATATGTGCATAGGGATAATTCTGGAAGGAGATTATTATTACGGACTATCTCTAGAAGATGGAATTACAGGTAGCTTCTGTTTTGTTCTCCTTGCATATCTGTACTTTATACTTCTTTTAAAATAAGCTACATTTATTATATTCTAAAAACAAATTTTAAAACTGAGGTAGCACTTAAGATCTCTTATATCAATAAAGTAATAGGAAATCAAAAAACCCAATGCTGTAATAGTTGTGGTGAAACAAGCAGAGGCCTACACTGTATGTAACCATGTAAATCGGTAGGAATATTTTTGGAGGTCAGTATGGCATTATTGACCAAGAACCACATAAAGGTTCATTCCTTTTGACTGAGTAATGCCATTCTGGAAGTAATTCTCAACAGCAAAACTGCCCCAGGTCTGTACTCAATGCAGTATTCATATTCATGTGGGAAAACAGGTACTTTTATAATAAGGAGCCAAGTAAATGATGACATAAAAACTAAGTGGACTATGCTGATGTCATTAATATTGTCATTGCCATTTTTTATTTAGTAACACACACTTTGTGTTTAGTATCTAAAATTATTTCCAGGGCCAGGCATGGTGGCTCACACCTGTAATCCCAGCACTTTGGGAGGCCAAAGCAGGTGGATCTCCTGAGGTCAGGAGTTCAAGACCAACCTGGCCGACATGACAAAATCTCATCTCTACTAAAAATACACACACACACACACACAAACACACACACACACAATTAGCCAGGTGTGGTGGCATGCACTTGTAATCCCAGCTACTAAGAAGGCTGAGGCAGGAGGATCACTTGAACCCGGGAGGTGGAGGTTACAGTGAGCCAAGATCATGCCACTGCACTCCAGCCTGGGCAACAGAGTAAGACTCTGTCTCAAAAAAAAAAAAAAAAAAAAAAAAAAAACCTATTTATAATCGCAAGAATTTCATTATGCCAGAATTGTGTGTTTATATGCATGCAGTCAGAGAGGGTGGGGGCCCAAAAGTAGAAACATGAAAGCAATTCGATTTGTCGAGCTTGTGGAGCTATTTTTGATATCTAATATTAGTAAAATAACAGTTTCATGTGGCTTTGGGGGGAAAAAGGGAGTAAAGGTTTAAACTGTTAGGATTGGCTCTTAATGGAAACAAGTTATCTTTCATTGATCATACTCTCTTTTCTGACAACTCCCAAGTTACTTGTGTAATAATCCATGCTGGAAATTTGCCTGAGGTCAACATAAGTTTTATCAGTTTAGATACCTGGTGTATTCATCTGTTCTCACGCTGCGATGAAGAAATACCTGAGACAGGGTAATTTATAAAGAAAAAAGGTTTAATTGACTCACAGTTCTGCATGGCTGGGCAGGCTTCAGAAAGCTTGCAAGCATGGCAGAAGGAGCCTCTTCACAGGGTGGCAGGAGAGAGAACGAGTGCAAGCAGGGGAAATGCCAGATGCTTATAAAACCATCAGATCTCAGGAGACTCACTCATTATCACTAGAACAGCATGGGGGAAACCACCCCCATGATACAAGTCCCTCCACCAGGTCCCATCTTTGATGTGTGGGGATTATTACAATTCAAGGTGAGATTTGGGTGGGGACACAGAGCCAAACCGTATCACCTGGGTACTAAGTAGTGGAGATATTAATATATCAATACGTATTAATAGAATCACGCATTGCTGCTGTTCATTTCTGCTGCATTTAACCTGCATCCCCCACCCAATAGCAACCATGGTAAAACATAAAATTAGTATTCTTCCTATTTTGCATAGCATCCTCTTCCTACAAGATGCCGTGCTCTCCTTTATCTATTCAATCCAGGTGTCATGATTTTGATTTTTGCAGATGAAGAAACTGAGGCTCAGAGGAGTGAGGACCTTGCTCAGGGTCACAAGATGGTAAGACTCAGCCATGACTGGGACTGAGTCCCTCATTGTTTTCCACACAGCATTGCTGTTGCACAGAATCAGTGCCATCAACCTAAGAACTGTGAGACCAGCCAGCCAGGATCTGAGTACTTGTTAGTAGGGTAAAGGATTTTTCCACATATGATGCAGTGGCATACATTAGCTTCAGACTGTCTCAAATACCAAGTCCAGAGTGCAGACCCTGTCAGTGACTGTGGAAAAGGCTCTAGACTGAGCCCCACACTTTCCTTTTCTCTCTGGGCACACAGCTAGATGGTGTTCCCCAGCCTGCCTTGCAGCTAGGTGTGGCCAGGAGGCTGCTTTGTAACTCCTGCATCCTCCCTCTCTTTCTCCCTGACTGGTGCCTGAATGTCGACATCCCAGATTAGCCCTGGTAAGCTCAGTGAAGACAGTAGAGTCAACAAGTCAACTCCATCCACTGACCAGGGGCCTCTGCATTGCACAGTGACTTCAGTGAGGGATCATCTATTGGGTGTTCTCTGAGACTTGTTAGGCAGCTGGTGGCACCTTAACTAGTACAATGATCATTCACTTCTCCATTTCTCTACTTCATTTTTCTTCACCTTTTCATTCTTCTCTAAGTTCACCTGTGTGAGATTAAGCATCAAAAGACCCTATGCTGCATCTGTAGCCATCAAAGACACTGCCCTTGCATCTTAGAGTTAATCTCTTCACAATTTTATCCTTTGATGTCCTCATTTATAATCTAGGTCTACATAATGATTTTTTAAATGCCAACCCATTAGGTTCTAGGAAGTAGGCTAAAATATCAATGATATGGTTTGGCTCTGGGTCCCCTTCCACATCTCATCTCAAATTGTAATCCCCATGTGTCAAGGGAGGGACCTGGTGGGAGATGATTGGGGCATGGAGGCAGTTTCCCCCCATGCTGTTTTCATGATAGTAGGGAGTTCTCATGATACATGATGGTTTTTAAAGTGTTTGACAGTTTCCCCTGCTTTCTCTTCCCTGCTGCCATGTAAGACATGTCTTGCTTTCTCTTCACCTTCTCCTATGATTGTAAGTTTCCTAAGGCCTCTGCAGCCATATGGAACTGTGATCAATGAAATCTCCTTTCTTTATAAATTTCCCAGTCTCAGGCAGTATCTTTATAGCAGTATGAGAATAGAGTAATACAAAGAATTGGTACCAGGAGTGGGGTACTGCTATAAAGATAACCTGAAAATGTGGAAGCGAATTTGAAACTGGGTAACAGACAGAGGATGGAACGGTTTGGAGGTCTCAGAAGAAGACAGGAAGATGTGGGAAAGTTTGGAACTTCCTAGAGACTTGTTGAATGGTTTTGACCAAAATGCTGATAGTGATACAAAAAATGAAGTCCAGGCTAAGACGGTCTCGGATAGAGATGGAGAACTTGTTGAGAACTGGAGCAAAGGTCACTCTTGCTATGCTTTAACAAAGAAACTGGTGGCATTTTGCCTCTGCCCTAGAGATCTGTGGAACTTTGAACTTGAGAGAGATGATTTAGGATACCTGGCAGAAAAAATTTTCTAAGCAGGAAAGCATTCAAGAGGTGACCTGGCTTTTCCTGAAAGTGTACAGTTATATGCATTCACAAAGAGATTATTTTAAATTTGAACTTATGTTTAAAAGGGAAGCAGAGTGTAAAATTTGGCAAATTAGCAGTCTGACCATGCAGTAGAAAAGACAAACCCATTTTCTGGGGATAAATTCAAGCTTGCTGCAGATAAATTTGCTTAAGTAACAAGCAGTCAAATGTTAATAGCCAAGACAATGGGGAAAATGTCTCCAGGGCATATCAGAAATCTTTGAAGCAGCACTTCCCATCACAGGCCTGGAGGCTTAGGAGGGAAAAATGGCTTCATGGGCCAGGCCCAGGGCCCCACTGCACTATGCAGCCTTGGGACTTGGTGCCCTGCGTTCCAGCCACTCCAGCTCCAGCCATGGCTAAAGAGGCCAAGGTGCAGGTTGGGCCATGGCTTCAGAAAGTGCAAGCCCCAAGCCTTGGCAGCTTCCATGTGATGTTGGACTTGCAGGTGAGCAGAAGACAAGAGTTGAGCTTTGAGGACCTCTGCTTGAATTTCTGAGAATGTGTGGAAATACCTTGAGGCCAGGAAGAAGTCTGCTGCAGGGGTGGAGCCCTCATGGAGAACCTCTGCTAGTGCAGTCCAGAAGGAAAATATGGGGTGCGAGCCCCCACACAGATTCCGCACTGGGGCACTGCCTAGTGAAGCTGTGAGAAGAAGGCCACCGTCCTCCAGAATCCAGAATGGTAGATCCACTGACAGATTGCCACATGCACCTGGAAAAGCTGCAGGCACTCAACACCAGCCCATGAAAGTAGCTGTAGGGACTGTACTCTGCAGAGCCACAGAATAGGGCTTCCCAGGCTGTGGGAGCCCACCCCTTGCATCAGCGTGCCTGGATGTGAGACATGGAGTCAGAGGAGATTTTAGAGCTTTAAGATTTAGTGACTGTCCAGCCGTGTTTCAGACTTGCATGGGGCCTGTGGCCCCTTTGTTTTGGCCAATTTCTTCCATTTGGAATGGAAGCATTTACCCAGTGCCTGTACTCCCATTGTAACTTGAAAGTGACTAACTTGCTTTTGATTTTACAGGCTCATAGGCTGAAGGGACTTGACTTGTCTCAGATGAGACTTTGGACTTGGACTTTTGGGTTAATGCTGGAATTAGTTAAGCTGGAATTAATTTGGGGGACTGTTGGAAAGGCATGATTATGTTTTGAAATATGAGGACATGAGATTTGGGAAGGGCTATCAAGAATGGGATTCAGTCCCCCAGGATGCTCAGAGCAGAGACCAAGGTCTAGAGCAAGCTTACTGGTGAGAGATTTGGAGAGGTCTGTAGATGGGTTGTTCAGGGACTCCTACCAACCTGAGGGTGGCCCTGCACATCCTCAGGGAACAAAGCAAGAACTTCTGCTCAGAATCTCCAGCTGCCAGACCCAGTGGTGGGTCACATGGTGGAGCTGGGGCAGGACACTAGAACTAACAGGACCCAGGGCTGGGGAAGGGTGGGTCACAAAGACAAAGGTCATGTATCATTTATTCATTCAAATTCCATTCATTCAACAAGCATTTTCTCAATGCTTGTTCTGTATTGGTGCAGTTCTAAGAACTGAGCATATGCAGAAGACTATGACTCAGATGCCAGGAGGAGATCAAAGTCCAGCCAGAGGCCATGGAGGAAGGCACAGGGTCTAACACATGGCACCTGCCTGGTAAGTGCATGCTTTTTGAGGGATGAATGAATGAAGCTCAGAGTTTTCAGATGCACAAGTCCCATCACCAGCAAGGTTACTCAGGTCTTTGTTACCTTCTTTGATTCAAAGGGAAAGAGTAGTGTTTTTCAAAAATACTCAATAAATGGTCAAATGAAACTTGTTACAACAGGTCATGTTCCCTGTCATGTAGTAGCTACCTACTACATGTATAGCAATAGCCAGAAATGTCAAGCTTGGCCAGAAATGCTGGTCTGTGGAGACAAGAAGAAGGCCTCCCCTGCATCTAACTCATGCATGATCACAGTTGAGGGAAACAGGAAAGGAAAAGCATTGGCCTGTGTTCGCTCTGAAAATGATCACCACGCAGCATTTGAGTGCACGCCCTGTGTCACGCTTTCTTCATCTCCAAAGCAAATGAGGTGGCATGAGTTGATCTTCACATACCGGCATCAGTTTATATTTTGGATTCTCCACTGAGTTTGGAAATTTCTCAATTGTTCCCAGGGCTTTCCTATTAGGTAATGTGTTTTTTCCAGTAAGATAAGATTAGTGTTCTTCCCATCAGGTTTAACTCTGAGAAGGTAGCAGAACTACAGTGCAATGGAAACCCCATTGCATTTTGTAGCCAGGGCATCAAAAAGGGCAACATCGTTTCCTGAAAGAGGTTCAGGGCGAGAAATAAGTTCCTAAACCCAGTGATTTCCCACAGTGCCAAACAGGATGTAACTTGCAGCTGAGCCTGTGAACTTTACCTCTTGGCCCACATGGGAAGCTTAATTCCATGATACCATCCTTGGTCAAATTCCTTTTAGATGAGAATAGAGCAGTGAGGTTGGCCCTGACCATGAATTTTACATCAGTGGGAAAATGCATGCACTTGTTTGGGGTGCTGGCAGGGAGAAGCTGCTAATGGCATCCCCGTCTGGGAACCTGGAGCCCTTGGTTTAGGACTTGGTGTTGAAGGGGGCATTTGCCAACCTACTGACTCATGGATCCATGATGCTAGCCAATGGAGAGATGGAGAGGACTGGGATTCCCCGCCCATGGATTCCTGCTGGTCTTAGAGTGACAGTGGACGGGGCTCTTGCAGATCATTTGGCCCATGATTTCCATTTTGTAGACAAAGAAACAGAGGTTCACAGCAGACAGCGACTTGCCCACTGATACACAAGCATGCTGTAAAACTACCAGTGAAAATCTAAAGCAATGACAGGCTATACGCAGAGGGATGAGAGACTCTGGCATGCATCCTTCCATGGCCTCTGTTCACTGTGTACCCTTGGCCATCCTCAGCTCTGAAATTCCAGGACATTTGGCTCAGAATATGTCTATCTCCCTGCTCTTCTGACTTAGTCCTGTATTCCCAACAGAAGAAATGAAATTCAAGTCCACAATCCGAAGACTGGAGAATTCTTCCTGAGGTTTCTGTCCTGGGGCCCAGCCCTCCCCTTGTCTCTGGAACCCAGTGATTGGCAGAAAAGACAAAAATATAAATAGAAACAGTGACAACCACAGTCATTAATAACAATTAATGATAATAATAATCATCATCATCATTGCAATTCTCGCCTACTTAGTACCTACTACATGCCAGAGCCAGTGACTTCGAGACTGGTTATTCTATCCTCATTTCACAAATGAAAACATTGGTGCTCAGAGAGGTTAAGTGACCAACCCCAAGTCACACGGATGGGATGGTGAGGATTCGGTCAGGTGGGAGTGATAAAGGACATTCTCTTTCGTGCTCTGAAATGGTCCATCAGGCAGAGCATGTGCGGGCACAGGAGCAGTTCCTGCTGTACCTGTTTCAGGATTAAAGTGTAGCCTGAGACTTCAGGACACAGGAGCCTTTGGCAGAGCTGGCTGGAGGTGGTCTCCCCCTGGCTTTCAGAGATGGGCTCTCCTTCTTCCAACCCCACAGGGAGCTTCTAACCCCACCATGAGGAGTAGGTGTCTCTCTAAAACGGCCCACAAAGCTCCAGGTCATCTGAGTCACCCACCCCAGCACCCTCCTTCCTGCACACGTATCAGATGCCCCCACCTGCTCCCAGGCCTGCTTCTCCCTCACTGCGGGGTCTTCAGAACAGTCTGAGATGGCCCCCAACCTGCTACAACTCCCACCCTTCACAGCCCACTTGGGCAGCCCGTCATCAGGAAGCTCTGGGCCTGCTGCTTGGGTTAGGGGCTCTCCTTGACATGCCCCTGGATGGAGCACAGATCCCATGCAGTGAATCTGCAGGTGATCACAGCCTCTCCCCAGAGATAGTGCCTCCTAGAAGGGCCCTCCTAAGAGGGGCCATGTCTTCTTAATCCCTGCATCCTTAACCCTAGCACTTTCTGGAATAACCCAGATCCTCAACCCATGTTTATTGCATTGATGAATAAAGAAATGAAGACAGAGAGATTGGTTCAAGTGGTGCTTCTCAGCCTTTTGTACTCCGTACCCTTTTTGGTAAACATAGAAATCAGGTGCAGCCTCACCCAGCCTCACTGGAGACAGTGGGGTGCTGCACAGTTCCCCTCCCCATACGTGTACAAGTATCTGCAGCTGTCAGCCAAGATGCTTCTCTCAAGCTTAGTGCCTGGAATCTATGTCCCCAACACAATGTGTAACTTATCTCATTATCCAAACATTACACACAACACACTTTCTCAAATGCATTTGCTCCTCACCTTCAAAACTGGGATCCACTGCCATAGGGCCCTTTGAAAACTCACTGAGTTATGGAGTTGAGTTGCAGTGACAGGTAACAATGGCTTGACTTAAGTCATGGTGATGGGAATGAAATGAAGAAACAGAGTCAAGGAACACATCAGAGGAAGGGCAAACAAAACTTGGCACATTTATCTCAGACTGTGCAATGGGCAGAGCCTAAGAGGGAAGCTGAGGCTTCTCACTCACCTCTGCCAGTCCCTTCCCTGATGGCGAGCCAGGCGTTATCAGCCACCATACACGGCAAGGCAAGGGAATAGAAGAGACCTTCAGCAGTAACCCGTGGAGAAGGAAGAAAGAAGGGTGAAGTCCAGCCAATTCTAGGGGACACCAACCTTCAAGTCCCCCATCAGACAGCTGGCCACACTTTGGGAGGGAGGCAGGAATCTCTCTGCATTTTTAGTCTAAGAAGAGAAGAGATATAGGAAACCTGATCCTGTCCATAAAGGCTTGAGAATCTCTCAAGTCTAATGAGAATGTCAACTCAAGTGGTACAAGAGACCTAGACTTCCGGGGGGGGGGGGCATGAGAAGCCTGTGAGATGATGTGAATCTGAACTGGAAGAGCAGCTCTGCATTCTCTGGACTCTAGTGCAGTCTGCAAGTTCAGTGGAGGGCCTTAGTATTATGGAAAGCACGTTTTTCTCACCAACAGAGAATGTGAGTGCAATAAAATGAGATCACAAGCAATCTTCAAGACTTCACCATTTTCTTCCATTTGTGGCAATAGAGAACTTCTAAAAATATCCATTTCACATAAGCAATGTAAAAATAACAGCTTAAAAACAGTCATGCCAATGGATGGAGATTTTCCTGGGAAAATAAATCTCATGTGCTGAAATACAAATAAATAAATGAATAAATACGATTAATTCTGTGAAAGCACCATGGTTCTCCAGGCTCCAGGAATCACTGGCCTGTTGGGGTAGCCACCCCATGGGCATGGCTCCTTTCTTCCTCTCTGGGTTTTTAATGGTCATTCACAGACTTTTCTGGACGGTCTGTGCACTATGCCAAGAGTTCTAGAGGTACAGAGCAGAATGAAACAGAGGCCTGTCCTCGGGGAACGCTGTAAACACACAGTTGTCCTGTAAAGTGGCAAGACCCAAAAGAACCGACTCTCCCAGGACATGAGAGAGGAAGAGAAAGAGTTTTCAACAGATAATTTTAAAACAATGACATCTAGAAAAATAACTTGCTTAGATTACCTTATACTGTATGCCAAAATACACTCTACACGGATTGAAGAGGGACACGTTTAATCATCTATCATTAAAAAAAAAAATCAGCAGGAAAACAAAAATCGAACACCCGTTTTCTGGAGTAGACTGGACCTTCTAAATTTCAAGGCAGTAGAATAAACCACCAAGAAAAAAATTGTCCAGATAATAATTTTAAATGCCAATACATTAAAAATATGACATCATTTTTTAAACATTATTTTTATAGCAAATGGATTGCAAAACACAACTGTAGCAAAGATACAGGCAGAGGGTTCATTTCGCAGCAAATTGCCGACTTTCTTCCAACCCCAAGGGTTGGGGGTTATGAACCAGGAATTCACAAAAGGAAATGCAATTAGTAAACAAATACTTGGGGAAATTTCCTGCAGCATTAAGGATGGAATAAATACAATTAAAATAATTACATACCATTTTGACCTATCAAGTTAACAAAGTTTAAAAAAATAAACATCGTTGCCAGAGAAGGTATATAAACATGGTCTCATAGGTTGCCAGTGCGATGTTTATTCGGAGGTCTGAAACCATCTGTGGGGACAGAACAAGTATTCTGACTTTGGGGAAGCCCAAGTTAACAAAAACAAATACTATAAAACCTTCAGAGAGACAGATTTGCTTCACAATATACACTTAATAGTGACAAACTGAAACTATTGTAAGCGCCTCCCAAAGAGACAGAACAGTTAAGGAAACACAGTGTTTTGCAAAAGCAATTATTATATTTTGAAAGAGTCTAACATAACAAAAAAAATATTTCTGGGTTGGGCGCGGCGGCTCATGCCTATAATCTCAGCACTTTGGGAGGCCGAGGCTGGTGGATCTCAAGGTCAGGAGTTCAAGACCAGCCTAGCCAAGATGGAGAAACCCCGTCTCTACTGGAAAAAAAAAAAAAAAAATTAGCCGGGTGTGGTGGCAGGTGCCTGTAATCCCAGTTACTCGGGAGGCTGAGGCAGAGAATTGCTTGAACCTGGGAGGCGGTGGTTGCAGTGAGCCGAGATCATGCCACTGCATTCCAGCCTAGGCGACAGAGTGAGACTCCGTCTCAAAAAAAAAAAAAAAAAAAAAAAAATTCTGATATGATGTTAAAGGGAAAAAGCAGAGCATAATACTAAACAGATAGTATGAACCAGACTGTAACAAAAACACTTACATGGAGCTTCTAGAAAGAAATATACCCCGATGGGACTGGGATTACTTTTCATTTCATTCTCCTTGCCTGTATTTTACAAGTGTGCTTTAAGAAGTATGTCAGTGGTTTTCAAATTTTAATGTGTATGAGTATCATTTATGTACTCCTTAAAATGAGGATTCCCTGGCCCAGATTATCCGATCCTCAAGATCTGGGGTCTGAGGTTTCATTAGCATTCCAGGAGATGAGAACGTCTGCAGTTCCAAAACCAATCCTTTGTCATCAACTGGATGTCCTACCATTCAATTCCATTCTGACACTAACTAGCCAGAATGAGCTCAGACCCCACAGGGTAAGGGGCAAAGTCCTTCAGCTCTGACACTAACTGCCTGGAGTTCCTATCAGATCCCAAGCTCAGACCCCAGGAATTAAGGGCAAAGTCCTTCAGCTCTGACACTAACTGACTGGAGTTTGTATCAGATCCCATAAATTAAAGGGCAAGTGCCCAACAGGACTGCCCTTCCCTGAGAAGCCCTCTGCAAATGGGGTCCCCAAGCTACCTGCATTTCTGTCTGACTTCGCTACAAATCTGGGGGGGTTCTCAAGACCCTCACCTTAGGTTTATTAATTCTGTAGAACAATTCAGAACTCAAGAAAGCACTATACTTACAATTACAGTTTTATTTTAAAGGATGCAGATGGACAGTCAGAGGAAGAGATACACGGGACAAGGTCTTGAGGGTCCAGGCGGTTGGCACAGATCTTCCTGACTTTTCCCTGTGGAATCGGGTCCATCACACTCCCAAGAACCATCAATCACTACAGTTCTTTAGGATCCAGGAATAGTGTCCTTCAACTCTAACACTAACTGCCTGGAGTTTGTGTCAGCATGTGGATCTGTTCACCAAGCGGGAAGCTTCCTTAGGCTTTGGCGTTCAGAGCTTATTGGGAGTTTTGTTCTCTAGGCACAATTGATTAAATCACTGGCTATGTGATTAAACTCCATCTTCCGCCTCCTTCCCTTCCCCAGATGTCAGAGAATAGGGCTGAAAGTTTCAAAACTCTGGTTACGTCCTTGGTTCTTGGTCTTTTTGTCCTGGCTATGGCCAGCCCCTCCCATGAAACTATCTAAGGTTCCACCTCATTAGCATCCATTCAGGCAAGGTCAATAGAGGTTTCATTTGAATAACAAAGGACACTCCTATCACTTAGGAAACACCAAGGTTTACTGAAGCTTTGTGCCAGGAACTGGGAACAGAGACCAGATATATTATTCATTATATCTCATTGTTCTATGTCTATGTGTCATACTAAAAAAAAATTAGAGTGTGTATTATTTTAACATGAAAAATATTAGATCATGCATTATTTTAATCTTTAAAGTAAGTTTAAGGTTATCAGTGGGGAAAGTGTTCGGAGATGTTAGAGGTCAGGGCAATGGGGCTTCTTGTGGAAGAGATCTTTGAGCTGGGTCTGGAATGGCAACAGGGCCTCATCAGGAGAGCTATTTGATGGGGTAAGTGTATGGGAGGGACAAGTGTATGCTAAAGATAGAAATTGGAAAGTATGTTGCATTTTCGGAAGAACCAGTTCAGTCCCTGGTAGTTAAAGTCTGCATGGGGAAGAAATTATTCTAAAAAGCATAATAATTTGGCATCAGGTTGTGACAAACCACATTTGCAATCCTAGAGGCTCCTAACTGTGTCCTTCAGGTTAGTCACGTTGGTGTTTTATGAACTAGAGGTGGCATGGCTGATGAATAGAATAGCAATACTGGGGGCATTACATGGATTAAGAGGAACTATTGTTTTGTGAAGTTTGTTTGTGTTCTAGGTGTATGTTTACGGGAGGTGAATATGTGTGTTTGAACACCTGGTGGGGTATTGTGATATAATAAGTAGTATATATATTTGGTCTGCATTCCTGATTCCTGGCCAGAGCTTCTAAAACCCTTGTAATTTCCAAAGCAATTGGAGCCATAAAGGATAAACAAACATCTTTTAGCCAAGTGAGGTGGCTGGCACCTGTAATCCCAGCTACATGGGAGGCTGAGGCCGAGGGATCACTTGGGGCCAGGAGTGCGAGACCAACCTGGGCAACAAAGGTAGACTCTATCTCTAAAACAAACCCAAAAAAGCAAACATCTTTTGTTATTCATAACAAGCCCCCTTCAACTACCCTCATGTTAAAGAGGGAACTTTTGGAAAGGCCCTAACTATGGGTCTGGTTGCCAGGGAAGCAACCCTGTGATTAGAGATGGAACTTTCTGCCCCGCTCCCTGACCTCCTTGGCAGGGAATAACTGGAGACTGACTCAATCGACAATGGGCAATGAATTAATCAATCATGCCTGCTTAATGAGGCCTCCACAGAACTCCAAAAGGACAGGGTTCAGAGAGCTTCCAGGCTGGTGTGAACACAGGGACAGGGGCTCACCAGAGTGGGCGTGGATGCTCCATACCCTTCCCCCACATTCTGCCCAGTGCATCTCTCCCATCGGCTCTCCCTGAGCTGCATTCTTTTCTATTAAACTGGTAAGTTAGTAAATGAACTGTTTTCTTAAGTCCTGTGAAGCGTTCTAGCAAACCATTGAACATGAAAGGGAGGTCATGGGGACCTCCACTTTACAGCCTTGGTCAGAGGCACAGGTGACAGTCTGGTCTCGATACTGGCATCTGAGGAGCAGGCAGTGTTGTGGGACTGAGCCCTTAGCTTACGGGGTCTGATGCTGACTCTGGTCATATAGGATCCGAACCGAATTGAATTGTAAGACACCCCGTCGATGTCCTCCAAGAATTGGAGAACGGATTGAAGTGTTAAGAAAACCCACACATTTGGTGTTAGAAGTGAAGTGCTGTGTGTGAGTAGAGAGGAAACAGGTTTTCCTTTTACCTGGGTTCCACAGATAGCTTGAAAACAGTAAGCTTCCCCACTGACGCTGTGGTTGTCCCCACTGACACTGTGGCTTCCCTCCAGGAGCTGGGAGCTGCACAAGAGTGCGTGTCCGCACGTGTGCCCTGAAACTAGGGAGACGTGCGGGGGGAAAGGCTGGGGCAGGAAAGGCCAACGCAAAAGCAATTGCAAGAATCAGATGATGGCCTGGGGCACTGGCAGGGGGCTGCAAAGAAAGGGCCTGAATGGCGATATATTTGGGAATTATGTTGACATTGACAGGGAGGTGTCTGCCTGAAGCCGGTATGAGTCTAAGATCTGCAGAAGAAACACAGGGAAGGTTGGGAGGAGGTCACAAGTGATGGTTTAGCCCCATGGACGGTAGAAGACCCCCTGGACGTACCATCAGGTATAGACGTGGATTCTGCCAAAGCCCTGCAAGCACCAAATCAGATGAAGAGTTTGAGGACAGACACTGCCGCCCACCAGGGCTTCAAAGAAGGAGAGGAAGCCACTAGGGAGACCCCAGAAGGGGGGTTCCGGGTGGAGGCGAGAGCTGCGCGTGCAGCCACAAGCCTGCTCTCCCCTCTGAACCCATAGGAATGTGCCCGGAATCTCAATCGCAAAGCTGTAAAATTACCTAAGCTTGGAGACTGAGAATATAAATCAGTGATTTCCCAGACTCTGGAAAGAATTCCCACTCAACACTACCTGGACAGAGCTAATTGGAGCCAAAGGGATTAAAATCACATAGAACTGATTCAAGTGGAGAGAGACTGATGCTGGAACAGAAGAGATTCAAAATGGGTTTCAGTATGAATAAGAACTTGGTAGCTGCAGAGAATGCCAGCTATCAAGGCATTGGAAACCAGGAAACCAGGGGAATGTTTACCAAAAAGCACCCGGAGAGCTGGCTCTTTGGTTAAATAAGTAAATAAGATTACATCTTCACTTTAACTATACTCGACAAATTTAGGTGAATCAATGAGTTAACAACCAATTCAAAGGTATATGAATATTGTTCTAATCTCTGTCTAAAGAAGGGCCTACTATAAGCAAATAAACCACTTACACAAATTATTTTAAATATCAACAAAGGTGAAAGCTAAACCAAGAGAATGCATTACAGAAAGGAGTAGCCAGCAGCCTCCAACACTGTGTAAACCACATCTGATCACTGGGGTGCAATCGGAACTGAGTCTTGGAGAAGAGGCAGGATTTAGACAGGTGTGGCTTGGGACGGGAGTTCCAGGTGGCCCAGACAGCATGAGGCCCGGCAAGAGGACAGCCAGGCCTTGGGTTCGCCTGGCTTAATTATCAGGTTACAAAAGTCCTACATAAACAAAGGCCACCTGGAGAAGTGGCACAGCCGGCCTAACCTCATTTCCTTATGACTGTCAACATTGACATTTGTAGACTCTTTGAAAACAAATTTAATTACTCAAGCAAATAATATCCTCCACGCAGGAAAGTAGGTTCAATCCAAATATCTGATCCACGATATTTACTTTGCTAGAGAGAATTGCCACTTTGAGAAAATAAGCCCTTGATATTTTTAATTGCTTGCATGCAGATTTGGTTTTCTAATTATTTTCTCCTTCATCAAACACATCCAAAGAGCAGCCTTTTGCATATTGCATCCAAGAGAGGCAAGATACCTTCAAAGAAAGATTTCTCCCATCAGGGAAAGAAAAATAATTAAGACAAGAATAATGCCACCAGACTTGCTGTCATCCTCCCTGGATGGTATTTCAAAGAAACAATTCAATCTGCCCTTAAATACAAATGGGCTTTGTTTCATCTCATATACTTTTTTCAGGATACAAATACTTTTGAAATATCTGGGAACCAGATTTATAGAGCTCATGATATGTCCATATTTTAAAATGTCATTTTATTTCCTGATATTCAAGAAAGAAATGAGCCACTTACACACACACACACACACACACACACACGCACAAAGGGTTAGAAGAAAATACCCTTCTAGTAATTATGATCTTGTTTATTTCGTGTCTTTTTGATTAAAATGGTACACAGGAGGCTGGATTCTGTTCCTACCCAGTGCAGAAATGCTCAAAGTCCTTTCAACAAAATTAAGCAGAAGCAGGTTTTCTTAGTGACAGATCCATGATTCAAAATGATATTATTAACAACAACAACAACAAAATGATCCCATGACCATCTATCAACTTCAGCATTCACGAACATATTTAATACGTGCTGATTCAGGCTTGCCTCCCCAGCACACACCCACCTCCAGGACTTTCTTAGACCTTTCTGGGCCTCTCCCAGGCAGGAGAGGTAATCCCAATAGAATCTCCATTGCTCGGAGCCCTGATTTGAAAGATCAGAAGCCTGGATTCTAATTTGCAGAGTTTTATTAATGGCTTCTCACCCTCGATAAAGTGATTTTCTTCCTTTTAACTCAGGTGACAGTCTCTGTTTACAGAGCTGATTAAACGTTCCTTTCCTATTCAATCTGTTGTAGGGTGAAGACAAATTCCAATTCCGCTGAAAGGTACTGCTGGACACAATGGGACCCTCGTGAGGGAGATAAGAATTCGTTTTTTCATTTTTATTTTTCATGACACTGGCAGCCAGATGGATGCAGGCACCTGGTAACAAAGCTGAGAACTCATTTGCCATTGAAAGAAGCCCACAGGCCTCTCAGGATGTAAATGCTCACAGCCCACAAGGATTTTTCTTGGTTGTTGGTTGTTTTTGTTTTATGGAAGTTTATCTAAAAGGTTTTCTTTTCTTTTCTTTTTTTTTTCTACTCTCTGGGAGACGAGAGTGAAGAGGCACAAAAGTTTCCCTTTGGCCTGTGCAGGAGGTGGCCGGAGCCTAAAGTTCTCCGAGTGAGAATCCGCATCTGGAGGGGCAGTCAGCGGGCGGTCAGCAGGGGGGTCACTGTGCTGCCTCCAGGGCCCCTGGATCATCAGGGCCAGCTCTAAGGCTCGCCCAGGGCTCCGTCTTGGCCAGGTGTCCTGTGCTCACCCTTGCTGTATACCCAGTTTGTTTCTTCCATGGCACTCCTCACAAACTGCAGGGATCCATCTGTGTGCATGTGTGCATGTGTGCATGTGTGCATGTGTGCCTGCTGCCCCTGTTAGACCCAGGAGTTAGGCAGAGAGCTCTGTGTGTAGCTCACTTCCCCACACCCAGCACCCCTCACAGAGGCCACACGTGGGAGACAGGGAATTACCGGATCAATGACCCCATCTGAAAGATAAGGAGGCTTTCATGGCACCTACACTTTGTTCAAAGTACACACTATTTTTTCTTTTATCTTAAGTTTCTTCCTGTATACTGACTTATTTTCCTAAACTAATTAACACATTGAAGGATCTTCTATCTTTAAGAAAGAAAAATAAAGAATCCCAAGACACAAAGAAAAAGAGAAAAAGGGCTGGGTGTGCTGACTCACACCTGTAATCCCAGCACTTTGGGAGGCCTAGGTGGGCAGATCACAAGGTCAGGAGTTCAAGACCAGCCTGGCCAACACAGTGAAATCCCGTCTCTACTAAAATACAAAAATTAGCTGGGCATGGTGGCACACACCTGTAGTCTCAGCTACTCAGGAGGCTGAGGAAGAAGAATCACTTGAACTTGGGAGGCGGAGGTTGCAGTGAGCTGAGATCGTGCCACTGCACTCCAGCCTGGGCAACAGAGCGAGACTTCATCTCAAAAAAAATAAATAAAAAGAAAAAGAAAGGAAAGTCTCTCAATTCTACCTCTCCCTCTGTTACTATCACATTTGAAAGCTGAGATGGCCTGTATTTCCCCTTTTCTCACTTCCATTCATCCTGTGTCCTGCTGCAGCCTCCCCCTCCCCATTCCCTAAAATGGCCTGAATGAACTTCAGAATTCTATCCAGTGACTTGTCTCTTGAACCCCTAAATGATCAGATAATATTTCTGTCTTCTTAGACAAGGAACAGTGCTATGAATGTCATTTGCATCTTTCCCATTATTGGGTCTAAACAGTGACACACAGAGAGGGTTTGGCCTTCTTCCTCCTCCATCCTTTCTCCTAAGGGGAGTGTGGAACCTTCTCCATGACCTCCAAACCTCCCTCTTCCATCTCCATCATTTGACATCCAGTGGATGACCCTGCCTTTCCCTTCACAGGAACAGTGGAATCACCAAGCAGAAATAGCCTCAACTTCCCCCGCATTTCCACCTGTAGAATCATATCTACCTTTACCCACGTTGCATTGTTTGCCTATTACTGAATAGCCCACTACTCCGAAACTTAGTGGCACAGAACTGCAATAAACAAATATTATCTCACAAAGCCCAGGAATTCCAGAACAGCTCAGCTGGAGGTTCTGGCTTAGAGTCCCTCACAAGGTTTTAGGCAAGATGTCAGCAGAGGTTGAAGTCATCTGAAGGCTTGGCTGGGGCTGGGCGACTGAGTTCCCATCTGTCGTACTCTCATATCTGGTACAGAGGCCTATTTTTCCCTGGCTCTTGGCAGGAGGCCTCAGTTTCTCCACACATGAAGCTTGCTGCAGAGCTACTTGAGCATCCTCACAACATGGCGGCTGGCTTCCCCCAGAGAGAGAGCTGAGTATAAGCCACAATGTCTCATAGAGCCTGGCCTAGGAGTGACACTTACTCAGTTCCCTGATGTCCTTTAGGCTACATGCAGCCCTATTCAGTGTTGGAGAGGACTACACCAAGGTATGAAGAGCAGGAGGAGAGGCTCATGAGGCCATCTAAAAGGCTGGCAGCTGGTCCCTTCTCCTTCCTGGCTTCCTCAGCAATGCACTTACCCCTATATCTTTAGTCTGCCTCTGTCTATTGACTTATTTGCCTAAACAAATAAATATAATCAATATCTTCTAACATTGTAATAAAACACAGTGTTGCCCCCATCTATCTAATTTCCTGAAGAGGTTCATTAGAAAGTCATCTCTACACCATCTGAGCCTGCTCAGCTGCATTCATGTTCCAGCCCACCACAATCTCTCTTTGGACCCCACTCTTCCTCCAACACTCATGCTGTGGTCACCAGTGAAGTCCTATTGGCCAAATCCAGCGAGCACCATGGCTTACATGGCATCTCTGGAGAAAGAGACAGAGGTCACCTCTCCTTCCTTCTTTCTCCCTCACCTTCTCAGAATCTTTCTTTCCTAGATCCTCTCTGAATTCTGTCTCTTCTACATCCCCCTGGCTGTTCCTTCCTCTGCCATCTCTCTCAAGTGCTGGAATGTGCAGGGATCCCATCTTCAGCCTCTCCTCTCCCCTCTCTCCACCCAACACAACCAGAGGCTGAATCCCCAGGCACAGTGGTCAGGCAGACCTGGTTTGAATCAAGTCACCCTGATTGGGTGACCTTAGCCAGGTCACCTAACTCTCCATGTGTCATATTCCTTGTCTCTAAATGGAGAGCTTTGTGGAGAACTGAGTGTGCTGATGGATGCCAGGATGGTGCCAAGCACAGTGCCAGAGGTGACAGATGCTCAACGCCCCATGATCCTGTATCAGGAACCCTCACGCACTGGATTCAACAGTTACTTGTAGCAGATTCTAATTTCATAAGTCACTGACTCAAGTACACAAACATTTCCCCATATCCTGACTTTGTACTTTGAGCCTCCACTACCGCCTGAATATTGAAAACTTAGTCTAGTGTCTTCCAAGTAAACTCAGCCAGATCTGGTGATTTCTTAGTATGTTCAGGATTAAACTCAGCCCAATTCAGGACCTCCCCTCTCCCCACTTCCAGAGCCCTTCTTCCAGGGTCACACCTGAGTTCAGTGCACACCGGACCCCATCATGGCATCAGAAGTCAATGTTTGACTCTTAGTCAATATCTGTGCATGCAGCTTCCACGTGTCCTGCTGTCTCCTCAGCCACGGTCACCTACTGTCACCAACTGAAATATGACAATCCAGACTAAACTGAGACTTCACCATCTCCCAGAGCTGACAGCAGCTGTGGTGTACCGTGTCACCACTTCCAATCCAGCTCCCGGGGGTGGGGGACACCTTCCTCCCAGACAGCACAGGTTTGCCAGCTGCTCCTCCTCAGATGCCTCCATGCCCTTTTTGGCCCCAGTGGGACCCATTTGCACCCCTTGAGTGTCCGGGGGCTTCTGAGAGTCCCCACAGGTACATCTGCAAGGACTCCATGCCCACTGCTTCTCTGCCATTCTGGTGCCACATTGCACACCTGGCTTCTCTCCAAGACCTGCTGCTGCCCTGGCACCCCTTGGGAAGGAAGGCATGGGATCACGGCAGGCGGGATCTGCTGACACAGGTGGATTCTTTTTTCTTTTTTTCTTTTTTATCTCGGCTTACTGCAAGCTCCACCTCCTGGGTTCATGCCATTCTCCTGCCTCGGCCTCCCGAGTAGCTGGGACTACAGGCGCCTGCCACCATAGCTGGCTAATTTTTTTTTGCATTTTTAGTAGAGGTGGGATTTCACTGTGTTAGCCAGGATGGTCTCGATCTCCTGACCTCGTGATCTGCCCGCCTCGGCCTCCCAAAGTGTTGGGATTACAGGCGTGAACCACTGTGTCCAGCCTATAGGTGGATTCTTACTGCTGCCTACCACCCCTGGAACTCAGCCAGATGAGGTCTGGTAGAATGAGGGCCCTAAAACAAGTCTCTCTCAGCTGGCTGCTTCTGGCGCCCTACTACCTATGAGTGGTGCCTGTCTGGACACTCACGGAACAGATGGGAAGTCCACTGCTATTTTCTACAAAGAATTTGGCTGCACATCCAAGCCACTCCCTGTCTTTTTTTTTTCTAAATTGAAACCAAAAAGTCCGTAAACTCACCTGGTTTCTCTGTTCTTAATTCTCTTCCCTCATGGGGCAATGCCAGAGGAATGTCTTGCAGCCTGACAGCGGAATCGCAAGGGTTAAGTTATGGGTGTGACCAACACGTGGGTTCATTCTGCACCCCATGCTGCCTGAGTGCAGACACCGTAACTACCCAGCGTCTTTGGCTGTTCCATGCAAGCACTGATCATGGCCACCTGGACACCTCCAAGACGCCCAGCAGGAACACCAGGGTCACCCACACATGGCCCACTCCGCCGGCCTGTTGTGTCCTCGCCTTCCCTCCCTCAGGACCACCTGCCCTACACGCTCACATTTGCACATCACTCTCTCTATATACACATTTCATTCTCGATGTCCAGCCAGTTTCAATACTACAAGTTCCTGCCTCTAAACCACAAAACAACTTCCCACGAATTGCTGAGACAAGCTCCCGGTCCCTGCTTTGTTGACAACAAAGACTTGTGGCCCTGTATGGTAGGTGTTCAACAGAACTGGCCGTATAATTTAGGAAAAAACCTAGATTTCAGCCCAGACACAGCCATTAAATTACTCAAGAGATTTTTTTCCAAGATGGAAGTTTCTCTGGCTCTACAATGCTTTAATTTCTCTCTTAGCATCTACCTCCCATGAATACATCAGGTCATGCATTTCCTGAAAGTTTTCATGATTGATTCGCCCCACAGGCTGCTGTCCTTGGGTGCTGGGTTACTTCTCAGCCACAGTGTGGGCCCCCAAGTCCCAGGGTGAGCAACTCCACCCTCCACGGAGTGGTGAGGGTCTGAGCTGATGGATGGGCTGGGTTTCAGCTCTGCCTCTAAGTCTGGAATTTGGCATTCCCGGGAGACCCAGCTTTCAGGAAAAGTCATTTCTTGCCTTATTGATGCTCCAGGAGGTCAAGTTATTTGACTTTTGACATCCTTTTCCTCCTTGTGAGATGTTATGATTAGACATTCTCTTATCGGCTGATCTAATGTAAAGAACCAGGCGGGAAAGAGGCGCGTAGGAAGTGGAGCTCGTGCCAAAAGCCTGACACTTGCAGTCAGCATGAGCTCCCTGAGGAGGGACTGACGCTATTCTCAGTCATGGCCAAAGCTACACCAGGCATGCGGTGCTCCCAGCAGGGTGCTGCCGGGGTAGCCTCTGGGATGCACCTGTCCTCACTGCCCACCGTCCTGAGTCAGGGCTGCCTGGGAAGCAGTGGCTCTCCTGGGTTGGCATCGTTGCTGCTCTCCTTTGAGTGCTCACCTGGGTGACTCTGAAGCACATGGAAGCCTGAGAGCTGGGTTTGGAGCCTTCCAAGATGCCCCATCGCCCATCCAGGACACTTGGCTGTCTCTGTCCAGAGAGCCACACACCCAGGCCTGGCCCTGTGCGCCATCGGGAGGTGAGTTGAGCTCTTCCCAAGGCCCTCCCCAGTCCCATGTACCAGAACAGTGCTGTCCTTGGTTCCTGCCCTGGATGAAGAACTTGGGCATCACCTGGCACCCCTCGGGGTTCTCCCTTTATCATCCCACAAGCACAGCCTCTATGACTGCACACCTAACAAGCCTGGTGTCCGCGTGTTACCTGTGGTCTCTACGCTCTCCAGTCTTCACCATCTCATAAAGAAACTGGCTCCAGTCACCCTTCCCTGGCACTCACACCCAAATGCAGGGCTCTCCTGGAATCCTCCCATCTCTCTCAACGCACCCTCTCCACCCACAGAATGTGAGATCCAGAAGCACTCCTATGGGAAAAGCCCAGGTCGGTCAAGTCACCTTCAGGTCCTAATATCAAAGTGGTCCTTACTGTGAACGTCATGCCCTTGGTGACCAGCCCTGAGGGCACAGTGGTTACCTTCTGCTCAGTGAGGAGCAGAGGTGGAGGAGCCGGCCCCATGGCAGAGGTTTGGTTCTATTTTGTTTTTTGTTTTTTTTTTGAGATAGAGTGTCGCTCTGTCCCCCAGGCTGGAGCACAGTGGCATGATCTCGGCTCACTGCAACCTCCACCTCCTGGGTTCAAGCCACTCTCCTCCCTCAGCCTTCCCAGTGCCTGGGATTACAGGCGCATGCCACCCTACCCGGTTAATTTTTGTATTTTTAGTAGAGATGGGGTTTCACCATGTTGGCCAGGCTGGTCTCAAACTCCTGACCTCGTGATCTGCCTGCCTCAGCCTCCCAAAGTGCTGGGATTACAGGTGTGAGCCACCACGCCCGACCTCAGAGGTTTAGTTCTGTTCATGGTGCCCTGAGCCAGCCATCACGAATGGAGTGCTGAGGTGGCAGAGGAGGCCATTGTCGTTTAGGCTTTGTTAGACATGGCAGATGAAAAATTAATGAAAGAGAGGAAAGAAGGGAGAAAGGAAGGAGGGAGGGCCGGGGAAGGGAGAGAAAGAGAAAGGCAGGACCACAGTTTTTGTCATTTTCTTAAATGATTATTTATCGAGTAAACCAAACCCTAGTTCAATTGAAATTTTATGTATAAACAGTGATCTGAGCCCATGCACTGAACCTTCTCTTCCACCAACTCCCACAACAAATGCCAAAGAAACATCGCGAGACTGGGATTCGATGCCAGTGGCTTGAAGGGTGTCCTCCACAGGCCAGGGGACTTGAGGAATCACTGTCAGGTACTGTGTAGGCCTGGCCAGACAGTGACAAGGGCCAGCCCCTCCCTGGAGAGGACCAGGGAGGGCAGGCCTAGACCCAGGCCATGCATCACAAGACATGGGGCAAAGCCACAAGAAAAATAAGACTCCAGAGATCCTCACAGCAGACCTTGTTCAGCCAAAGCCCCAGACTCCAACACAATGGAACGGGAACCTGGTGGCAGGTGTGTGGAGACTCCACACCCCGATGCCAGGGAATCCAGAGCTAGAAGGGAAGACTGTGTTAGAGGCAGGGGCCTGCATCTGGACGTTTGAGCCTCTCCCATGGAAGGAGCTGAGAGGCAGGCTTGGAGGTGCCTGGAGGCCCAGGAGGAAATGGTGTCCCAGCAATGACTGTGTGATCCGGGAGGCCACTGACGGCCACACACAGTGCGGGGAGTGAAGCTTCCATCTTGGATGTGCCTGTGTATCAGAGGAAGGTCGTGGCCGATGCCTTTAACTCACCCCAGACAGCGGGGTCAGGGGCTCCTAGGGCCCCTGCCAGGTGGCCCTGTTTTGTTACCTGGACTCACCTCTCAGCAGGAGCCTGCTTGCCTGTGTTGCACACGGGGTGTGGTCATCAGCATGAGCTCCTGCTGGGCCTCCACGGAGGTGCCACCCCTGCCTGGGCTTTCCTGATGACCCACGCCCAGACCCGTGTTTGCCGGGGGTACCACGTCCAGGAGCTCACTATAAGGGAAGAGTGAGTGGGCACAGCAGCCATCTGCTTTAGTGGCAGGGGGAATGGGCTATACCACAGGACATCCTTGGAATTACTGAACCTTCTGGCCTGAACCCCAGGGATTCATATGAGAGAAACAGAAGTGCCGGGAGGACATGGGCGAATGTGGAAAATGCTGCTGAATGCAGAGACTCTTAACACGAAATGTAGGAAGAGGCATTGTCTGCACTTTGTGGAAAACCTCACTGCCCAGTGCTTTGGCAGAGGTGGCCTGGTCCCCCAGGAGGGAGCAGGCACAAAGTCGGGGTCTGTGTGAGACCCCGGAGCCCGGCACCCCTGGGTCCGTTTGCTGCAGCTGTGCTTGGCAGTGAAGGCCAGGCCCAGAGGGCACTGCAGTCATCAGGGAAACACCAGCAAGGTCCGGTGGGCTCGGGCACGCCCACAAAGGAGGCTGATGTCATGAGGCAGCCAGCCAGGCCTGCTGGGGAGCCCTGGGAGCCGTCCTGGGAAAGGTCCTAAATGTGACGGGGATGAAGACTTTCCCGCGCTGGCTAACAGAGGCAGAGAAGAAAAGAAACATGTTTGCAAAGTGGCACACGTGCCCCCGCAGTCCTGGGGGAACCCGAGTCAACTCCAAGACTGTCGCCCATCTGTGCATTCCTTGAGTCATCAAACACACATTGATCATCACCATGTGCCAGGCACTGTTCTATGCCCTGGCCTTTGGAAGTGAACAGGACAGACGAGGTCCCTTCTATGTAGAAATGCATCCCGAGGATGGAAGCAGACAACCAGCATGTGAACTGAGATACATCCCATATATGTACATCTGCAACCCACATATATACGTGCATACGTAGACACATGTGTATATTGCACAGTATATCTAAGTAGATATTTAAATGCATACATTTAGTTCTTTTCTTAGTGAATCAATTATCATAAAGTTAATTATTTGGGGGTCTTTATAAAATTTGAAGTTAAAAGAGCCCCAAAGCTGAGCGAGGGCCCTGATGCAGGTAGACATATTAGCCCTGTTCTCAGATTCCATGGGACCAGCACAATATCTTCCTTCCAGAACGGGTGGTCCCTCCTTACACCAGCCCACTCATGACCATTTTGCATTGGGCAGCTTCCCCGGGGGTACCTGGTCCCCTGGCCATGTCCAGCCATAACAGCAACCCACATAGCATGGCTTAGGAAGACTTTGCCCTTCTTGCCCCACAAGGAAGAGTGAAGAGAATGATCTACCCAGCGGCCCAACACATGTGAAGTTGCTTAAATTACATTCTCAACATGTACCAATGTGTCAAATTAATTTGCCTTGTTATTCCTGGAACAGATCATCTTCCTAGCAACACGAGTGTTGCCTTCATAACGCTTTGGTCTCTATGAGGGCCAGAGGAACCACATACTAATGCTGTTTTAATAGGCGCAGAAACATAGTTGCTAAATCTCTTTGTGGCTTTTCTTATAATGTTTGTTCTTATATATTACGATCGTTCATGTGTGCCAATGTCAACTGTTAAAGAGGAGAACCCTGTGATTGCTATTAAAAAGCAATCATGAGTTTGGAAGCCTCATGCCTGGCTTTTCTGCGTAGAATGCTGTTTGACAGTAATAAGCCATCACATTAATGCAGTAGCTTGAGTTTTCAAAGCAGCTCCTCTTAGGTTTTCTTGTTAGATTGTGGCATTAGGCAGGCTACATAATATTTTTCCCTTTTCATAAGGAACTGTTTCTTCTGCATGTTCCTTGGCTGGTGGAAGGCAGACCCCATGTAAATGTCCAGTACTTGCCCATCAGGTTAGAGCAAATAACCTGGCAAAAGCCCTCTTTCTCAAACCCCATCAACTAGGGTTGCCGTTAATCTTGTGGCTATTAATGTGGATTCATACGCACCCTTTTGTTCACACATTTCTTCCTTTTTATACTCATGGTGCTTGCGGAAGTTTACCCATCATGCCAAGGGCCATCCTTCATGCAGACAATGGGAGAAGTCTTGGGAAGAAAGACTAAAGAAGAGAAGGTCTTGCCTGCTCACCACCCCCACCCGCCACCCTACTCCTCCACCCAGCCGCGTGCCAGCCCCATCGAGGTACCGTGCGTAGTAGAGTTCTCCCCAGCAATGGGAGTGGAGACCCCAGCTGGAGGCAGAACAGAGAATGGGCTGGGGCCATGAAGGCTCCCTGCTTCTCAGGGGATGGTGGAGGTTTCCAGAGGGCCGTGTGGGAGAGCCACCGAGGCAGGGAGCTCTGCCAAGACCAAGGGTGTGTTCGGCTTGAGCCTGGGGCCCTGGAGTTGGGTGAGAGCCTCGCAGAGCTGATGTTTATTGATGCTGTTTTCTGTTAACTAAGTTAAACCTCTCTCTGAAGCAGTGCTGGCAGGCAGAGCTGCCTGGGGGGGCAAAGGGGTTGAGGGGGGGTCTATTTTCCCAGGTGCTGGGTGGGGTTCAAGCCAAGGGAAGTGAAATACAATCCCCCCAAGTGTGAAACTCCCCTAAAAGTAACCTTGCCCTTCATGCCAGAGGCCTCCCTCTCTGTTACCAGGGCTGCACTTGGATTTCAGCACATGTGCTTCTATTCAGTGCTTTATCCATGAAACTCCACGCAGAAAAATAAAACCGAGCCATAACGATTTTGATTGGAAATTACTGCTCTCTAACATGAAGCATATTTAATGTCATTACGTTTTATGGATTATAATTCCCTCGTGAAGAGCGCATCAGGCAGGCTGCACAGCAGCCCTGTGTTCAGAAAATGGCAATTTGGTGAATTTAGAGCCACATGATTTATCTGGGAGATCAGAAATGTAATCAAAATGACATCAACGAAAACCTGATTTGCTGGTTTTTAATTACAGTTGGCCCTTTTTAGCTGGGATTCCATATTTACCAATTCACCTTCTCTCTAAAATCAACACCTGAGGTGCTTTTGAGGTTATTCTCCGATGTACCAAAAGCAGCAAGAACTTTGGGTCACCCTCAGTGTGCACGTTGCCCCCCCGAGGTTGGGCAGGCGCCACTCTGCCTTCTTCGATGGCTCTCAATACTGGAAACGTGTCCTTTTGGCAGTGCCATTTTTGTTGTTGTTGTTGTTGTTGCATTTTTTGTGCCTTTTTTTTTGGTGATTTCACTGCTTTAAATGGCCCCCAAGTGTGGTACTGACAGGCTGCCAGGTGTTCCTAAGTGCAAGGCAATGCGCCCCCAGGGAACATGCATTGTTAAGCATGCTGTGCCCTTAACATGCATCGTTAAGCAGTCAGGGCTGCAGTGCCCTTGGTGCCAGAGACACCATTCATGAATCGACAACACGGTCCATCAAGGAAGTGGAAGCAGAAATTTGCCAATCTGTACATGAGGTGGCCCTGGAAAGGACTGCATTAGCATCGCTAGTGTGGGATGAAGCTATGGAAAAGACCGGAAGGGGCTAAATGTGTGGATTCATGAGATGAGGACTGGTTTAAAATAAACGATAGGGACAAAAGCACTGTTGCGAGGCTGAAAGTCAAATAAATTTATGATCACATTACTCAGGGTCAGGAAAATGCTAAACCCTTCTCAGCTCATGTTTTATTATTTATTATTAATTATTTTAAAGAAATATATATTCAGTAAGGTGTCATTAAACAGAAACACACATAAAACAGGGTGACTTATTGATCAGTGGATACAAATGTTGTGACCGTGGGCTCACGGGGACTAACCCTGGGTTTTCCCTGAAAGCGATGGCCAGTATTTGCTAATTCCATGTTTGTGGTGACTTTACAGAACATTACTACCATGAGTAATAAGAATCGGCCAAACAGTTGGCCCTCGGTGCCCACGGGTTCCACACTCATCAATTCAACCAACCAAGGATGGAAAATATTTACAAAAAAAAAATTAAAGTAATACAACAATAAAACTAAACACAAATGAAAACCAATATAGCATAACAGCTGTTTGCATGACATTTACATTGCATTAGGTACTACAAGTACTCTAGAGATCGTTTAAAGCCTATGGAAGGTTGTGCATAGGTCATATGCAAATATCATGCCATTTTATATCAGAGACTTGAGCATCCTCAAATTTTGATATCCGCAAGGGATTCTGCAACCAATCTCTGCTGATACCAAGGGATAACTGTAATTTTTTTTTTATTACAAAAGTTATACATGAGGAAAACTTAAAGGATGAAAGGCACAAAGGAAAAAGTCATCTGCTGTCTCATCTCCTAGAGATAAGGACAATGACAATTTTGGTTTATGTTCTTTCTGCCTTTCTCTGAGGTTCCAGTGTTTGTGTATATACTTTGCACTATTGGAACTTTCTATTTTCTTTTCTGATGTTACCTTAAAAACAATGCCTTGTTCAACAAACATTCTCCCACCACCTGCTAGCTTTTTTAGTCATGTAATATTCCATCCTATGTATTTATTCTGATGCTTGTGTCTAATCCTCTATTTTAGGACAGGGTTTCCAGGTATGGCTGTGCAGGTTGCACACTGCACAACAGCACCCAACAGAGAGCATGTGAAGGATGAATGCAGCTCACACTCAACTTGCCAAGCCATGCACCTGACTGGGGCTATAGCTTCTTGGAGGAAGGGGCACTTGTCAGGCCATAAGCCTGAGGCCTGGCTACCAAGACAGCACCCCTTTTTCCCATTTCCCTGGGGAGACCACATGGGCCAGAGGAAGGTCTCTGGTTGTGTTACTGGTGGAGGGTTTCCAGGTTCCTGGCATTTTGAACAAAGAATTGGACAAAACACACAAACAAAGCAAAGAAAGAACGAAGCAACAAAAGCAGAGATTTATTGAAAATGAAGGTACACTCCACAGTGTGGGAGCAGGCTGGAGCAGCGGCTCAAGGGCCCTGATACAGAATCTTCTCCAGTCCAAGTACCCGCTAGAGGTTTCACACCGGCCACTTGGTGTTCACCCCATGTAAATTCCGTCGTGGCCCCCAATCAGTCTGATTAATTGCTTTCCACAGAGGCTGAAGTGAAGTTACAAAGATCACATTCATATGCAAACATCTGATTGGTTGCAGAAAACAACCAATCAGAGGCTAAATTGAAGTTACCAAGTTGCACTTCAGTGCAAACGAAGATTTGCAATCACTCTGATTGGTTGTGGAATCAGAGGCTGAAGTGAAGTCACAAAGTTATACTCCTATGCAAATGTCTGATTGGTTGCTTCTTGTAAAGGGAGTACCCTCTGGTCTTTTTGTTACTTAAGCATGGAAAGTTAGGGCTTTCCTTTCAATTTAGTTCTGCAAAGTCAGTGTGAAACAGCCTTAGGTTCCCTGCCTCCAGACCCTATTCTCCTGGCCTCAGTAGGACATCCAGGCTGTTTCCAGATGAGGGCTCATGAAACCAGGGAGCCTGCGAACCATTTTGACTCATGACTCCTCCTTGCTCACATCACTGACTGTTCATTATTGAGCAATTGAGAGTTAAAATGCAGCAAGTTCAAATGAATAAACCAGGTGAGAAGTGGAGTAATAACTTAAAAAGATGTTTATTAATTTAGAATCTACCATTTCAGGAGATATAATTCAGATGACTGTAAGCTAAAGTGAAGTCTAATTTTAGAAAGGTTCTTACCAAGTAAATTAAGTAGATCAAAATTTAGATTAGAGGGAAGATGTTAAAAATGAAAGGAGAAAATCTTTTTTGTTTGTTTGTTTGTTTTGAGACGGAGTCTTGCTCTGTTGCCCAGGCTGGAGTGCAGTGGTGTGATCTCAGCTCACTGCAAGCTCCGCCTCCCAGATTCAAGCAATTCTCCTGCCTCAGCCACCTGAGTAGCTGGGATTACAGGCATGCACCACCATGCCTGGCTAATTTTTGTATTTTTAGTAGAAACAGGGTTTCACCATGTTGGCCAGGCTGGTCTCGAACTCCTGACCTCAGGTGATCCACCCATCTTGGCCTCCCAAAGAGCTGGGATTACAGGCATAAGTCACTGTGCCCAGCCAGGAGCAAATCTTTCACAGTGACCCTAACCCTCCCTCTAAGAAAGCAGCACTGATATGTGAATAAACTCATTCTAAGTCCTTCTCATTTATTCATGAATGCTGAGACATGGGCAGGGTCCTCCCTGCTCAACCCTGAACAGACAATATGACTTGAAATAACGGGAAGAGAATGTTAACACCAGGGGTTCTGTCTAGGTCCTGTTGCTTGCCACACAGAAGCCAATCACTGAGACAACAAGTATCACCAACTAAGAAGGCTTTAATCAGGTACTGCAGTCGAAGAGATGGAAGGTCAGTTTCAAATCCATCTCACTGACCCACTAAAACCAGAGGTTTATATAGCAGGGAAGAAATGTAACCATGCCTGAGAAACCAGGAACTAGAGAGGGGAAGGAAGCAATCATGGCAAATGAGAGGTCAGGCATCTTGTTGTCTGAATGTGGTGATCTGGTGAGTTTTAGTTCTTTGATACTTTTTTTTTTTTTTTGAGAGGCTTGGGGGTCCTTTCCTGAAGAAGGAACTCAGATAAAACAAATGTAAGTTTCAAGCTACCACCAAAAGGGTCAGTTTATATGCTTATCCAAAAAGATTATCTATGGGACTATTGGGTCAGTTTCCAGAAGCTGGCATTAATTTCGAGCCCTTTTATGCCAAAAAGTCTTACTCACATTGTATCAGGGAACCTCTGTTTTTTTGTCAGCTTCTTCTGAAAAATTAGATGATTCACTTAACCATCCTTCATTATTTTTCCGATTTAGAAAAATAATTCTTACATTATTGTTTGCTAAACTTTGGGTTTTATTGTGGGGCATATTCAGTAGCAGCACTTTAACCAAGAGGATCTCATCCTTAAAAGTCTATAACTCGACTTTAATTAGACCCTGCGACACTTTGCCTTAATGACTCATAATTAGTAAGTCATGGAATTGATGTTTTATCTGCTAAGGGCTCCATCCAGGATGGAGAGACCCCTGGCCTGCAGCCTGGCTTGTCCTGTTCCTTATCCAATTGCCATCTGAAGAGTTAAAATTCAAATGAATAAACCAGAAAATTAGAGAAAGGTTAAGCATGCATTTTATTGAGTTTTTAGAAATAATTTCTCTCTAACTGGCTAAAATATACTCCTCTGTTTATCCTTTCGGGTAGGAGCTCTGTTTCCTGGAAGTCCCCTGGCCCCAGTACCCACCCTGCCTCTCCACAGCCTCATGCACAAAGGCCTGACCATCTGCTGCAAGCTCTGGCACAGGAGTGTAACCCAGGTAACCTGAGTTTGCAGCTGTGCAGGGGAGATGCTCCTCTCCTCCCCCAAACCCACAGGAAACAGCAAAACGAATGAACATCTAAGAGGACAATTTCGCTTCCAGGGAAGCTATTTAACGCGGCAGAGCAGCCAACTAAGCAGCTAACTGCGGGACTCCAGGTTCATGGTGAAAGGATGGGTGGGATTTTCTCTTTCCTGAAATAAGTGGCTGCTGCTTTGTTTTCAGATTCCAGGCTTCACTTAGGCTCCACGGTAGAGTCAAAATTCCAAAAGGTGCAGGTGATAGGGAAGGTCACCCCACAGATGGAGGTGGCAGGATGGCTGTGCTAACAGAGGAGGTGATCAGTGGATTACCCTGATGGGGTAGCGGGGATGTAGGGCAGGTTGCCCCAGAAAGGAAGGTGATCGGATGGGTCACCCTGATGCTGCAGGTGGCAGGATGAGTTCCCCACCAAAATCAAGGGAGGAGTCTTTAGGGAGCAAGACTGTCACTCTAGAGGCAGCTGAACCAGGGCTGGAAGGAGACCCTGATCTGGGCTCCCTTAGCACAGGGATGGTGTGAGCCTTGGTAGGAGGCACTGTGCAGGGCCGGCACGACCTCAGATGGGGCAGCAGGACCACCTGTGAGGCCATGAGACCAGTGAGTGTCCCTCTTTCATGCTGAAACATTGCAGAGGGAGGGACCATGGGTGGGGGGTGGAGGGGTCTCTCTCAGGCTCCTAGAGCAGAAAAGCAGCTGCAACCATCGCACAGCTAAAGACCACACTCACCACGGCATCCTGGAGCCAAAGACACGAGAGTCAATGCTCAGATGAAGGGAGGGGGACCATGGCCTTTCCCTGTTGTTGTTCTGGGCACATGGCACTGGGCTCAGGGAAAGGAAGAAGCCCATTAATGCCATTAATGGCAGACACTTCTTGCCAGCCTTGGCGAATTTGATTTAGAAAAAAACAAGTGTACCTTGTCTCCTACCTGTTACACAAGGAAATGACCCAAACTCCAAGCCATGTAAAACAAATACTATAAATATTTCACTGTAGAGCCATCTTGTTTAAATGGATGTGCAAAGAAGAAAAAATTATGCTAAGTCTCCAGACCCACCTGGGCCTCTCAAAGGGAAGGCTTCCAGGGTCCACGTTTAATCGCTCCAGCTGGAGACGATTTCAGTTCCTCACAGTCCCAATCAGCTTCCGTAGCATCTTCCATTCCACATGGCCTGTTTCTTAAATTGTTTTCCATTTAGCTGAATTAGGGTTCAAGGGGAATACATTTTCTGTCTTTGCAGCACTGAAAATGTAATTTTTTTTTTTTTCGACGGAGTCTCACTTTGTCACCAGGCTGGAGTGCAATGGCGCGATCTCGGCTCACTGCAACCTCTGCCTCCTGGATTCAAGTGATTCTCCTGCCTCACCATCCTGAGTAGCTGGGACCATAGGTGCGCCACCCCCAGGGAATTTTTGTATTTTTAGTAGAGATAGGGTTTCATCATGTTGGCCAGGGTGGTGTCAATCTCTTGACCTCATGATCCGTCTGCCTTGGCCTCCCAAAGTGCTGGGATTACAGGCATGAGCCACCGTGCTTGGCCAACCATGTTATAATTTTGACTTTACCTTCTGGATAGTGTCGCTGGGTATACATTTTCAGGTTCAAAGTAATTTTCTCTTAGAACTTTGGTATTATTCTTTATCTCATGATGCTGAGGAATCGGGCATAATCTGAATTTTCTTTTAATCTCTTTATAGGTAACCTGTTCTTTCTCTCAGAAAGCTATTAAGATTTTTAAAAATTGGCCGGGCACAGTGGCTCACACCTGTAATCCCAGCACTTTGGGAGGCAGAGGCGGGCAGATCACGAGGTCAGGAGATCAAGACCATCCTGGCTAACACGGTGAAACCCCATCTTTACTAAAAATATAAAAAATTAGCCGGGCGTGGCAGCGTGCACCTGTAGTCCCAGCTACTCAGGAGGCTGAGGCAAGAGAATGGCGTAAACCCGGGAGGCGGAGGTTGCAGTGAGCCGAGATTGTGCCACTGTACTCCAGCCTGGGTGACAGAGCAAGACTCTGTCTCAAAAAAAAAAAAAAAAAAAAAAAAAAAAAAAAAATTTAAATTATGCTCTGAGTTGTAAAATTTCAATAGCACATATAAGTATGGGTCTTTTTCTCTTCTTTTTTTTCATTAATCTTTCTTGGTGTTTGGTGCTCCCCTCTCCTTTTTTTTTTTTTTTTTTTTTAAATAAAAAGTGGTATTTTTCCTAAGCTTAATACATTTTTCTTCTATTATTTTTTTCCCTCCTTCTTTTGTCTGCTTTTTCCTTCTGAGACTCTTAGTACAAGTATGTTAGATGTCCACAATATTTTTCCATTTTTATGTATTCCAGGCATATTTCTACCCACCCTTTGTTTAAATATTTCTAGTAAATCAAGATTCACTGCTTCTTGACAGTGTACTCACCACTGTGAAGCTCTATTTATTAAACATTTCTTTAAAATATTTATTTGCTGGGATTTGGGACTGGAATGGACAACAAATAACATTCTTTCTCTATTGCTCATCATTCACCATTCACCAGAAATCCTCCTCCCAGTAACTTGTAGATGTTGGTTCTAGTTCTATAATCAGAATTACATAAACGACCTCTCTACTTAAATTACTTTATACATAATATCCCTCTTTAATTTTTTTCCAGGGCCCACTGTGCCCCTGTTCTTCAGCTGTTCCTTGAATTCCACAGTTTGAACCTCCATCCTCTTGGCACCTTCCCTGGTCCCTCAGTTACTGCTGCCTGTGGCTGTGCACCACATCTGCAGCTTGGGCCCACGTCCCAGGAAGTGATTCCACAGTTTCTCTAAGCCTGGATACTAGTCCCTTTGCACAGAAAGACGCCCTCTTTTTGTCCCTCCAGCTATTTCACATCAGAATTATGATTTTTTATTCTTTTCCTCTTCCAATCTAAAGACCATTATTCTCGTTTAGGGAGACAGGAATTAGGAGCCTGGGGTTCTCCTCCCAGCTTTGCTATTGAGTAGCTGGGTAATCTTAGGCAGTACACTTACATTTTCTTGGCCTCGGTTTTCTGAATTAGTGTACTTCCCAGACACCAGTGCAGGGATTGGGGCCAGTAACAAAAATGATTTTATGACTGCATAGCTAAATGAAAACCCTGGAGACAAGAATATGTGTGCATTAAAGAACTTACTAATGTACCCAAATACCATCTGTTCCCCCAAAACCTATGGAAATAAAAAATAAAAATAAAGTGACATGCAACCTTAGACAGAACTCTCACCATTTTAAATCTGATTAAACTCAATGTCAAACAAGGAAGAAAAAAAAAGACTATGTGTGCATGTAATTAAAACTGCTACTTTGTGGAAATTTCTATTCCTTATTTTGATATCATAACTTTCTAATGGGATTTATGAGTGTATGTGTGTGAGAAAACATACACATTAGTGAAACCATCATCATAATTATTTATAGTTTAATTTTATCTTATATGAATAAGATATGAGTAAGGAAATATCTTTATATGAGAAAATTCTAAGTTGATGATTTTATTGTCGCCATCCACTTTATCTTGCTTGTTATATTTAAGTGGTTTCTTAAATCCCAAAGTCCAATAGTCAATAAATTAGACTTTTTATAACTGTTTTCATATCTAAAACTACAGAATTATTTGACAATAACTATTAGGGGTCTAATATTCTTTTTAAAGACATTTTCAACAATGATTTCCAAAATCTTTGCGCAAGTCCTCATGATAAATTCCTTCGAATTTTAATAAAGTCATTAATTTGGTCTTCTTTGAAGAAAGATATGCTTTCTTTTCCAAGGAAAAGGTTAAGTTTTTTCCTTTCCACATTGTCCATTGGGAAGCTTAGACCTAAATGTACTGGGCTGTTATAGGAACCATATTATGTATGCTCTGTATGCACTGAAGTCCTAACCCCCAGTATCTCACAATGCCACTGTATTTGGAGATAGTGATTTTAAAGAGGTAAGAAGGCTGGGCCTGGTGGCTCACGCCTGTAATCCCAGCACTTTGGGAGGCCAAGGTGGGTGGATCGTTTGAGGTCAGGAGCTCAAGACCAACCTGGCCAACATGGTGAAACCTTGTCTCTACTAAAAATACAAAAAATTAGCTGGGCGTGGTGGTGGGCACCTGTAAATCCAAGCTACTTGGGAGGCTGAGGCAGGAGAATCGCTTGATCTCAGGAGGCGGAGGTTGCAGTGGGCTGAGATCACACCACTGCACCCCAGCCTGGGGTAGAGAGTGAGACTCCATCTCAAAAACAAAAACAAAAACAAAAAAAACAAAAAATGAAGATGTAAGAAGTTTAAATTAAGTAATAAGAGCAGGGACCCCATCTGCAAGCCAAGGAGAGAGGCCTCAGGAGAAACCAAGTCTGCCAACACATTGGTCTTGGACTCCCAGCCTCCAGTACTGGGAGAAATACATCTCTGTTGTTTAAGCTGCCTGGTCTGTGGTGCTTTGCTCTGGCAGCCTTGACTGGCTGATACGAACACTGATATTTTATAAGTTTCATCATATATTTGAATGATTGGAGTGGGGGAGACTCTGTGAGCAAGACTCATGGAATAGGGGAACAACGGCATAATATTTTCTGTTTTCAGAGTTCCTTATTAACAATAGGATAAAACTTTCATAAGGCAACATTCAAGAGCAAAAGAATACAATTCTGTTTTTCCTCTCTAGGCAACTTTAACGCTCTTAGCATTCCAATCAAGGGTGTGTGATGTAATTTCAGAAAGAATATATCTTTATCTTGAAAAATACATTTTCTATGGGTGTATACCTATGGTGATGACAATAATTTGGCCCTAAAAATCTAAGGGCACAGACCATATTAGTTATCATTTATACAGCATCACAAATCTTTCTTGGGAGTCAGATTTAAGAGCTTTTTTTTCTGAAGGTGGGGATTGATGTGTTGGTTCATGCCAATGCAGGCATAGAAAAGTAATGAATGAGCATTCCAGCAAAGAAACCATGAACCAGGTTGGCAGATCTGCTGCATAAATGTCTCCATCCTCCCTGCCACATCCATCACACATCCTGTTACCTTTTTAGTCATCAGGGCATCTGTCCCCAACCCAATCTGAACATGGCTCACAACCCTCCCTAACAACTGAGCTGCCACTGTCACTGAATGCGGGGGGCCACATGCGCTAACACCCATGCCCGGAGCCTTCATCTGCAACTTCCACCCCAGAGATTTATCATTTGCTTGCTTGCTTCTTGTTCTTTGATGTCTTGTTCTCCATTTAGTTGCCTGTTAATTCTGTATCTGTCCCTTTGTTGCGGGTCTAATTGTGTTCCCCCAAAATATATGTTCAAGCTGCCTGTGAATGTGACCTTATCTGGAAATAAGGTCTTTGTTTTGTGGATGTAATTAAATTAAGGTGAAGTCATACTAGATTGGTGGTGTGGGCGGAGTGTTGATCCAAGACTGATGTCCTTGTAAGAAGGTGAGATTTGGATACAGAGACACAGAAGGGAAAGAGACCACGTGACAATGGAGGTGGAGATTGGAGCGAGCGATGCATCTGTGAGGACAGCCAGGGATTGTGCAACCATCAGAAGCTGGAAGAGGCAGGGAAGGAATCTTCCATGCACCTTCAGAGGGAGCCTGGCCTTGCAGCACCTAGACTTATTCCCAGGCTGGAGTGCAGTGGTGCAATCTTGGCTCACTGCAACCTCTGCCTCCTGGGTTCAAGCAATTCTCCTTCCTCAGTCTCTCGAGTAGCTGAGACTACAGGCACCTGCCACCATGCCCGGCTAATTTTTGTATTTTTAGTAGAGACAGGGTTTCACCATGTTGGCCGGGCTGGTCTTGAACTCTTGGCCTCAGATGATCCACCTGCCTCAGCCTCCCAAACTGTTGGGCTTACAGGTGTGAGCCACTGCACCCGGACACACCTTGACTTCTAACTTCCACCCTCCAAGATTGGGAAAGAATAAATGTCTTCTCTTTGTAGCCACCTAGTTTGTGGTCATTTGCTATAGCAGCCACAGGAAACTAATACATTTTTTTCCCCGCCAATTTCTTCCTGTAGTGTGGTTTAGCATCAATGGTAGTGATAGGTGTAGGTAAAAAAGAAGACACGCATATGCACACATGCACAATAGGTACACACACACACACAGAGGATAATAAATGAAGAACATAAGTCCATAAGTAATGCAACATGCTATAAATACACACTTTTTCCTGACTAAAGGAGCATAACACTACATAGTTAATCTTAAATGAAACTATGCTGACACAAATGACCTCTATTTGATATACTGCCTTCTATATTGGAAGGAGAAATGCACTTTTTGTTTGCCATTGGCCAAAATCAACTTTGAAAAAGTTCAACTTATTCTAGCTTTTTCCTCTAAGCACTCTCAGACTTGTGACAACATTTAAATGACACCTTTAGGAATAAATTCTGCATTTGTCCTCACAGATATCCATGTTGGTAAAATTATACAATAAAACAATAACTTCAAGTGATGAGTGGTTTCCTCATTTCTAGCTTCTATGTCTTTGAGTGGGACTGAGAATCAAAGTCAAGATCTGGAGGGTAAAGTCATAGTTTCCAGTCACTGAAAGGAGATAAAATGTGATAATTTGTCAGAAGCAAAACAAAAGTTTAATATTTTTTTAAACTTCATACCTGACGTGTGGTAGTGAAGGAGCCATGAAAAGCAGACATTCACATTTTCCTTCCTACTTTATATGCTTTAAATTTTTCCTAAGTTGAGAGTTTCATAATGGACCATCTGTAAATGTCCTAAGCAGCTGAGACAATTCTGGAAAGAGAAGTTATTTTACACAGCAGGACATGTGTTGTGGAAAATCAATGTCCTTCCAATCATAGAACCCTTTGATTGTCTTGATGAGAACATGTTAATCTTCTGCAAGGCTTTATAGTGTAATGACTAAATTGGGCAAATAAAGGTTATTTTTAATTATTGTTTTTCTACAGAGAGCTTAACACCAGAGCATTCTTTTGCCGGATTCATAAATCTTAAGCAGTTTTGGCCTGCATAGGCAAGCGTTGAAACAGCGTTGCAGGACAGTGTTGAAATACTTAGCTGCTCAGAACCGTTCCAAAGTTGATATTCTTAGAGTGAAGTTTTGAAAATACCTCTCAATCATAATTCATAATCAGAAACGCTCTCCACAACAATGAGAGCAGGAGATCATCCGCTGAGTGGAAAATTCTGGAATAAACACAGATCTTGGGGAGCACAGTTCTGAATACTGATTGCTCTGTGACCATCAGCTTGGCCCAGACCCATCAAAACTGTGCATGTGTCCATGGCAGGCACATAAAATATTGTTTCATTGTATAATTTTAGCAACAGGTTTCTAAATCAATCAGGTTTCTCCCGGTTCTCCCAGTCATCAGCCTATCAGCAGGACAGTGCCTGCCTCCTGGTGCAATATAATCTCCCGGCTGCAGAGGTAATTGCTTTAAGGAAAGGAGACTCTACCTGTGAGGGATGCTTGGGTCTCAGCTGCTTCCCAGAACCACTGCATCCTCAGTAGGAAGGGACCTGCTGCACTTCAGCAAGACTTGCATGGAAAACAATGGCAGCTCAATCAAGAGTGAAAGTACCTAAGCAGAGCCATGGGATCCCCACAGCCAGGGGTCGGGGCTGGATGATGGCATCTTAAATTCCTAAAATGTGGTCCTCGACCTGCAAACCTCTGTGTTGATCAACTACAATGGCAGCCAACAAAGCAGACTTTCATAAAAGCTCATTGGAAGTGGCTGCTGATGCAGAAATGCACCATTCAGGTGAACCTTCTAGAAGTGACTTGCTGCCCAGTTGGAGGGGCATGTTCAGCTGGTGTTTCCAGCTATGGACTCCTTCAGGGTCCACCTCAGTGTGGAGCTCAGGTCATGTTCTCCTTCAGGCAGCACCAACCATGAGTTAGCAAGGTGGTGCAAGGGCCTGGCTCGTACCGCCCAATGCAAGGCTCCTTGAATGGCAGGACATGCTTTGCTCCAGAGCCCCCCTCCAGGCTGGGGAGGCCGGGACTTTGCCAGTCTGCACTACAGACTGATGGCTCCCCCTGCCCAAGCCTGCTTCCTCCCCTTCACTTTCACAGCTGTCATCCCAAGCAAACCTCTTCCGTCCTAACTTCATCTCAGCACTACTTCCCGGATAATTCAACCAGCTCCGAAGTGACCAATTCTCTACACAGAGAACTTACTGAATCCTCAAGGATCTCCAGTCAAAGAGAAAAAAAAGGAGACAATGTCGGTGGTTTATTGGTAAAGGGAAAGGCATTGCAGAGAGAAAGTGGAAACTGGGCCCACGGATTAACATACATTTAGAGACAGAAAATAGAATTTCAAAAGATTGAAAAGCAATGAATATCATAGTAACATTCCCAGATACTTTAAGCCCTCTTCTTAGCTTCCTAATAACTTAAACAGTATTGATCTCCCCTTTACAGATCCTATACGCTGTATCTTAAATTGTGCTTTTAAGAGCTCAATAATGAAAGGTATGGTCCGCCAGTCTGCAGTTCAAGCTCTGTGCTTATACTAGGCCCTTTTAAGATCTTTAAGGAATCAGGACAGTTGAACCTGAGGAGAAGAGATCCTATGGAGAGACCGAGAATCAAGAGATGAGCCGAAGAATGGGAGAGGAGGGAAAGACAAGAGGAAAAAAGAGACAAAAATGCATGACCAAGGAGGTTAACAAAGGACAGAAAAATATTGAAATTTGATTATAATTCAATGTGATGAGTTGTTGAAAGTCTGCTACAAGTAGACTGCAAATACATCACATGCATCAGCATACAGGAAGAAGGAGAACGTGACCTGCAAACGTTCTTCCCAATACTCATCCTAGACCCTCTGCTCTGCTGACCCTCGACCTTTGACCCCATGCACCATTTCCTTTTGTCTTCCCCTCTACTCTGATGCTTTGATAACCTTCACACAAGGTCCTCACCTGAGTGAGCCGTGTGCACCCAGTCTAGTTCAGAACTCACTCAGGTCCCACACAGCCGGGCCTCTCCAGGGACTGAGAAATACAGGGTATTTCTTGCTCCGAGCCTGCCAGCTTGCAAAGAGAATGAGCACTATCTCTCCTGCAGTGACAAATGAAGCACCAGACAGGCATTTTTTCTCTTTAAGCCTAAACCAGATTAATTTTGGGAATGGCATTTGCAGTCTAATTCCTAATGACTGTACGTAAATGGATTTTTTTTATTTTCTCATGATATATTCTACTGCCTCTCTCACAAAAACGGCAAAATGAATGAATGTGAAAGTGATGGATGTAGAGGATCTAACTGTAAACAAAAGTCCGAGGCTTTTCTCCAGCTCCAACTCTCTCAATTTGAAAGACTCCGGTTAATATTTCTGTGCAGCCTCGTTTGTACCATGAAGTGGTTGAAATAGATAATCTAAGACTACATGACTTCATGAGATTCTAGGATTTTATAAGGTGAGACCAGGACAAAGCAGCTTCTTACAGTAAGCAGATTCTTTTGTTTGGCCACTTATTACTGGCATCGGCATGCAAGGGAAGATGTTAGGAGCAGGACTCAGAAGGTGGGGCCTCCAAAACACAAACCCACTCTCATGGGGCTGGAGTCCTGGTGTTCCAAGGAGACTCAACAGCACTGACACAGTGTCCACCAGAATCTGTCACCTTCAAATTCCTTTAAAACATCTGATCTGCCCAGTGAGGTCAGAGGGCTGGCTGACTAGGGTTGTTCATGATCTGTTGGAGGTTTTTTTTGTTTTAATATGATTTTTTTCATTATAAAAGCAGAACAAACATTTGTGAAAATGTAAGAAAGAAAGAAGGAAGGAGAGAGAATGGAAGAATGAAAAAGCAAAGAAAGAAAGGTGAAAGTAAAACAAGAAAGAAAGAAAGAAAGAAAGAAAGAAAGAAAGAAAGAAAGAAAGAAAGAAAGAAAGAGAAAGAAAGAAAGAAAGGAAGGAAGGAAGGAAGGAAGGAAGGAAGGAAGGAAGGAAAAAGGAAGGAAGGAAAAGAGAGAGAGAGAAGAAGGAAGGAAGGAAAAGAAAGAGAGAGAAGAAGGAAGGAAGGAAAAGAAAGAGAGAGAGAAGAAGGAAGGAAGGAAAAGAAAGAGAGAGGAAAGAAGGAAGGAAGGAAGGAAGGAAGGAAGGAAGGAAGGAAGGAAGGAAGGAAGGAAGGAAGGAAGGAAGGAAGGGGGAGGAAGACAGGAAGGCAGGAAAAAGAACTTGCCTAAGTGTTCTAGCACCTAAAGCCAACAGTTGGCATTTTGATATAGTCCCTACAGTTGCTGGTAAATGCGTACTTTTAAAAGCACAGTTGTGTGTACAGTTCTGCACTCTGCTTTCGTTCCGCCACACCACAACAGAGCGTTTAGAACAGATGACCGAGCAGATGGCTGAGCTCATGGATGGACATGAGGATCACTCAATGCCAGTATCAATCTTCAGAGAATAACTTTATTTAAATAATGAAATAGTCTTTAAAAACTAAGAAAAGGATCAGGAGACTAGAAAATAGGAATGGAACAAAGTTATGCATATATTTCAGCAAAGCATTTGGCAATCTCTTAGTGTGTTCTTTTCTACAAGAATACAGAAATTGGGACTGTGAAATGAACAACTAAAGCAGAGTGGAAATGGAGTGGTCTCACCCCCAGGTTTCCAGGAGCCCACCCCTTGGGCCCCGTCACCACTGCTGGTGCACGCATCCGTCCAATCTGGTCCTGCAGTCCCTGGTCCTGGACTCTGACCTATGACTTGACAATGTGCCCAGATTTAGATCCAGAGACAGGCCATGTGTTTCTGGACGCCTGACCCTGCTTCTCAGCCGCAGCCATCATCTTCCCCTGGGCTGCATCTACCTCTGGCCCCAGGGCCCATCCCTGGCTCAGAGGAGGGGGTGTGAGCCATCTGAGCCAACCAAGCTTATTTGGGGGCTCCCTTGTCTTGTCTGCTCTTAGTCTTGAGATTTGCCTGCATACCTGGACACTTCACCCAGTTCACAGGGACCCTTGCCACAGCACCCTAAGCCTGAGCCCAGCCCTGCCCACCACGCCTCATGGGCTTTACCTACTGGTCCTCACTTCTGCCTCTCACCCTGCTCCTCTGTGCCCATCTCTGCACCGACAGCTCATTCCAATCACATTCTATCACCTTCCTGAGCCACAACAAGAGCTCTTTATAACTCGAGGGACTTACTCATATCACGGAGAAGGGAAAGAACAAAATAGGTGTTCTCAGAGGAGCCATCTCGAAACACCCCTGACAAACTGATGCAGCTCCCTTGTCAAATTCCACGTCTCAAAAGCCACTGAAGTCTTTCCATGTTTCCATCACCTCCCGCAGCTTCCTGAGAAAGTCAGATTATTTCATCAGAAAGGACCGATTCCATTTGTGGTTTTGGCCCAATTCTCCAAACTCCACTTCTTTAAGCCACGCATAGGCACAGACCACTGGTGTGCCAAGTGGGTGTGCCTCGGGGAGCTCTGCACACGTGTCTCTTACAGGCGCTCCCAAGACCAGCCCTGTGTCTGCAACGTCATCTCCAGTCTTGAAACGGGCTGGCGTTTGGAGAGGCAGTCGCCTTCCTGTGGAAGCAAGGCTCTGAGGATGGGCTCCCCATGGGGGGCAGTTCCAAGGTGAGGAGGCAGGAGGGCTTCAAGTTGATGGAGGCACAGCAAGTGGCGAGTGAAGCCTCGTTGAGCTCCAGAGAGATGATGGAGCGAGTGTATCTGAGCATGGAGGAGATGGGTGGCGTGGCCAGAGGGAGGCTGTCAGCAGGAGTGATTCCACAGTACCTTCATGACCTGGCGGGATGGAGCCCAAGGAAGAGGGAAAAGGTGGCCAACTGGAGAACGACTCTTCATGTCCTGGTCTCTGTTTATTGAGACGTAACAATGGAGAGGAGGATGAGGGCCCAAGGGAGTTACCGAGGGGAGGTGTTGGAAGCAAGAAAATGGATCTTTTCTTGAGTCTAGCATCAAGTCCAGGTGCGCGTGTTGTGGCCAACGTGACGGGAAGCAGCCTGCCGGGGGGCACATGAGCCAGGTGGGGCCAGTCACACTCAAGCTTGGTGCATCTGGAGACACGCTCCCTGGCACTGTTAAACTTTTCTGCAACTTCCCTCTGTGCTTAACGGCTTGTCCAGTTTGTCTTGTGGGTGCCTGTGGTGAGAGAATAATCCAGAAAGCTTTCCCAGAGGTTTTCAACGGTGTTAGAAAGCTTCAGACAAGAGCAACCCAGCCCAGAGGAGCTCATAATTCTGTTTCATCACACAGTTATCAGCAATGACCCCTTTTCCCACATTTCCAACAAAACATCTTGAAGAACTCATATTTCTAAAATTCACCCATCCACAAATCTTAATTACTGCAAAGAATTCCACATTGCAGCTGCCTCAGACTTAAAAAAGAAAAATAAGAAATCCACGAAATGTATTTGTTTTCTCATGGCTTCGTTTAAAACCGTTCAAAGGCAGCGGATTTTGCTTTACACCGTTGGGCTCTGTGTGCTCAAGCTGCTTTGAAGCTGTTGACTAAGCTGTGATTGCTGTGAGTCATCTGCTCACTTGACAAATTCACTAAAAACCTGCTTTGCCTGAATGTTAGCTGTAACTTGAACCAATTGTTTCATTGAATTTAATTTACTTGGGAGAGGGTGGGGAAAATAAACTGTAGTTTTATGATTAATTGCTTAAAATGGTTAAAAGTTTATTTCCCTGTTCCTAAAGTTGTTTTTTTTTTTTTTTCCTCACTTGAAGATAAAAAATCCATACTAGTATTTCAGAACAAAATGGGCCTATTCCTCTGCTTTGCAGAGAGGCTTTTATGGGCTGGAGCTGGCAAGCTTTGCAGGGAGAACTGCAACCCGGAGCTCGAGGGGACCTTCACGGCTAAGGGAGGGCGGCCGAGCCAGGGTCAGCCAGCACTCAGATGGCAGCACCAAACTGAGCTCTGTCCCTATTGCCAAGAGTTTAGAAGAGAATCGACAGGTAAACAGGCGGTGCCTGGGTCCATATGTGCACGGGGCGCCTCCTGTTTTGCCTTCTGAGGTCGTCCGCCCGGTTCTGGGCTAATTCAAAGCAGCTCTGCGTTCCTCTGGCTTCTCTCCAGAGAGGTGTCCTGGGCGATGTTTGCAGGGGCTCCTTGTGGTTCTCTAGCCTTGTGCCTGCCCCTCCCCTCCCCACATCCCCCGGTGATCCACATTTGAGAAAAGGCAATCCCCGCTTGCCAGTTTTCTGGAAAATATCGGATCAACAACCCCAGGCCGGGCGTGTTTTCCTTTCTGGCTGAGAGGTGGGGGCAAAAGTTCTCCAGCGCCAGCAGTGCTGAAATGCAAGGCAGGGAAAGAGCATGACTTCCCCAGGCTCCTTGGGGCCGCGTTTCAGCCAGGCCATTGGGTGCGAGGGTGGCCGTGGGAGTTACAAGCGATGCTCACGAGAGGACCTGTCTGGGCTCATGACCTGGTGCTACCAGCACAGTTCCGTAGCTTGTGATTTCCCCGCCCGGGCTTGTGCCGTTTCTCTGGTCACAGTGTTGCTGCATTTCCATAGACCCCGGGGGAGGGAACAGGGGCCTCTGTAAACACCAACGGGCCTCTCCTCACTCTGTCTCGGTCCCTCCAACTCTTGGTGCTTTGGTAAAAGTGCCAGTCCTGAATGAGATATGGATTTTGTCCTCTCCAACTCCTTTGCCCTTGTTGATGATTTATACACAGTACTAACCAGTCCTCAGCTACCTAGATATCCAAGATGCCTGGTCTGAATGTCTGTGTCCCCCTAAAATTCACTTACTGAATATTACCAACGTGATGGTACTAGGAGTGGAGCCTTTCGGAGGTGACGAGGTCAAGAGGGTGGGGCCCTCATGAATGGGATTAGTGCCCTTATTAAAGGGACACCAGAGAGTTCCCACACCCCTTCCACCATGTAAGTACACAATGAGAAAATTGCCATCTGTGAACCAGGGAGGGTCCCTCACCAGACATGCACTCTGCAGTGTCTTGATCTTGGACTTCTCAGTCTCCAGAACTGTGGAAAATAAAGTTCTACTGTTTCTAAGCCTCAGTTGATAGTATTTTGTTATGAGGGCCCACATGACTAAGATGCTCCTGCTTGGCATCTTCCTTCTTGGCTTCCACCTCCAGTCTCTTTGGGTCCCAACCAAGGTTCTGAACCACGTGTGTTGGGGGCTCCAGTTGAATGTCTGTGGAATCATGACTCCATATCAAGTTCTGCCTGCAGACTGTGGGCCGGTTACATCCCACAGCCATGGACACCAGCCAGAACCGGCCTGAAAAGAGTAAAACTTGTGAATGGACAGCTGACTTTGCCCTGTGTGGATAGCAGGTACTCAGCTGTTCTCCACATCATCCCCCAGGTCTGAGCTCTCTCCTGCCAGCCCAGCTTGAATTTTTTTTTTTTTTTTTTTTTTTTTTTTTGAGACGTAGTCTCATTCTTGTTGCCCAGGCTGGAGTGCAATGGCGTGATCTTGGCTCACTGCAACCTCCCTGTCCCGGGTTCAAGCGATTCTTGTACCTCAACCTCCCAAGTAGCTGGGATTACAGGTACCCATCACCACACCTTTTCAGTGAAACAGGTTTGGAATCACAGTTCTCACGGAAAACGAGGGCTAATTTTTTTGTATTTTTAGTAGAGACGGGGTTTCACCATGTTGGCCAGGCTGGTCTTAAACTCCTGACCTCAGGTGATCTGCCTGCCTTGGCAACCCAAAGTGCTGGGATTACAGGCGTGAGCCACCGTGCCCAGCCCAGCTTGAAATCTTCACTTCACCTTGAGGCTTTTGCCCAAGCCATGAAAGGGTGTCACCTGATACATCCAGATTAAAACTTTTATGAATGTAGCACACAACTAAAGCTGGAATTTTGAAACAATCAGCTCCTTACTGTGCATTTTTACATAAGATGTAGAAAATAAACTATCAAAATTTTATCCTGTGACCCATGATCATTAGCAACATTAACCACAAGTGTGGCCTTAGTGCCGATTGCACCAGGATCCAGGAAACGTCCTTTTTCAGTGAAACAGGTTTGGAATCACAGTTCTCACGGAAACAAGAAAATGTGCCTCTAGTACCCACACACGAGGCTCCCTTTGGAAGTTGCCTGTGCAGAAATCCTAACCTGCATCAGAGTTTACATTTTTAAGTTTCTTCCTCTACCTACTAATAATGCGGGATTTAATACTTCTTTTCGGAAGTTTTGTTATTTACAGCTAGACCTCTGCTGTGATGTTTATCACAGTAAATCTCCCATACTTTTCATATTCGTTGCCAAATCCCTCCACCCCCCAATAATCCAAACCCAAAAGCTGCATCAGAAATTAATAACCATGATCATAAATCAAAGTGAAGGTTTTATCCTTTCATTTTGCATACGACATCACGACTAAATGAGTACCCCCATGCACACAGGACTTATCAAAAAGGGGGAAAAAGCCTTCCTTAATCAAAGGCATATTTCATCTCTGAAAAATTCATCAGAATGTGTTATGGAGTGACTGTACGTCTCGAAAATCTCTCTCTGGCACATCTGGAAACTCACATTTTTTTTCCATCATTGTATTCGGGAATACAAGCGGTTTTGATTTGCATGCATAAAGTGGTTTCTTCATCTCTTATCTTGTGTGCCAGGGAATGAATTCCTGTGATCTATGGTTACAATTACCAAAATACGGATTAAGGGTGCCTGCATTATGCAGATGGCTGCTGTGATCAAGAAGCTGCCGGAAATACAACATGGGGCCGGAGAATGCTCCACTGTTTCATACAACACTGACCTCTTTCACGGAGCCCTGCCTCCTGCCTATCACAGCTTTCACGAGTACCTGAACCCAGACTTTGCCGGGACACGATCAGGAATAGAGCTGACAAGTCAC